>NC_081562.1:9688760-9937772 GCF_022355385.1 Mustela nigripes | reverse complement strand
ATATATATATATATATATATATATATATATATATATTGTGTGTGTGTGTGTGTGTGTGTGTAGATTAAGGAGGATTTTCTATATAGATGACTATGTTGCCTGTGCTATAAAGATAGGGTTGCTTCTTCCTTTCCAATCTTTATGGCTTTTATTTTGTTTTCTTGCCTTATTGCACTGGCAAGGATTTCCAGTACAAAGTAGAGAAAAAGTCAGATGGGACATTCTGGATGTGTTTTAAAGATAAAGTTAATAGGACTTTCTAAAGGGATTGGAGTTTAGTGATTATCATGAATGCTGACTTTCCTTAGCTGGAGAGAGAGTTGGTGGCCACAGAAGGGGCCTGGGGCTTCAGCAGGGACAGTGGGGATGGTCTGTAGGTGGTGGGAGTCAGAATGTTGTCAGGAGGCCCTTGCTCAGCAGAGGGGAGAGGTGGGGGGTGGGGACAAGGAGACTTTGCTCTGCATCTTCCTTCTTCCATTTGGGCTTAAACGTGAAAAGACTCAGGATTTCATGTGATTTTCTTTTTTGAGGAGGGGAGACAGTCTAATGGCGATTTGCAGACCAGCCCCCAAAAAGGGGGGTTAGCACACCTCTGTCGCTCAGAGCTAGAGTCCTAGTTTCTAGTGTCTATCCCGGAGCAGTGGAGTAGACAAGAAAGAGTCCTGGATTTGGAGTATGGAGCCCGGGTTGGAATCCTGGCTCTGGAAATGCTGTGTGATCAGAGGGGAGACCCCAGGTGGGCCTGAAGCTCTAGCACCACAATGATTGCCACCACCACCACCACCACCACCATTATAATAAAAACGGCCATAGCTCTCAAACCTAACAAAACCGTGTGCCAGGCTCTGTTCTAAGTACCTTATTTGTCGCATCTTGTCTTCCCCAGTACCTGTGAGGTAGGCATCACCATTATTCTCATTTTAGTGATGAAGACTTAGTCGTGGTGAGATGGGGGAGGGGGTCCGACCCCCACCTCTGCCCCAACGGCCTGTCCTGTTTTTCTGCTTGTGCTACCTGCCCCCAGAACTGTCCCCACCACCCTTCCCACCACCTGCACAGCACCAGCGACATCAAGCCCACTGCCTGGGCTCCCCCATCCCATCCCCCACGCTCTCCCAAATTAGGGACCATGTCTCCCTCATCCCCTCAGCCCAGCATCTAGCAAGGGTCTCAGCAGCCACGGGGGTTCCAGATTATAGAGGTAATTGTGGGCGCTGGCCACACCCTTGGGGGTCGCCAAGAAGGCCTCCTGCCACGAGGTCCGAGACCTGCCCTCCGACGAAGCCCCGGGCCTGAAGGCATCCCGGAGCCCGCTCGTCCCTCCGCGGCTCCTCCCTCCGCGCCGCCACCAGCCGGCCCCAGGACGCTCCAGGAAGTGTTGTGCGCGACACCCGCCCCCGCCGCCACCTCCCAGAGAAGGGACCATTGTGTCCGAAGGGTTAACAAGGGATGAGGGATGCGAGGCAGGGGCCCTTTAGCCATGATGCCCTCTGACCTTTCATA
Source organism: Mustela nigripes (assembly GCF_022355385.1). Lineage (NCBI taxonomy): Eukaryota > Metazoa > Chordata > Mammalia > Carnivora > Mustelidae > Mustela > Mustela nigripes. The sequence continues at coordinate 9,936,269 of NC_081562.1, read as the reverse complement.
AATCAGAGGGGCTGGGGGCGAGGGGGCTGCTTGGCAGGACTTGGTGGGGCGGGGGCTTCGAAGCAGCTGCGCGCGACGTTGACATTGTTCCCACCATTCTAAGTGCAACAAATCCCTCTATTGTGTTCCTGGTTTATCTGGTTCCTCTTGTTTATTAGCTGGGCTCCTTTGGCCGCGGTTCCAGCCCTGGGCGGGTGGAAAGAGTGCTGGCACGCACCGCGGGGGGAGGGGGCCGGGAGGGGGCCGGGAGGGGGCCGCCGTCAATGCCCGCATTGTTCCCGCGCTTTTTGTTTCTACTGTAATGACATGTTGGAAGAGAGAGAGGAGAAAAAAAAGACGTGAGTTGGGGAGGGAAGAGGAGGGCAGAAAAGAAAGAGGGAGCGGGCCCTGGTGTGGATTGATGTCTGGGCCTGGGCGGATGTGCCGGCAGCTGGGGAGTCCGTTGGGTGCGCGGAGCCAGGCCGGGGTGCAGGCGGTGGGGGGGGGGGTGGCCGCGTGAGGGGCCATCAGCCCTCCCCCCCAGCCTCTGCTGCCTGGCACCAGGTCCCCCCACCACCCTCCAGCCCTCCTTGGGCATCTGCGGGCTGTGCCAGAGTGGGACAGGTGCTGGGATCTGGGGCCCTCCTCCCGATGTGCCCCTGCCTGGCTGTGCCACCCAAGGCAGGCCGCTTAGCCTCTCTGGGTCTTGGTGTCCAAGGTCTGCCAAATGGGGGTATTGGGCGAGAAAGGCTCTGCTGGCATTCTGGCGATGGTGCCCTGTCCTCCCCAGTTCTGGGTCTATACTTCTGAGCCCGGGGCAGAGTGGAGACACACTCACACCAGACGCAGGGCCCAGCACTGCTCCCAGAAAGACAGTGCCCAGGACCAGCTCGGCAAGGCGGGTCTCCTCTCCCATTTCGGTCTAGTCTGGACAGCGAGGGGGGTGCTGTGAGAGGACTGAGCCAGGGAGGATTGGAGCTCCGGTCCCACCTGGCCGAGGCGGGTCTCTCCCTTGCCCGGGGGCAGGACTCAGGGGCCCTTCCAGTGGCTGCTGGGTTGAGGGGGGAGAGCGCAGGGACCTGAAGGAGGCACGGTGCGCCCTGGACATCTCGGAGCAGGCAGAGCCCTCAGAGCTCGTGGGCCTCTCCCTGCCACTTCCTGTAGGCCTCCCTGTGGCACCAGGCAGAGAGTCACCTCCGCCCCACCCCCCACGGGCACACTTCACACATGGCTCCTTCTGTCCTTGCCCAGCCCTGACTTTGGGGAAGTTCTTCCTAAAACCTGCCTCCCTGTAGCTTCTATACTTTGGTCCCGGCGCTAGTCATTGGAACCCCGTGGAACAAGGGAAGCCTCCCTGGGAACCAGTTTCCTCACCTATAAAAAGGGAATCATAGGTCCCTTCCTGCCACGTAGCAAAGGCCATCATGTGGATTGTGTGGAGAGTTCTCCAGATCTTCTCAGACTTCAGCTAGGGCTTTCTGTGCTTTAGAAAGGAGTGAGGACCATTCCTCATGTGAATAAAGGCAGAGTGTTTTGAGATTGGCTTAGGGCTCGGGCTAGGATCAGGACACTCAGTCTGGGGGCAAGACCAGGGCTCAGACTGGGGCCAGTGTCTGGGCTCAAGCTATAGCCATGGTAGAAGTTTATTCAGGAAGAGGGTAAGGGCTTAGTTTGGGGTCAAGATCAGGGGTCAAGATCAAGGGTCAAACTCAGGCCAGGATAAATGTTCAGTCTGGGATCAGGATTAGGGTTGTCTAGGTTTGGAACAGGGCTCAGTTTATAGACAGTGTCAAAGATTGTTTATTTTGGAATTAGGGTAATGGCTCAGTCTGGGGTCAGGGCTCAGGCTACAACCAGGGTGTGTATTTTTGGGGTCAAGATCAGGGTCCAGTCTGTGGCCAAGATCATTTTGGGTTTAGGATCAGGCTGCTGGCTGGGGTCAGGGTCAGGGACAGGCCTTAGGCCCAGGTTTGATGGACAATGTGAAGCTAGGGTCAAGGCTCCCTCTGCGGCTGGGCTGGGGTCGAGGCTCAGCAGTGATGTGGATCAGGACTCGGTTTGAGACTCTGTCTTAGACTGTTCTTGATCCGGGCTGGTTTTTGCATCTTGCTCCCTAGTAGCTCAGTCCATCGAGGTTTTCCTGGCTGACTCCAGTCTCTGGAAGTCTGCCGTGGACCTGGCAACATCGGCGTGTGCCAGGAGAGCATAGCAGGGAGAGCATGAAGAGGAGGGGGCCCTCTCTCTGGCTAGCCCAAAGAGGAGGCCAGGGAGTGCTGTGTGTGAGAGGGACTGGAGGTTGGCCACAGGGGACAGGTTGGCCTCTGGGGGACCAGGCTGGCCTGGGCAGGTGAAATCCTGACTTTCCAGGGGCGTGAGAACCAGGCCACTGGTCAGGGGATTGCCAACAGACTTCTGGGGGTGGGATGAGGTGGAGGAGGGTAGAACAGGAGAGAAAGAGCGATCTTGGGGGTGTCTGGCCCTTCCTCCCGTGCAGACATGCTTTGTAGGGTGACAGGTGACTGTGCGTGTGGACACGCGTGTGTGCCATGCGTGCTGGGAAGGTGACTGTGGGCGTGGCTGTATGGAAGGACTTAGGTCTGGGGGTGAGCTGGTGATTGCACGTGCATTCAAGGGCACGTGTTTGGTTGGGGTCAGGGCCAGGATGGGGGCAGGCTGACGCCAGGCTTCCTCCTCTCCATCCCTCCGTCCCCCGAGCTGCTGGCGCCCCTTCTTCAGCCCCCAGCCTCCGCATCCCGTGAGGGTCCAGGCCATCCCACATGACTGGCATCCGAGCCCTGGATCAGCCATCAGCTGAGAGCCTGGGACCCAGCAGGAGACACGCAGGGCCAGCCCTTTCTGGAACTGTTCCTCACCAGGGACTTGTTCAGGAGGCGAGGGGCAGGGAGACTCTCGGCTCCAGTCAGGGTCATAACCGCACACCTTCCCTCCCAGATGGTTCAAATACAGCTAATACTGACACTCCCTGCGGGAATCTGCCCCCGGGACGGAGAGCAGCCGCAGGCGAGCAGAGAGGGAGCCCAGGGGAGGACCATGGTGGGCAAACAGCGGGGACTCCAGCTAAAGTCAGGCCACTGTCAGGGAGGAAGTGGCACCCCTCTTGTGGGAAGTGGGGGGCAGTCACCTCGGTCTCCAGCGGCCTTTTAAGAAGGTTGGGGCCAGATCTACAGGATTCCTGCTACCCCTCTCTGCAGGCCCCTTGCCCCGGCTTAAGAGGGGGAGGACGCCCCTTGGAAGTCTCTGCCACCATCCTCTGTGTCGCTCTGTGTCCTCCTCCTCCTCCCAGCATCCCCCACCCCTGGGCATTCTTTCTGGTCTGCAGATTGGCTGCATATTCACAAAGCCGGGAGTCAGGGTCATTATAGGGTGTCAAGGCCAGAAGGGGCCCGAGTCCCACACTGGCACGCGCGCAACCAAGTGAGGGCTCCTTGGGGTGTGTCCGGGCCTGCCCTGCACTCACGACTGTGCACTGAGCCCCACTGTGTACCAGGCCACAGAGGAGAGACCTCAGGGAACCCTCTGTCACCCGGGGCGGGGGGGAGGCCAGGCTAGGGGAGCCCCGGCTGCAGAAAGGGACCTCGAACTAGGTCTGTAACTAGGAGGAATGGACTAGGTGCGGTGTGTGTGTGTGTGTGTGATTGGGGTGGCCCCGACCTTGCCGACAAAGAGGGAACTTGGCTGTGGGGCCACCTTTGCCAAGCTCTTCCTCATGGTTTGGCAAGAGGCTCTCCAGTAGGAACAGCACAGTTGTCGGGTTAGACCAGGGGTGGCGAGTCTTGGCTCTGATGCTTTCTAGCCCCGTAACCCGGAGAAGCTCACGGACCCCTCTGAGCCTTGTTTTATCCCCTATAAAAGCAGGGTGCCGGCCGCTGTCTCCTGGAGCCACGTGCACATGATTGCCTCACTTGTCCCATCTGTTAAGTGGGGTCATACGACTGTACTCCTCTCGTGGTCTAAGCAGCTAACTTGGACACATGGGCACAAAAGTCCCAAACGACACAGAGATACTCTTCACATCAGAGTTCGTTTGGGTTCTGAATCTGGATGGCAAGAATCAGATGCCAGGGTTCAGCTCCTGAGCCATCAGTGAAATCTGTGTGGTTCCTGAGTTTTGGATGGTGAAAGATATAAAAAAGATTTCTCAGAGTCTAGTTAGTTCCTAAATCAGACCTCGAGGCATATCTGTTTGTTTACAAGTTACATACAAGTACTGTGATATTAAATATAAGTTAAGTAGAAGTTTCAAAATCACAAGAGTAAGAATAAACATGGAAAGCAATGCTGACATTTTCTTTTCGCACTCACTGGGTCCTTCTGTGTTTCTCCCCCGATGCCCCACCTTTCCAGAACATTCTTGGTCTGAGGCTGGAGGTGCTGATGGGTTCCCCTAGAGGGCAGGAGGACCCTGGGGGAGCCTAGTCAGAGAAACACCATGTGCCTCTGTCCGACTCACCCCAGCACTGGGGCTGGACATTCGTGTTGACATCTGCCTGAAGGAAGTCGGTGATGTCTGTGCGGCTGTTTCTCTTATTCACAACCGGGTCCACAAAAGAACAAACTTACTTAAAATCTAACGAAAACGTCCTCAAAAAACTCTGCCTGGTGCTTTCCTCCCCCCAGCAGTAAAATCGGCACAAGATGACATTTACCATTTTGACCATTTTCAAGCGCGCCGTTCAGCGGCGTCAAGCACGTTCACAGCGTTGCACAGCCAGCATCGCCGTCTGACTCTAGAACTTTCTCATCTTCCCAAATTGAAACTGCCTGTTCTGCCCCCCACCTGCAGCCCATGGCAACTACTGTCCTCTTTTGTCTCTCTGAGTTTAACCCCTCTGGACACCACATCTCAGTGGAGTCACATGGAGTTTGTGTTTTTGTGTCTGGCTCCCTTTGCTGAGCGTCAGGTCCCTGGGGTTCGTCCGTGGTGTGGCAGGCGTCCGAATTCCTTTCCATTTTACGGCTGAGTGATATCCCGTTGTCGGTATGGACCACATTTGGTTTGTCCGTTCACCTGTCGATGGGCGCTTGGGTCCTTGGCACCTGTTAGCTGTTGGCAGCGATGCTGCCATGAACACAGGTGTACAGTGATCTCTCCCAGTCCCTGCTTTCCATTCCTGGTGACTTTTATAGACAGAAGTTTTTGACAACTTCTCCCATGGCTTGGCGTCTAGTTGATCCCGGTTTTGTAAATGTCAGTGGGTCACGAGGACTGTCAGAACCGTGTGCGAGAGCGCAAGACGTTATGGGGCTGCGGGGAGAGGAGCCTGCAGGGAGGGACAGACGGGGGGCGACTTGGTGACTGTCTCAGAGTTCCCCAGACAGACTCGTCGTCGTGGAGGGCAAAGCATGAAGGGCGGAGGAGGGGCGGCGCAGCTGAGCAGGTGATTGGGTCTGGCTGAGGAGCGGGCATGGGTTGAGGGGCTGCGGGAGAGAAGCAGAGAGAGCGGGGCAAGGAGCAGCCCCTGGAGGGCGTGGCTGACCCAGCTCCAGAATGTGGGTTTCTCCTGGAGGGAGGAGGACGACTCCAAGACCCTCCGACAAGTGTGGAGGAGCACTAGGTAGGACTTCTCCCCGGGGTCTGGTTCCGCTGCAGGTGCCTTCTTGGACCAGCCCGAGCGGAGGCCTCCACCCCACAGCACCTTTGTCTCTTCTCGGGGTCTCCTGGCCCCTTGGAGGTCCCCGGTCTCTTCCCGGTCCCTCCGGCCACATGTGAGCACCTTCTCTGGGGTGCTTGACCTCTTCATGCATTGGACATTCTGAGGTTTAGCTCAATCCCCTTTCCCCAAAAAAAGATTCCATAAGTGATCCCTTTGCTGCAGACACACACACACGCACACCTGTTCCCACACTCGTGTGTTCGCACACACGTGCATGTGCACAGGTACTTGCACACATGCACAACACACCCGTTCCCATGCACGCACACACTCATTCACAGCACCCCCCACATGCGCACTCACACACACGCCCTCACGCATGCGCACACTCACAACGCCCACACTCACACACACCTATGTGTGCAATCACAGCTCCCACCACTGTGTAGCCTCCCTTCTCCCCTGCTCTCCCGTCTGCGTCATTGCCAGACTTTTCTGTGGGCCAGAACCAACTTTCACTGAGAATCCCCAAGGCGTCAGACAGTGGGTGTCGGCTCTTTCCACTCCTCGTGACAGCCTTCCGGGGTGGAGAGCATCACACCATTGTACAGATGCACACACTGAGCCTCGGGAGCGGGTGGTCCCACAGGAGCCACTGGGTCTCTTTTCGTGGCAGCTCCGTGTTTTTTCTGTGTCATAAACTCCCCGAGTCAAGTTGGCAAACCCCCCCACCCCAGGGCCAGGACCACATCTGCTCCTTCTGTGTCTCCTACGTGAGCTGGAATTCTGGAGATGCTCAATGAATTCTTGTAAACCAGTGACTCTGAATCCTGATGTCGAGGGGTGGTCTCAGAAGCCCCTTATGCTGTTCCGCTGCCTGGAATGCTCCCCCTCCCTTTCAGGGCCCAGTCTGGGGGCTCTTCTTGGAGCCCCCTACCTGTCCTCTGTCCTCCATGTTGGCGTCACTCTCTTTGGAGTCACCTCTCCTCGGGACGGGACGGTCATGGTAATTGTTATTTACTCTTCTGTCTTCCCTGTGGGATAGGAGCTCTGTGGGATAGGGCTGTCTCTGGTTCACCTTTGGGAGCCCAGAGATTCTCCAGAGGCTGCACTCTGGAAAGGAAGTGCTTTGCATGCATGTTTGGTCCAGTTCCCCACTAAGGGTCCTCCCGCTGCTCCTGGGAGAAGGCTTTTGTGGAGGAATTTTTCGGGTGCCTCTGCCTGTATCCCCCTGTTGTCCCCAGGCATGTCGGCCTTCAGGGGTACCAAGCTGGGGAGGAAGTGGGGTTTAGTCGGTGCCCTTGTCCATCCTCCTGGGCACTGAAGCTCTCAGTGGGCCACCCCGCTTCCTTCTCTCTCCTTTATGCCCAGGGCAGCTGGCTTAGATGATCTTGGGGCACCAGGGCCCCTTCCCCTTCAGCAAGGACAAGGTGGGGTGCAGGTACCCCAAGAGCTGGGACTGCCCCTTTCTCTGTAGCCAGCCAGCACTCACTCTGCCATCATCCTGCCACCTCCCGGGCCTCAGTTTCCCTGTCTGTAACACCAGGGCTTGTCTCCCTGAGCCCAGGGCCCTCCCCAGCTGTGCCCTCCTGCACCTGTGAAATTCTGAGAGCAGAGGCGGGAAGGAGAGATGGCCCCTCTTTCCCCGCCGCCTCTCCCTGTCCCCCAGGGTCACCCCAAAGCCTCCCCCTCCCCTGACTCCCTGGAACTTCCCTGCAGCTGCAGGCCTGGTGAGACAATTGGGTGTTTTAGAGAAATACATTTTTGGGCTAATTTGCCATGCATAAGTGTTTCTCTTACCCTTTAAAGGCGGAGAACAAAGAGGCCTTTCTGCACCCGGGCAGGCTGCTGGGGAGGGGACCGCAGCTGTACCGGGCCGGCGACCCTCCTCCCTCCCTCATCCCTGTGAGCGCCCCACCACGCCGCCCACCGCCCCCCCCAGGAGAGACAGCCTGGACTTTCCCAGCCTCCCCCAGCCCCCTGCCCTGCTGCCTCTGAGGCCCCTCTGGTCCTGCCCCACCCCAGCCCCCACCCTCCCACCAGCTGCCCCAGGCGAGAGGGAAAGCCTGCGTGGGTGAGGGGATGGATGGATGGATGGATGGATGGATGGATGGGGAGGGGGCATGCCCGGGGAGAGCAGCTTTCTACGAGGCTCGCCAGGGCGGCCAGGGCCTGGCTGGGTGCGTGCCAGAGCTCCTGCGGGTTGCGGGGGGCAGTCACGGGGTGTGGGATGGTGTCAGTCATCAGGTGAATCACCAGTGTCGTGGGGGGGATGTGGCGGTCTCTCCATCCACTCATTCCTACGTTCATTTGTCCATTTCTTCCTTCAGCTAGTCTCTGCTGTGCTCCCACCGTGTGCGGGTCTCAGGGCACCTGCATCCCGGAGCAGCAGTGAGGCGCTAATGATTCCAGCAAAGCACGTGGGGTTCCGTATTTCCAAGGGGCAGCGGCACCTAGGGGGGCCGTTGCTCGGGGACAAGGCTGTGGGTGCAGAGGTGTGGGAAGCAGGTGCTTCGTGCTGCCTGCTGCATAATGGAGGGCCACGGAGCTCCGTAGCAGCTCCCCTTGCTGGCGGTGAAGGTCCTGAACGCGGCAGATTCAGCATCACGCCCTCCCAGGTCATGGTTCACCATCATCCCTTGCTCAAGCCGTTCCTTCCTCTGGAATGCCTTGCTCTCACTCTTGGCTGTTTGGAGGCCACACCTCTCCTCTTCTGGAGCCGTCTCCTAGCTCCCCATCCTCCTCTGTCAGGGATGGCCCCCTCAGCAGTCCTGTCTGTCTCCCCCAACACATTGAGAGAGCCCCGTGGGCGCGCACACATCCACACAGGGCCCTGCTCTCCCCCTGTCTGCACTTTCCCCCCATGTTTGTGGGCTCACTGAGGGCAGGGGCCTTGGGTGTCTTCCCAGCAGGCAGCGCAGCGGGAGAGCACAGCCCTCTGTGCTCAGGAAACGAGCGTGCAGGGCTGGACAGCCCTCGTCTATACTCAGAACGGCAGCGGCCGCTGTTTGCTGAGCACTTACGGCGCCAGACCCTGCGGGTGACATTGGCTCACTCACGAAGTCGTAACCCCTGTGGGAGGCGGGCGCTGCTACCTACCACTGCTCTGCAGGTGGGGAAACAGATCCAGAGGGCTTGAGACTTTGCTAAAGACTGTCTGGCTCGCAGGGGAGGAGGCGTGAGAGTCCTTGCTCTAAACCGCTGTATCTGGATCCCATAAGAGCCTCTGCTCCCTGGGGTAGACTGGCAGACGCTGGCCTCTCCTTCCATCCCTGGGCGCTGCCTCTGCCCCGCGTGTGCCTGAGAGAGGGCGAGACACCGAGGCTGAATGGCAGCGTGTCGCCCCACAGTGGAGCCATGTAAGGCAAGGCCAGCCAGGGCAGGAGGCCAGGGCTGCTGCTCTCCCGCTGCCACAGGGGCAGGCGTGACCTTTGGTCCTTGGACTTCAGGACCAGCGAGGGCTTCAGAGCCCCTTTCCAGCAATCTCACTTGGTTTCCTCGAAGTCAGCACACCCGAGGGCACGAGCGACACCTCCCAGGGCTCCACGGGTCAGCACAGGGCGACGGACACGGGCTTCGCAACCCTCTGTGAGCGTGTATATGTGCACACCTCTGCACGTACATGCATCCGTGCCCGGGTGTGCCCAGGTGTGGGTTGGCCAGGGCATGTCTACCTCGGGGTGATCAGAGATGGAGAGGCTGAGACTTGAGGGAGGAGAGTGGCTGCATCGTCACCCGGAAGTCTCGGAGCGGGATCGAGAGGAAGGGGCAGCCCTCTACCCCTCACATGCTTCCGAGTGTACAGATCCTCCGAAAGCTGGAGCAACGCAGGCAGAAAGCGAGATGTGGCTGTTTGCCCCGGGGGGTTGAGGGGGAGCCCCGCTGCGAGGGGCAGGCGGCTCTGGGCCTGTCTGAACAGGGGCTCTGAGACTCACCAAAGGCTTTGCAGGCCTTGGCTGCGAGCTCCATCACAGTCCTTGATGGGCAGTCGTGGGGGCTGACTGCGTGCCTGGGGGCAGGGCTGGGGGTGGGTGGGCCCGGCCTCTGCCCTTGCAGAGGAACCTGTAGTCTGAGAGATCTGTTCGAGGATCTGAGGGGTGAGCGGTGTGGTCTCTTGGGTGTGTATTTGGGGGGGGGGAGTGAAGGCTGCTGAGGGAGTTTGGGAGGTTAGGGAGGGAGATTTGAAGGTTAGAGACTGATAGGGAGAGGGAGGGCCCCTATTCATAGAATCCTAGAATGTAAGTCCTTTGAAGATGACCTAATTTGAGACCAGTTTATGCAGAGGGAAACTCAGGCCCAGGGACAAGGGATGCCTTGCCCAAGACAGCGGAGTCCATTTGAGTCCATTCAACAGGGATTTCCTAAGCCTATGGGGCACCAGGCAGAGGACTCAGCCTTAAATAAGGGCCCATCTTGCCTCAGGGGGCTGTGGGCTGGTGGGGCAGTGGACACACAGACAGATAAGGACCGTCCAGTGCCATGAGTGTGACCATCACAGGGTGTACAAAGCAGCTGGGTGAGGGGGAACGGAGGACCATTACCTAGGCAAGACTTCTTGGCAGAGGTAGCATCTGGGCTGGGTTTTGAAGGATGAAGAGTTCAAAAGGCCGAGCAGGGAAGGAAGGCATTAGTTTCCAGGTGACCAGGTGGTTTGAGTCAGTTTCTGTTTTTGCCACCCCTGAAGGCGGCCACCAGTGCGTCCTGCATGGGCACCCCATTCTCTTGGAGACCCGAAGCAGGCTGGGACAGCAGGGGGGTTTTGGGGTGTTTCTGTCCTGAGGCGGGGGAATGGATTCGGGGTTTCCCAGGGCTCCGGGTTTAGCCTGGCTGCAGGGCCTTGATTTGTCCCCCTTCCACTCAGTCAGAGAACATTGCCTGGGCACCCGTTATGACTAAACCTTACCCACTGGGGAGGATTGCGAGAGGCAAAGAGGAAAGAAAGGCATTCCAGGAGAAGGGAATAGCACGAGCAGAGGTATGTTTGCTGGAACACAGAGGTTTATTTCATGACTATCTTTTGTTTTGTGTGGCTGGAACAGGGGCCATGAAGGGAGCAGTTCTAGATTCATCTGGAAAGATCTTCCACTGCTGGAGCTGGAAGGCTCTAGCGAGGAGTCTGGGCTTTAATCGGTGGCAAAGCGGGAGATGCTAATTGATTGTGAGCACGAGCAACTCCGTCAAGAGCCCAAGACCATGCTGGGAACTTGAGAGAACCCAGAAGCCTCCCGGGGAGCCAGGAGATGGCCCCGCTAGACACGGTATGCTGGGAAATGCTTGACAACCAGCTCTGTTGGGGCAGAGGGTGGCCCTCTAAGGATGGATTTCCACAATGTAAATGCTCCCACCAGGGCTAATTTCAAGCTTCCCAGCTGACATCAACAGGCTTAGAATGTTCCAGAAAATTTAACAGTTGGCTCTCCCATACCGGTATGAGCTGACTCCTGCACACCACGTCCCCCGGGATGATCAGCTGTCACGTCCAGTGCTCAGCCCCCTTCTCTCCAGGTTTACTTCCGGTGTGCCCTTCATGTGGGAGCCCAGGGATGGAGACCTACCTGAGAGGTTTGTCCATGCTCAGTGGGGTTCTGACTGAGCCCCCAGGCCCTGTGGGTTTGAGCCTTGGCTCACCCAGTCCCATGCTGGATGACCGCAGCCCACCCCTCACTCCTCTGGGCTGACATGATGACACAGAGGGGAAGTGTGGGTGGCAGAGAACAGAGCCGGGAAGGCCTCAGGGGGCTTGAGTCACCGCTCTCTGGGGGTAGGGACCAGCCCCACCCACCCCCAGCTCATTCGCCTGAAGATCCATCAGCTCACCAGCTGATGCTGGGGCAGGAGGGGACCTTCGGGGAGAGAGGACAGGGGACAGGGTGGGGGCACTGAGAGCCACGTGGGCTCCAGGCTATAGACCACCAATGCCTCAAAGTCTGCCAGGGCAAAGCGGGTTTCTGGGCCTTGATACAAGTTGGTTCCTTTGCCCGGGGCCACCCTCTCCCTCCCTGTCTTTTGGCAAATTCCTGCTCAATCCCAGGCCTCAGCTTCAACACATCTCTTCCAGGAAGCAGGGCCTAAGAGCCCAGGACCTGTGAGGCCATGGATAACCTTAGTCTTTCTCCAGCTCATCTGTAAAATGGGAACAATGGTACCGTGGAGCCTGTGGGACGGCTCCGAGCGTCACGTTACTCCTTAGTTACTGCCTCTTCCCCCATGTCCCTTCCTAGGCAAGCTTGGCCTCTGAGTCCCCACCGTGCCTAGCGGACACACCTTCAATCAGGTGGTAATCATGGCCATGTCTGTCTCTACCGCCGGACAGTGAACCCCTGAAGGTGGGGATTGGGTCTGAGTTGCCTTGGGGGGGCTCCAGGGCACAACCCGAGCCCAGCCCGGGCACCAGCCTTGCCCTGTTTTTAGGTCCCTGGCCTTGGCTCCGACCCCAGCCAGGTCCCTGGCCTTGGCTCCGACACCGACCCGCTCAGGGTCCTGGCTCAGTGGCTGCTCCCCACAGAGACTGGGTTTCCTCGTGTGTGACCTGGATGACCTCTGAGGTTACTTCTTCCAGCCCCCAAAGGCTGTGAGTCCCTGTCCCAAACCCGAGTCACCATCCTGCCCCCTGGACCAGCACCCCGCCCCCTCCGCTTCCCTGCTCCATCAATGGCTCCGCTGTTCTCCAGTGACCCAGGCGTGAAACTTCAGAGTCATTTTTGACTCATCCGCCTTTCTGTCCCCTCACGGCTAATCACTAGCCACGACAGTTTTTCCTTCGAAATGTTGCTCATATCCGTTGTCCCCTCTGGTATTCTGGTCCCCTCGGTCTGCCGCTGGGATGATGGCGCCCACTTCCTGACCGGCCAACATCCTCTCTCCTCCCGTCACGGCCGTCTCCCCAGCAGAGCTCTGGAAATGCCACCCCTGTGTACCCCCCACCCCGGGAAAAGCACACCTGTCCCCTGGCAGGGGATGAGCTCCTGGGTGTGCGCAGGAGAGACCGGCCGGAAGGGAGGTCTTGAGAGGAGAATGGGGTGCACGCCCCAGGTCGCTGTGGCTTGTCTCTAAGCGCTCATACACTCATCTGGTCGGGGGACCCAGCGCTGCGTGCGAGGCAGGGACTCTGTCACACCCGACAGGCCCCATACTGTGGGGTGTACAAGGGGCTGTGGGTACTGAATCAGGGGCCTCGGCCCTGAATCAGGAAGCTTCACGGGGGAAGTTGGTTCTTCAGAATGCGGATTCCGGCCTGGAGACAGCCTGTCCGTGGAGCAGTCAGAGGGCCGGGGAGGTGCTTGGGGTGGCGGGTGCTGGGAGGGGTGAGGCTGGCAGGGTGGGAGGCGGTGAGGTGAGGCTGAGTAGGGCTGGGTGGGCTGGGGAAGGGCCCTGGCTGTAACCTCAGCGACCCTTTCCTGCCATCTGTAATTCAAGTCTCCTGCATAGAGCTGACGTCCCTGGCAGGGTCCTCTCTGTGACAATCAAAGTGATAGCCTGTGGCCCCGCACTCTACGGTTCGCACAGTGCTGGCCTTCTCCGGCTCCTGGTCCTGCTTTACCAGCCCCGCGAGGTGGCACCGGCAGCTCGTCTGTCACTCCTGTTTGACAGATGAGGCAGCTGAGGCTCAGAGAGGGGAAGGGGCTTGGCCGGGGTCCCCAGCAGTCCTCGCCCGCGGGAGGCTGGCATTTCCCTGGCCCCGGATGCCAGCTCTAGGGGTTGAAGGGAGGGAGAGAGAGGCTCAAGCTCCAGGGCCCCTGTCCTCCTGGGGAGGGGCTGGCTCCGTGGGACCCAGACGGGGGACAGGCCAGCGGCTGGGAGGCTGGGAGGGAGGATTGCTCCCATGGGTCCTCAGCAAAGCAAACCCCGCAGGGCTGGCGCGCCCCCTGCCTGGGCGCCCTGGGGCGGGAGTCTGCCGGGGGGAGCAGGAGGGACTGGCTGGCGGATTTGTGTTTCCACTTGATTCCCTCAGTTGTTTTTCCAGAGCTGTGGCAGGATCCCGAGGGGTGGGGCGGAGGCGGGGAGACCTCAGGAAGGCAGGAAGGCGGGGGGGGGGGGGGGGCGCCCCCACCGCCCGCCCCCCATGTGACTCCTCTGACTGACGACAGTGCCACATGGAAGGGCCTCGAGGCTTCCGTCCTGCGCTGGCAGGTCGAGTGTGTGACGTGGGCCAGGGCGCTGGGCCCATACTGGGTGACTTCCCGCGTGACCTGCACTGTCTCAATGCTCTTTCCATTGGAGGCCAACCCCTCCGACTGTGGGGTGGGAGAGGCCCGTGACCGTCACCTGACCCCCATGTCCAGCACAAGCCCAAGGGGCAGGTACCTAGGGCCAAACGTGGGCAGGGCCGGGGAGGTGGTGGTGCCCTGAACCCTGGGATTTTGCTCTCCCAGTTCCCCTCCAGCCTGTCCGGTGACCCCTTCTCAGCTCGGTCTGTTGTCCACAGCCAGGACCCCTTCCTCCTGCTGCCTCCCAGCCGCATTTCAGGCCTGCTGCCTTGCCATCAGGCCATCTGTCTCTCGACTTCCCCAGGCCTGGCCACGCTGGGCTCGCTGTCCCTGCTGGTTGAGTTTCCTGCCTTCCACAAGTGCCCACACCCTGGTCCCTGGGCCCCAGGCCTGGCCTCTCTGCTTGCAGTCACCTGTGTGTCCTGGTCCTGTCTGCCCTTCTCAGATGGTGGCAGGAGGAGCAGGGGCAGCTACTCCTAGCTTTGGCATTCTGCTCCTGGCCCTTGTCTGGAACTCAGCTTCCTCCGCAGTGAAGCAGGGCTGAGGGGTACAGAGCCAGCAGCCTCCCAGCACTAGATCTGAGGAGACAGGGGCCTGGCACAGGGTTGGGGGGAGGCGGGGAGGTAATGGAAGCTCTCAAAGGAGCCAGCCTCACACCAGCTCTACAACCCTGGGTGAAACTGACATTTCCCTGAGCCTCAATTTCATCCTCTGTAAATTGGGTATAATAATAGTGCCTTCCCTTAGTACTGAATGACATGCTCCCGGGGGAGGGCTTCTCCACCTGGCCTGGGGTGAGGGAGGGCTTCCTAGAGAGGCCGCCCTCATGGCTCTGGACACGCATGGACAGAGCTCCAGGGAGGTGGAAAGCAGGAGCTTTAAGCTGAGACTGGGAGTGGGGGAAGGTGAGACCTGGGGCTCTGGTCCCGGGGGGAACAGGGGCTTTCCAGGACCTCACCCCAGTGTCCCCACCCTGCCTCTCCACCAGGGGCTGACGTCACTTCCTGTTCTGCAAGCTGGCTCCCTTCTCTGTGACTTTGCTTGTACAGGTCCTTCTGTGTCCAGGCCCTCCCACCTCCCTAATATGCACAACTACAGCTTGACTCTCCAGGAAGATTTCCCTGCCATGGCCATCTCCCTCCCTCTCCTGTCAGCACCACCCAGGTGCTGTGTTGGATTATCTTGTAAATGGCGCACAGCCAGAAACCTAGCAGGAGCCCAGGACCTGCTACCCCTCCCAGAAGCAGTCTCCATGATGGCTTCACAGGCATCTCTGTGCCCAACCCTTGCTACCGTCCTACGCGGTCAGGAGGGCTAAGGGACCATCGACAGTTGATACAGTGGCCGGGGAGGTCCAGGGGGCTGCCCAGGGCCCACAGCAAGGTGGGGAGCAGACAGGAACACAGCACTCACTTGCACTTTCTCTCTGTGTCTCTCCATCTCCGTCTCTGCCTCTCTCAGTCACCTGCCCCCCAGCACAGAGCTCCGGGCTGGGGCCTAGTAAGGGCATGTTTCCTTTCTGTTCAGCTGGAACTCCAGAGTCTGTCCTGTCTCTGTCCATCTGGGCCATGCAGCCTTCCTTCCCTCCCCGCCAGCCTGTCTGCTTTTGGAGGGTCCCCTGACACTGTCACCATTCTCTGTAGCCACTGCCCCACGCTACCCACCACTGCAGGCCTTGACCTGAGCTGAGCTGAGGAGCCCACAGTTGCCCTGAGAGCACACAGAGGGTGCAGGGAAAGCCGTCACTAGGGTTGGGGAGGCGCTGCCCCTTTCCAGCTGGTGACCTTGAGCCATCGCTTGCCTCTTGGAGGCTTAGTCTCCACCACCCGTGCCCCCCAAGAATGAAGTGCTGCCTTTTTATGCTTGCAACAAACCTGCAAAGTGTGTCTGCTTTTACAGTGGAGGAAGCTGAGGCCCTGGGAAACCAGGGACAGGCCTGAGCTGGGGGCTGGCCGGTGGGCCACCGAGCCTCTGCTTTGCTGGACCATTTGTAACATTTCAGCACCGTGGGACTCGGGGGCAGGGTGGGGGGCAATGTCCTGAGAGCTCTTCGTTAGGCTGTAAAAACTCCCCAAAGAAGAGGCTCTGTTCTTCGAGCGGGGGTCAGGGTCCCTGAACCCCATGATTATGAACTGCTCCCGGCGGTGGGGGACAACCTTGTTCTCTTTAGGAAACTGCCTGTTTCCATCCTCACCATGGCTGGTGCTGGGCCATCGCTAATTCAAAGAATGATTGGACTCTACTTATGAGGGGGTGGGCGACATGGGGGAGTAGCCACCGGGGATGGGAGCACATAGGGTATGGGGGGCTGGTGGGTCTCTAGTCCTCACCCTTGGCCTTCTACAGTTTATCCCTTGCATGGGAACCACGATGTCCTTGTTAAAATAGAACTCGGACCCCACCACTCCCTGCTCCAAGCTCCTGCAGGCCCCTCCCACCTGGGTTCCTCCAGCATCCCCCCTGCTCTGAACCCTGTTCTGTGGCCTCCCCGTGTCCCCCTTGCTCCCTCTGTTTTTGCCACTCTGGCCTCCTGGCTGCCCCTAGACCCCCCTGGCACATTCCCTCTCAAGGTCTTTGCACGTGCTCCTCCTACTGTCTGGAACATTCTGCCCCAGACATTCTTCTTCTCTTCATTCAGACCTTTGTCAAAGAGCGCACCCTTCCAGGGGCTTCCCCGATCACTGTTTCTGATGCACACCCTTCCTGTTGGTCCCTCCCTGACCCTGCTTTGTTTTCCGTCACAGAGCCTGTGGCCACCGGACATTAGCTTGTATATTTGCTGGTTTATTGTCCATCCTGACAAGAACATTTTCTCTGTTTTGTCCACTGCTGGAACCCCAGAGCGGAACAGTGCTGGGCACATGACTAGTGGCCAACTCTTACTTGTAGAAGGAGGGAGGAAGAGGGGGAGGGAAAAACCTTTCTTCTGCTTATCCATGGACTGCCTCCCCTGTGTGGCCCTGTGTGAGGTGCTTCTAGAACAAGTACCATCAGCAGGGCAGACAGCAGCTCACTTGAGCCCCGCTGACCCCAAGGTAGCAATGGTCATTAAGTGGGTATAGGTGAGGGGCCCAGAGTGCTGTAGCTTCGTTTTGCCTTATTTGCGGTATTACTGGATGTGGTCTCTAGGAGCTAGAACCAGGGTTAGTGGGTGGAGAGTGGGGGAAGGGGAGAAAGCTGGGTAGGGATGAGAGAGATTTAATTAAATTTGAGAACAAAATTTTCAAACAGGCCACACTGCAACAAGGAAGGGACGTCCTTGGTAGGAAATGTGCTTCCTGTCCGCAGAAGGAGGCAAGTGGGGTCTGGTGGCCCTGGAACCCGGTCCAGCCAGCCTGAGGACCTGAAGCCATAAGATGTAAGGATTCAGGGGAGTCCTCCCCGAGGCTGGGGTGGGCCAGGCTCTGGAGTTGGAGCAAGCATGGGTCACTGGTCTGACCAGACCGAGGCAGCAGAAGCCATGGCTCCAGTCCCCGGGTCCGAAGGCTGCTGGGACTTGGCCAAGCAGCCATATTGGGCCTCTGGACCTGGGAACCGCAGACCAGGCCTGGGAGACAGGAAATCGCCCCGCTCAGGGCCCGAAAGCCCCCTAGCATACCCTCACTCCCTCCCCACCTCCCACAGTGGCCTCAGGCCCCTGCGCCCCGCGCCCATGGGGTTAAATCTCTCCCTGTCTCTCTCTGCTCCAAGTTGTTTTCCAAGTGAAGCAGAGAATGGTTCTCTTGTTACCAACATGGCTTCTGGGCATTGGGTAATGCGCTGCCTCTTCTCCCTGCTCCACTCCACAAAGGGACCTTTTGTTCCTCTCCCTGCCCCTCTCTCTGGCTCTTCCCCGGCCCCCCACCCACCCCGACTCCCTCCTCCCCGCCTCCCGCCCCACAGTGCACCCCTGGGCTGCGAGGAGTGACCGTGGTCTGGCCGCGGCGCCCTCCCTCTCCCGAGGCGCCCAGGGAGAGAAGGGGCCTTGTGGCCGCGGCGGCCATTTTGAGAGCGGCCATTCCGGGCGGCCCCTGGCTTCTGAGAGCTTGCGGGGTTGGGGAAGCCATAGCGGGGTGGCTGCGGCTCAACAGGAGGTCTTGTGGTGCACCTCCTATTCTCTAGGGAGAAGGGGGACCCTCCCACCGGCCGCCCCCACCTGGGCCGCCTCCTTGCACGGAGACAAGACACCTTCCCCCTTTCCACCATCTTGCTGGACCCGCACAGCAGCCCCCGAGGCGGGAGTGACCCCCGCCCTCGGCAGGTGGAGATTGAGGCTCCGTGGGGGTAAGTGTCTGTTCCGACCAGGGGCTCAGTGAGCAGGTGCTGCCGCCGGACCAAGCCATGTGCTCCCCCCCCCCACCAGAACCCCCCAGGAAAGAGCCCTCAGAATGTGCCCTGACCCACGGGAAACACAGATGGAAGCTTAAAACCAGATTTACTGGAATTTTTTTGGAAATGGAGTTGATGGTGCCCAAGATGGGAGTGTCAGGAAGCCGGTCAGAGGTTGAAGTGTCTGCTGTCAGGGAATTCAGTCTCTATCCATTGTCCCCCTCACAGGGTCCTGCACAGCGGGCAGCAACAGGCTGATGGCAACCGTGTTCAGATGAGGAAACAGGCATGGGGGAGACACACTGCCAGGACTTGGCACTCACCCAGCCGGCTCCAGCTCTGCCTGTCCCTTCCCAGGGCTGCAGCCCACCCTTGTAGAGGCCCGGGGACTTGGGGAGGAGATGTAGGTCGATTGTGGCAGCCCCAGCCACCCGGTCTGCAATCACAGGAGCCAGACCCTGAGGAGGCTGTGCTCAGGTGCTTCCAACACCCACCGATTCAGCCATCTCACTCTGTCGCCACGTCTCCAGAGCCCTGAAACAGACCACCTGCACCGTGCCAGCAGGGGGCACTCACCTATAACCATTGAGTGGGGCAAGAAGAAGCAAGAAGAGGTAAAATGGGTAGATTGGGGATGGATGGATGGGTGGGTGGCTTGGGAAACAGACAGAGAAGGGAGATTTATTCAGAGTTAAATGCATCCCTGGGCCTGCCCTCAAGGAGCCACACTCTAGGAGGAGAGACAGCTCAGCCAAGAGCCAGCGTGCTGTAAGACAGGGCACCTGCGAGCTCACCACTGGCTGGGAGGTTGGGGAAGGAAGGCTTCCTGGAGCAGGTGACCAAGGATGGAACCTGAAAAGATGAGGATGAGTGAACTAGGCAAAGAAATTGAGACAGAAGGTGGCAAGGGGCTGGCATAAGGAGAAGGTGAGTGGTGTGTGATGGGGGAACGGGCCATACCCGCGTGCCAGAGCAGAGTGGGGGCAGGGAAGGTAGGAGAGGTGGCCAGGGGAGGAACTGTGTGGGCTGCCAAGGGTAGTCAGGGGGGCTCCTGAGGACTAGAAGACCCCGAGAAGTTACATGAACTAGATCCTGAGGGCAGCAGGGTGGTCACTGAAGGATTTTCAAGGGGTCAGGTTTGTGTTCTAGAAAGATCATATGGGCTGGGTCTGTGCCAGTTTGGTTTATTACTCTTTTCCCAGCACCCAGCTCAGTGCCTCACATATAGTAGGTGCTCAATAAATGTTTTGAATCAATACATGAACACCAACAGTGTACTTCGAGGTCATGGTTCACACTAGTTGTAGGACCCTGGGCTTCAGCTCCCTCATTTGTGAAATGGGGGTAAGGACACCTGTCTCCTGGGGGTGCCGAAATGGTGAAGGGTTGAGGCTTGTGACGGGCTTTGTTCAGTGTCCCGCATGGGGCCCACGCTCCATAGCTGGTAGCTTTCTGCCTTGTGCACAGGGTACGCCGGGGGGGCGAGCCCGAGGCCAGGAGCAGGTGGAGAGGGGCAGGGTCACCCTGGCGTGGGGGCTAACACCAACGCTGATCAAGGGCTTAAGCTCTTCGAGAATTTTACTCTTAAAACCCTCAAAACAAGCTAACGAAGAGGGCATTATGGTCACCCCTGTTTTATTGTCCAGGAAGCCTGGCACAGAGAAGTGAAGTGATTTGCCCAAGGCTGGGGGGGGGGGGGGGGTGAATGGGATGGAAGGGCTCTGGACGCCAGGGCCCAGTGACCCCTGAGCTGGTGACAGTGGCAATGGTCTGGGCAGCCACGGGGGGAGGCGGCCCAGTCTGAACGGTTGGACCAGAAGGTGGGGGCAGGCAAGGGGCGGGGAGGGAAGCATCAAGCCTGCCCCTCGTTTTCCGGCCTGGGTGGCCCAGCAGAAGTTCATTCCATTTCCTGGGTGAGGGACACTGTGGGACGGGCAGGCTAGGGGAGGAAGAACACACGGAGTCTGGGTGGAGGGGCCCGGGAGGTCCGGCGTCTGGGGGAGAGGTCTGGGCTGGGGATGTGGATGAGGGCGAAACGGGCTCCTGGGGCAAGTGGGAGGCATGTGGGGTCGGGGGGGGGGAGGGCCCCACCCCCTGGAGCTGGTGGAGCAGAGATCAGGTCGCGTTTGCTCTGTGCCAGGCATCACCCTGAACCCTTGTGTTACCTTATTAAAATCCTCCCAACAGACCCTTCGAGGGGCGCCATGACCATCCTCACTTCCCAACCCAGCAGACAGTGAGAGGTCCCAGCTGCCCCAGCGGCCAGGGCTGGGATTGACCCAGGGCCCAAGCCCGGGTTGGGGATGCGTGGAGAGGCTCTGAGGGCTGCCTGGGTGTGAGCCGAGGTGGGGGGCCCAGGCCTGCCTCATTATCTCCTTCAGTACTTGGTCTGGTCACCTCCCCTCCCCATGCCTCCGCCACCCCCATGGGCCCAGGCCTGTCCCTGTGACGGAGGAAGCCAGCAGGGAGCGGGGGCCAGCTCTGCTCTGCTCTGTGGGGCCCGGTGGTGGGTGAGGGGCACGCGTTCTGGTCAAAGGGTGCAGAGCTGGAGGGCTGGTTGGGGTGAGCAGCAGGGGGGCAGGAAAGTTCTGGGTATCAGGGCCTGGGGGGCTGGCAGGCAGAGAACAGTAATTGTCCAGCTGCGCATTAGGGACAGGGGCCGGGACATGCTGGCCCAAACTGCCTGGTCCCCAAGCCTGGCTCCCAGCTGTGAGCTCAGGGAGTGGAGCGCGAGAGCTTGGTGGCGGGACAGTTGTGCCTCCATCACTGCTGGGCGAGGCGCAGAGTCAGAGCTGAAAGCCCTGGGGAGCTCCCAGCCCACTATGGAGGACTGGTGTTTTGCCTGATGACAGACCCCCGAGAAAAGGGCTTCCAGGAAGGGGCTTGCCACTGCCGGCTTTGCAAGGTATGTGGCACAGGGAGTGGTGACCCCGGGCCAGGCTTCAGTTTCTCGGGACAGGTAGCAGGCAGGGTGCCGGCAGGAGCAGTGGTTAGAAGTGTTGGAGTTTTGGGAAATGGTGGGTGATCTGGCGTAGCTAGCTTAGGGGGTCCAGGAGACGAAGGGGGCTAGACGCGGGGAGAGGGGGCTCCCTTCTGTAGGCAGTGAGAGCCAGGGAAGACACGGGGGCTGGAAGAGCGGCTGGTTCTGTTATGAGAGGAGGCACCGAGCTGGGAGCAGGCAGAGGGCGTCAGAGAAGACACGTTGCATTGTCCCATAGGGCGGAGGGTCAGCAAAGTAGCTCAGAGAGACAGGGAGAGAGTTTGGGGTGGCGGTCCCCTGCTATGGAGCCTTTCCCAGAGCGGGCTCAGGGGCTGGGGGAGAATGGAGGGGCCTTCAGCCAGGGCGTGTGGACAGCAGGTGTAGACAGGTCTTTGGGGAAGCTCGGCCAGGAAGGGGAGATACAGGGCAGGCACTGAAGGGGGCCTCGAGGATCACGGGTTGTTCTTAGAAGAGACACTGGCGGTGCATCGCGGAGGTGGGCTCCGTGGGGGAGGGGCTCCTGGAGTGGAGGTGGGGGGTCCTGAGCTGGCTGGGGGGGCCTCTGGCTGGGGGGAGGGAAGGGATAGGGCTGGGAGCTGCAGAGTCATTTGTAGGCTGAAGGGGAGGTCCGGGGACGGCTGCCCAGGGGCCTCTTCTCTGTGACGGAGGAGGGGAGTGGAGAGCCAAGGCGCTGCCGGGGGTCCTGAGGTTGGGGTCTCGACAGAAGGCCCTGGAAGAAGGAAGCCTTGACGATCAGAGAAGGGCGGTGTGCAGGGGGACGACCAGGCTGTTCTGAGCTCACGCCATGTGCTCATGCCCAAGGGGCCGTGGGCCTGTCCAGAGCTTATTGGCACCTTCCTGGAGGTGTTCCTGTCCTGGTCCAGGGCAGCCCGTCATCCCCAGAAGGCAGAGCCGCTCCCAGAGGCTTCCCACGGCCTCCAGATGCTTCCCTCCTGCCCCACTGGCTGCCAGTCCCCAGCTCGGCACACAGCAGGGCCTGGACACCACCGGCCTGTGTGCTTCCATGCTCTCCCACATTTCCAAGCACCCCCCGTAACTCCCTGTGCCCCCTCTGGGTTGCAGGACTGGGGCTGCTGTCTGGGCTCTGTCACTGTGGTCAGGACCAGGAACGAGGGGAGGCTGAGTTCCATGGCGCTTTGTTAAAGCCAACTCGGTACAAATTGTTCCATGGAAAGATGTAGACTCTGACCCACTGGCCACCCCCTTAAGGCTCAGTGGTCAGGGACTGTCACAATCCTGTGACAGAGTCTGATGCTGCCATTAAAAATGATGTGTATGGGGGGCACCTGGGTGGCTCAATGGGTTAAGCCTCTGGCTTTGGCTCAGGTCATGATCTCAGGGTCCTGAGATCGAGCCCCGCCTTGGGCTCTGTACTCGGCCGGGAGTCTGCTTGAGGTTCTCTCTCCCTTGGCCTCTCCCCCGGCTCACGTGCTCTCTAAATAAGTAAGTAAATAAATTAATAAGTAAATATTTTTTTAAAATAATGTTTATGGGGAATTATAATGACATAGGAAATGTTTTCAGTTTTAAGTGAAAACCAAGATATGAAAAGCTATAGGCATATGTATGATTTAATAAAATGAAAAAAAAAAAAAAAACCATGTGCTGTGAGCTTGACTTCATTGAATAATTACAGGAAAAAACCTGAAAGAAAACTCAAAAATGCTAACCCTGTTATTGGGACTGGGAGTGGCGGAGACGTTTTCAGTGCTTTGTCCTTTATCGTTATTTCCAAGTTTGTACAATAAACACGTTCAAATGTTAAAGTAGTTTGAGATGAAGGTGCGGCACGGATCCCGGCTTTGAGAAGGAGTCCACGTCTCTGGAAAATCTTCTTGCGTGAACGTGTAAGATCTTGGAGTGTATTTATATATATTTCAGCTGGAGGTAGAGCGTGGATCCGTTAGGAAGGCGTGTTGACTGCAAATGATGGAAAACCCCATAACACTGAGAGGGTTACTTCTCCTGCCCCTCCCCCACCGGTCACAGGAAGTCCCCGTTCGGCCACCCAGGGCTGGGGTGGCTCCGTGATGCTCTCATGGAAGCAGACCTGTTATTCACTCTGCACCCCGCTCTTTCAAGCTCTGTTCCCCACACCCACTTTCCATCTGGGACTGCGAGCTTGCCCCGTCCCGTGCCAGCCTTACTGGAGCCGTGTCTGTGCTCATCTGGGGCCACCTGGGGGCCAGGACCAGGCAGCCCAGTGGGGACCAGCTTGTGGGAGACTGGTCGTGAGGTCACACTGTGCCCTGGGTCACACCGCTGCTCAGGTCACTGGATGAATGAGAAACAGATGAAGGGATAGGGGCACAATCAGAACCCGTCCCTCAGCTCTCTTCCCCACCCGAGTGACACACTGCCGAGTCAGTCCCCGCAGGACCTGGCCCTGCTGACCCACTTAGCCTCACGTCTCACCCCTGAACTGCTGTGGTTCACACATACCCCACCCTGGTTTTACTCTGAGCCTTCGCTTATGCTGTTCCCTCTGCCTGGAATGCCTTTCCTTGCTGCACCCACCCCATTTGGTCTAACTTCTGCTCGCTCTTTTAGAATCGGCCCAGCGTCATCTTTTCCTAGAGGTCTGCCTGACCTCCTGACTCCTCTTCGACACCCACCGGACTCTGTGCTCACTGATTTTACCACACTGCCTCCTTTCTCTTCGAGTTCTGACCCGCTTCCCTGCCAGCCTCTGAGCCCCTGGAGGGGGGATGTGTCTGACTCACCTCAGCACCCAGCCCTGGCCTCAGAAGGGGCACGTTGGAGCAGGAAGTCTTGGGACCTGGCTGTCCCCAGCTGCTGGCCCTGAGGAGAGCCTCAGAATGGTAGAGGTCTACGTGCTGGGGCCTCAGCACACCAGCTCCCGCCAAAGAGGCTGGCCTGGCAGGCCCCATGGCAGAGAGGGCGGCCCTCAGCAGTTATCAAAGGCCAGCAGGGAAGCCTCCCTCAGATGGTGGCTGGGGGAGGGGGGAAAGGGGAGCTCCCTGGGGCTGCCGCTTTCACTGTCAAGCGGGGCCATCCGTCAGCCCTGAGCACAATGGGGTCATTAACCCCTGACCTGGGCCTTCTTAGCCACTTCCTCTGGAGGGCTCTCCCCAGCAGAAGAAGAAGGGTGGGGAAGATTTCTCTTAAGCCTCCGGTCTTCAATGAGAAGGCCAGGACCCCCTGGGCTGGTCGGGGGAGTCACAGCCTTGTGGACCCTTCCAAAGCTCAAGGTCCCTATCTCTAGCTCCCACCCTCTGTGGCTGCCTTGGGGGATCGGTTGGTGGCCCCTCTGCCAACTGCCAGAGCAGTGTGTCTGGGGAAGGACAGACAGGGACCCGAGAGAGACAGAGATGAGATGGAGGTCTTCTGAGAGAGACACTTCAGCTCAGAGATGACGCTTTTTCATTTAATAGTTCCTTCAAAGGACCTTACAGACCAGTCCTACTTGTGAAGTTGAATGCAGGAATCCTAAATAAAATGGTAGCAAAACGAATCCGGCAACGAAGAAAAAGGATACATCCCTCACGACCAATTGGGTTTACTCTAGAAATGCAAGGGGAGTTTAACATCTGGGAGTCAATTAATGCCATCTATCACATTAATAAATTGAGGGAGAAAAGTCACATGATCCTCCTGGAACTGGCAATAAATTTCAACATCCCCTGATGATAAAAATGCTTTAGCAAACATTGGATCGAAAGGAACTTCCTTCAAAGGATTATCTACAAAACCCAGCACCAGCGTGGTTCTTAAAGGGACAGCAGACAAAATTCCTTAAAATCCAGGGCAAGACAAGTTTGCCCGCATCCGTATTTCTATTTAATATCTCACCTGAGGTCCGAGATGGGGCAGTAAGCGAGAAAAAACCAAACAAAGACAAGGTATGAGGACTGGACGGGAAAAAGCAAAACTTGTATTATTTGCAGATGATGTGATTATCTACATAGAAAACCCAAATTCACCATGAAATTAACCATGAGTAAAATCTAACAGAGATACGGGATATTCTTATTTCAAATCAATATCAAAAAGTAATTATGGGGGTGCCTGGGTGGCTCAGTCACTGAGCGTCTGCCTTTGGCTCAGGTCATGATCCCAGGGTCCTGGGATGGAGCCCCCGATCTGGCTCTCTGCTGAGCAGGGAGCCTCCTTCTCCCTCTCCCACTTCCCCTGCTTGTGTTCCTGCTCTCGCTGTGTCTCTCTCTATCAAATAAATAAATAAAATCTTCAAAACAAAAACAAAAAACTAACTGCGGCTACAACCTGTGGATGAACCTTGAAAACCTTATCCTAAGTGAAGGAAGCCAGACACAAAAGGACACATGGTGTATGATCCCATTCACACGATATTTCCCAAACAGGCAAATCTACTGAAAGTAGATTTTGGGAGGAATGGGGAGAGATGGCTAATGGGCAAAGGTTTCTTTTTGGGGTGATGAAAATGTTCTGGAATTAGTGGGGACAATTGCACATCTCATGCACATACTAAAAATCTACTGAATCGTACGCTTACCAGTGATTAATTATGCTTACCAGTGATTCATATTGTGTAAATTCTATCTCAATAAAAAGCGACCATCATTTATAAACATCAGAGCAAGCAAAGCATCATTTTAAAAAACCTTCCACTTATAATAATAACAAAAATTCAATCTAGAAAAAATATCTACAGAGAAAAACATGAAACGTCTCTGAGGTGCAGCCACTCTGGAAAATAGTTTGGCGGTTTCTTAAAAAAATGAAACGCGGGGTGCCTGGGTGGCTCAGTGGGTTAAAGCCTCTGCCTTCGGCTTGGGTTATGATCTCAGGGTCCTGGGATCGAGCTCCGCATTGGGCTCTCTGCTCAGCGGGGAGCCTGCTGTCTCCTCTCTCTGTCTGCCTCTCTACTTGTGATCTCTCTCTGTCAAATAAATAAATAAAATCTTTTAAACAAACAAACAAACAAAAAACCCGGAAACACACACTTACCATATGACTCAGAGGCTGCACTTCTAAGCATTTGTTAGAGAAAATATCCACACAAAGTACATCCATGATTATGCAGGGCAACTGCATCTGTAATAGTCAAAAATAAGAAACAGGGGTGCCCGGCGGGCTCAGTCAGGAGAGCGTGTGACTCTTGATCCCGGGGTTGTGAGTTCGAGCCCCACATTGGGCATAGAGCTCACTAAAACAAAACCAAACAACCCTAAATGCATCTAAATGCCCCTCACTGAGTGATGGGTTAAAAATCTCAGAATACCACTCATCAATAAAATAGAACTATCGATACACGCGATTAGCTGGATGGAGCTCGAGGGAATGATGCTAAGTCAAAGAAGCCTGTCTCGAAAGGCTACATGCTGTGTGGTTCATTCGTGGGACGTTCATGGGACGTTCCCAAACTGACACAAGTATAGAGACAGACGGAGAACCGATTCGTGGCTGGAAAGGTGGGGAGGAGAGAGGGAAGGGGGCTCCAAATGAGCAGCGCGACGGGCTACGTGGTGTCCGGCTTGTGGTGGTGATTGCACGAATCCACGCAGGGGAGGGACCTGCACGGCAACACACAGGCGCGCGCACACACACGCGCGCGCACACACACACACTTACGTGCACGCATGCGTGAGTGCGTATAAACCGAGCGCAATCTGAATGAGGTCGGTGGATGGGCCCATGTCAGTTTCCGGGTTTGGGTAAAGTGCCCTGGTGACGGCGAGCTGTCACCCCTGGGGAGAGCTGGGTGAAGGACACACAGGAACTCTCTGTTTTTGCAACTTCCTTCCATTTGTAACTATTTGAAAACAGAAAGGAAGACCAAAAATTTAAAAACATTACTAGAAGACATTAAAGAAGACCCCAGAGGTTAGCTTGAAAATAAGGAATTCTGGGGAAGGTGAAGGGGTAGGGAGGGGCAGGGTTATGGCTGAATAGAGAGAGACCACGAGGGGTAATGCATAAAGAGTGTTTTGTTATCCTTTTCTCTCTCTTTCTGTACACTTGACATTGTCTGTCTTTCTTTCTTTTCTTTTTTTCTTTTTTTTAATTCAGGTACTTTTTTGGGGGAAGATTGTATTTATTTATTTGACACAGAGAGAGAGCACAAGCAGGCAGAGCAGCAGGCAGAGGGAGAGGGAGAAGCAGGCTCCCCGCTGAGCAGAGAACCTGTTGCGGGGCTCGACCCCAGGACCCTGGGATCATGACCCGAGACAAAGGCAGAGGCTTCTCCTACTGAGCCACCCAGGCGCCCCCACTTGACACTTTCTTAATAAAAAATAAAAGAAACCTAAGGAAATGTGAAGAGACGGTGTCATTGACTTCTTCCCAAATTCCCATCTGGACTGAGTTCAGTCCTGATCAAACCCCCACAGGGTTTCCACAGAGCTCATAAAGCAAGGTAAGAAAGAGCAAAGCACAAATACCAGTTGAGACGCTCCCCCAGAAGTTGGGCGCTTGTCCTGCCACACCTCAAGGCTTATTACAAAGCGGTAGTGAGGAGGCCAGTGTGGTGTATCCTGGAGCAAAGACAGGCCGCTCGACAGATGGGACAAGGCAGAGAGACGGACAGACAGGACACGGAGGTGGGCATGTGGCAAATCAGAGGGTAAGGGGGGAACGGACCCATTCATGTCTGTCACATGTCATCCTCACAGCCTTCCTGTGGGGCCGGCTTCGCTCATAAGTGCCCCAAACCCCATTTCACACTCGGCAGAGGCTCATGGAAGGCCAGTGGTGCCCAACGTCTTCTGGCTTTGGTCCTGGGCTCTTTCCTAAGTGGGGTCCTCCCTGCCTTGTGTCTGAACCATGGACCCCGATCTGGACCTGTTGATTCCTAATCTCTGGGGATGTCCTGGCCTCCACATGACTACTAACATCCCACTTGAGCCTGCGAACTCATGAACTAGAGAGAGGGAAAGAGCGAATGACACAGTGGTGGCGGCAGAGGGGCGGCGGCGGGGGGAGGCACGAGATAGCAAAGAGCCAGTCACACCGAGGCCAGCGGGGCCTCACCGCCGGGGGCGGGGAACAATCAGGCACTGTCCCTCTCCCTCCGCCCCCCTAGGCTTTCATCACTGACCTAACTCTGGGGCAGAACATTAAGGGTGGGTGGGAGTGAGGGGGGAAGGTCAGGGGTCAGCCCCCCGCGTGCTAAGCACTGCCAGGAATAGAGTTGATTCGGAGGTGGCTGGAGGGACTTGGAAGCCATTGAGGAGAGAGGAGAGAGCTGTCCTGCGCCCCAAGGGCAATGGGGTCCACAGCCTCATCAAGCTGGGAAGGGGCTTCTGGAAGGAGGCTCTGACCGATGCTAATCCTCTTCCTCAGCCACTGCTGCCCGAGTGGGAGGGACGTTCCTGTCCCTTGGACGATCTGGTCCCTATAGTCCCATGACCCCCAGGCTGATCCACTGAACCAGCGCCCCCTTCCGCCTCGAAGCCCAGCTTCCCGGGTCCTGCAATCCCTGAGCCCTGTTCCCCAACCTGGTTTCAGACTGGGGGGAGGGGAGACTCCCCCCAAGTCCGCTGACCTGCTGCGGCGGCCGGAGGGGTCCTGCCAACTACGATCTGACTGGTCTCCGGTGGCTGCCGTGTATCAGGCAGACAGGAGTTCTGGGTGTTCGGAGATACCAGCCCAGGGCTGTCCTTGAGCTGGTCCGCAGGGAGGGTTCCCTGAGGATGTAGCCTGTGAGTAGAGACACGGATGGAGTGAGGGAAGGAGCATTCCTGCAGAAGAGCATTTCAGGCAGAGGAAGCTGGAAGGGTAAACCATCCAACAAGTGCCAGGAACGGCAAGAGGCCCTGGAACAGAATATGAACAGAGAAGAAGAGCAGGCCACGTGCCTGAGGAGAAGCCAGGCTCAGGTCTGAGACAAGACCTGAGGTTTATTCTGTGTGTGATGGAAAGAGGGTAGAGGGGTTGGAGCAGGGGAGCGTCATGGTCTGACTTAAAACCAGCACACAGGCTCTTGGGATACCCATTTTGCCCACGGAGACCAGGGCTCAAAGAAGTCAAGTGATGTTTCCAGGGTCACATAGCCGCCACTGAGCCAATGCTCTGTCGGCCCCCATACCAGCTCCCCACAAATCTACAATCCTGCCCCTTGCCACGGGGCTCCCCTCTTGATCTGGGGGCCCTCTGCTTGGAAGTGGGAGGTGTTACCTCCCTGTGCAGCCGAGCAAGCTGGAGTTCAGAGACGCTGGGTCACCCGTCCACACCCACACAGCACGGCAAGCTCGGGGATCAGAGTGGCTCCAGGCCGGGCACACCAGGCTTCGAACCCTGGCCTTACCAGCGATGAGCTGGGAGGTGTGTCTAACCCTTCAGAGCCTCGTCTGGGAAACAAGGGTGGTGATAACACATGATCTGACCCCCACCCCCTGCCTCTATGCATCCTACCGCTTCCAGCCACCCTGGCCTCCCTGCTTCTCCGAGATGTCAGCTCACGTCTGCCACGGGAACATTCTGCCTCTGGGCTCCTCTGGGGCCTCTCCGGTCACCTCCTCAGAGACCCTCCCAACCATCGTAGCAAAAAAAACCAAAACAACCCGGTCTCACCACCTTTTCCACCCTCCCCCACCTCCCCCATTTTGCAGTATCCGTAACGCCCACCACCAGCTGGCCTGAGCCCATTTCTTGGTGTCTGGGTTCACTGCCTGCCTCTCCTGCTCATGTGAGCTCTGTCCAGGCGGGACCTTGCTCTTTCTACTCCCTGAGGTGTCCCGAGGCCTGGGCTCAGAGGTGCTGACTGGGTGTTTACTGAGTGAGTAAGTGCGCGCACGGAGAGCAGGGCGTGGTGATCTTACACGAGCTCATGTACGGGAACTGCTGTCATTTCGCTTGATTCTCAAACCCATGATCCAGATCTCTATGCTGCTGATGAACTGAACCGAATTTCAGCCCCCACCCCTGGTTTACTGACCTTCACCGTGGCCTTGGAAGCCAGCGGTCAATCAGTGAGGAGCCAGGACCCGGGCTGGGGCCCCAGCAGGGCTGAAGGGCGGGCACCTGGGGCACAGTGCGGCATATGACCAGCCTCACCCACTGCCCACGGGGTACAGAGACTCGTGGTCTCCCCAGCCAGCCCAGAGCTGAGCGGGTGGTAGGGTGGCAGGGGGAGGGGATGGTGGCATGGACTGGAGTGGAAAGATAGGGACCCTCCTAGGGCCCTGGTGCCCCAGGAGGTGTTTCTCCTAATGGCCACTGGGTGGCAGCACTCCTCCAGGAATGGGGGCAGTGCAGCCCAGCTTTTCCAGCGGGAGCCTGGGAACAGAGGTGGCAATCTTGGGATTGTGGGAGAGGAGTTGAGACTTTCCCAGGGTCACACAGTGACAGGGATTGGCCAGGTAAGAGGTCATCTGCCTGCCTGGAGAGACTCGGGAGCAGAGAGAGGGAGGAGGAGGAGGAGCGAGCTCAGAGGGTGAGCCGGAGGGCCAGCCCTGACTCAGCCCCTGGGAGGGGGGTGGACGTCCTTACCCCAGTCCATCCTAGAGTCGGTGCTTAAAGCTTCCCCCTGCTGACGCCTGTCACCTGTGCCTCTGCAGACTGGTGGTACTCCTGCTGGACTTGGAGGGCTGTCACCGCCCCCACCAACTCTCTCCCCCACAACACTGGACTGTGCCTGGACCCCAGCTATGCCCTCTACCTGTGCCACGCGGCCCCTCTCAGCCTGGGTAACACCCGCTCCTACAGGACTCAGCTGAGCTGTCGCTCCCTCCGGGAAGCCTTCTCTGGGCTCAGCCTTCCGAGAAGCCCCTTCTCTGGGCCCACATAATACACTGGGCTCCTCCTGGCTGGTGAGACTGTTGGGGCAGGGATTGCTGGTGGACACCCCGAATGTGCCAGACCCCGCCCATTCTGAGCCTGTGATGCAGTGGTCCTGCTGGAGGCACTGAAGGCATGTTTTGTGGAAATGTGACCTCCAAGAACTGCCCTTCCTTGGAGACGCTGATCTCTTTTTATTTGTTTGTTTGTTTGTTTCTTTCTTTCTTTCTTTTAAAAGGGAGATAGAAGTTACTGAATACACCGGAAGGAAGCAGCCAACAGGCCAGCTGAGCAGAGGCTCTGCAAGGAGGCAGTGGGTAGGGGCTGTAGTTAAAGTGGAAGTGGGGGCTGGCTGGGTGGCTCTGTCTGTTAAGCATCCGACTTTTGGTTTCGGCTGAGGTCATGATTTCGTGATGGTGGGATCAAGCCCCAAGTCGGGCTCTATGCTCAGTGCGAAGTCTGCTTCAGATTCTTACTCTGAATGGTGGTAGGTAGCCCATTGGTCAGTTGGGGCCTGTGGATATTTGAGACATGATGGGGCTGTCTGGATACAGCCAGGGGGTTGCTGGGGCCCCTTTCTACATTCCATCGCTCAAGACTGTTTGCCTAAAAGCGGCCTCTACATCCCCTCTGCGTGCCCTACTACCCCTCACCCCCCCCGCCTGGCAGATCGACAATGACAAATCTTAGGCATTTGGACATAGGTCTGGCCTTCGGACTGAGTGAGGGGCACAGAGATGTCCCCTCCTAAACCTGTTGCTCTGGCAGTTACAGACCAGAGCATGGTATTAGATTAACGGGCTGATGGGTGATTTGAGTCAAAGTCCTTGGTGGTCACGGCCATGGGGCTTGGGGGAGGAGACCCTCCGACGGAATGTGCTAGAATCCCTTTTGAGCCATCATGCCCAGATGGAATTGTTGGATTCACTCAGATGCGTAGGAACATGTTTGCCCGTAGATCGAGGTGGAGACTCTGATCTAAGAGGTCTGAGACAGAGCTCCAGAATCTCCGTGGAAGACACCTCCCGCTGGAGTCTGATGCAGGGGCCTGGGCCTCCTAAGGCCCTTCCATGTTTGCCTTCAGAAGCAGTGGGCGAAATAATAAAACAATAAAAACCTCTGTCGTCTGCGCTGAGTGAATCGCTCACGAGGTACTCCCCACCTGCTGCTTCTTTTAGTCTTCATCTGTTGTAACTACTGTCTTGGGAGGGATCATCGTCCCCAGTTCTCCAGACCCCTGAGGCTCAGAGACAAAGGGTGACTTGTCCAAGATTCCCCAGCTACAATACAGCAGAGCTCAGAAAGGAGCTGAGGCCATCCTGGAGCCGTCCGTCTACGATAAAGCCTCTGGGTTTGGAGGTTGCTCTTTGTTGAAAACCAAAATTCCAAAATCCAGGACTCCCCCGCCCCTTAGTGTGTGGTGATTCCAGCCCCATGGAGGAAGCTCCGGTCATGGTTCAAGTTCAGGCCCTTATCGTCCCTTCTCTCTGTCCACCCACGTCCTCTCCTCCAGGGCCCAGAGAATGTCCCGTCTCATAGAAAGCTACACCATTTCTAGGGCATTTTCACCCACAGCTGGGGACTGTTCGGGGCTCTGTGGGAGATGCAGGCAACCTCCCTTGATTGCATTTTGTAAATGCTGTGGTTTGTTTTGTTTTTGTTTTTACAAATTGACAGTCTGTGGCATTAAGCCTGTGGTGCTATTTTTCCAACAGCATTTGCTCAGTTTGTGTCTCGGTCACATTTTGGTTGCTCTCATGATATTTCCAAATTTTTGATGGTTATGTTTGTTACGGTGATCTGTGATCAATGGTTAGGACTTGATAAAAGCCCAGATAATAGTTAGCTTTTTTTATTAGTGATAAAATCTTTTTAAATTAAGGTATACAGGGGCACCTGGGTGGCTCAGTGGGTTAAAGCCTCTGCCTTCGGCTCAGGTCATGATCCTAAGGTCCTGGGATCGAGCCCTGCATTGGGCTCTCTGCTCAGCAGGGAGCCTGCTTCCTCCTCTCTCTCTCTGCTTGCCTCTCTGCCTACTCGTGATCTCTGTCTGTCAAATAAATAAATAAATAATCTTTTAAAAAATCAGTTAAAAAAATTAATTAATTAAGGTATACACATTGCGGGGCGCCTGGGTGGCTCAGTGGGTTAAGCCGCTGCCTTCCGCTCGGGTCATGATCTCAGGGTCCTGGGATCGAGTCCCACATCGGGTTCTTTGCTCAGCAGGGAGCCTGCTTCCCTCTCTCTGCCTGCCTCTCTACCTACTTGTGATCTCTCTCTGTCAAATAAATAAATAAAATCTTTAAAAAAAAAAGGTATACACATTGCTTTTTGAGATGCATGCTCTTGCAGACTTAATAGACTACAATATAGTGTAAACATAACTTTTCTCTGCAGTAGGAAATCAGCACGGTCACTTGACCTGTTTTATTGCCTTATTGTGATGTTGGCTTTAATGTACTGGTCTGGAACCGAACCTACGAGGTCTCCGAGGTGCCAGTACAGAGAAGAGCCAGATCTGTCCCCAGGGGCTTTCTGGCTGGGAAGACAAGAAGTGCTTACTTTGTTGTTGTTGTTGTTGTTGTTTTTAAGATTATTTATTTATTTATTTGACAGAGAGAGAGAGAGATCACAAGTAGGAAGAGAGGCAGACAGAGGGAGAGAGCGGGGGAAGCAGGCTCCCTGCTCCCAACATCGGGCTTGATTCCACGACTCTGAGACCAAGACCTGAGCCAAATACAGAGGCTTAACCCCCTGAACCACCCAGGTGCCTGGGTTTGTTTGTTTGTTTGTTTTAAGATTTATTTATTTATTTTGACAGGGAGATAGAGAGCACAAGTAGGAAAAGTGGCAGACAGAGAGAGAGAGAGAGAAAAGCAGGCTTTCCGCTGAGCAGAGAGCCCAATGTGGGACTCGATCCCAGGACCCTGGGATCAGGACCTGAGCCGAAGGCTGACGCTTAACGGACTGAGCCACCCAGGTGCCCCTGTTTGTTTGTTTGTTTGTTTTAAGATTTTGTTTATTTATTTGAGGAAGGGGAATGGTCAGAGGAAGACGCAGACAGAGCAGGAAGCCTGACATGGGGCTCAATTCCGGGACTCCAGGATCATGACCTGAGCCAAAGGCAAATGCTTAACTGACTGAGTCACCCCAGGAGCCCCAGGAAGCGCTTACTTTGGTGATGGACCAAGTCACTTGAACTTTCTTTTCCCTCAAATTCATGGTCCCAGCCTCGCCCCCTTAATTGGCTGGAACACGTTTCCCTGCAGCATGGGCTGACTGATAAAGTTGTTCATAATAGTTTCACACATAGGGACACCTGGGTGGCTCAGTTGTTGGGAGGCTGCCTTCGGCTCAGGTCATGATCCCAGGGTCCTGGGATCGAGCCCCACATCGGGCTCCCCGCTCAGCAGAAAGCCTGCTTATCCCTCTCCCACTCCCCATGCTTGTGCTCTCTTTTTCTCACTGTGTGTGTCACTCTCTGTCAAATGAATAAATAAAATCTCTAAAAAAATATTTTCACACATAGTATTTTCCACTGATAAAGTGGTTCATAATATTTTCACACTAATAGGCATTCAAAAGCGATCCAATTTTCTTTTTATTGTTTGTCACAGTGACATAACCCATTGGGGTGTTCCTGGGGTCCTCTGGAAGGTACCAGGGATGATAAAGTTGGTACAAAAAGGGAATTCAGGGAGAAGCAGTTTACAGTTTATTGAGATAGGAGTTCTAAGCCCCAATTTTTAAAAAAGATTTTATTTATTTATTTGACAGACATAAATCACAAGTAGGCAGAGAGGCAGGCAGAGAGAGAGGAGGGGAGCAGGCCCCCCGCTGAGCAGAGAGCCCGATGTGGGGCTCGATCCCAGGACCTTGGGATCATGACCTGAGCCGAAGGCAGAGGCTTTAACCCACTGAGCCACCCAGGCGCCCCTCTTAGCCCCAATTTTAAAGGAGAAAAAAAACCTTCTCAGACAAAGTACAAGCATGTATAAGTTAAGCAACTCAGAATTAGCTCAGGGAAGCCCAGAACGGATTCCAGAAGGCCGGACATAATTCCAAATGAATGATCCAAATGAATGTTTCTGGAACTAAGTTAAAGTGGCAGGGCTTGTGAGCAGCGATTGTCTGGTAAGTCTACCTGGAAAAGGTGGGTCGGGATGGGGTCTGGAAGATGGGGAGGGTGAGGCAGAAAAGAGGGGACCAGAGCTGGTGGGGAGTCAGGAGGCTGGAGTGGCATCTTTGCCATGAGAATTGTTTACAAAACACTCACACCTGGTTCTCCTCTTTGTCTTGACCTTCACAAGTACCTGTTGGATTATTTTCCCCTGGTCTAGGGATACCTGAGGCTCAGAGGTGGGCAGTGACTTGCCCAAGATCACCCAGTTATAAAAATGACAGAACATGGGCTTGGGCTCAGACTGTTGTGGGGCGGAGAAGTCACAGTCTGTGTTAAAGTATCTAACTTTGGAGGATGCCTTCTTCTTCTTCTTCCTCCTCCTCCTCTTCCTCTTCTTCTTCTTTTTAAAGATTTATTTATTTATTTTGAGAGAGAGCACGCTCGCTCGAGCATGCACACACATGGGAGAGGGTGGGGCAGAGGGAGCCAGAGAATATCAAGCAGACCTCGTGCTGGGCACGGAGCCCTGGGGGGGGGGGGGGGGGGGTGCTGCATTCCATGACCCTCAGATCGTGACCTGAGCGAAAATCAAGAATCAGATGCTTAACTGACTGAGATACGCAGGCTCCCCAGCTGCTGCATTTGAAACCTAAAATCCTGGCCTGAACAGGGCTTGGAAGTTCTAGCCCTAGTTCTGCGACTGACCCTCTATCCATGAGACAAGGGGGGAGTTGCTTCTCTGTGCCTCAGTTTCCTCACCTCCACAATGTGGCTGACCATCCCTGTTCCCCTCTCACAGGGTGGTGGTGAGTTTTGCAATCCTGTGGCTAACCCGAACTGCAGAGCAGCAGGTACATGGGAAGGTCGCTGCTACTGTGGCATTCTGCACATTTGCGGGGACCTTCCTAAAGAGGGTGTGGGGTGGGGATCCCATGGGATGGTGGGATGCGCAGATAATCATCCTTCTGTGTCTCTCCTTCCTCTTCTGCCCCGGAAGGAAGCTGTGACCCTCCGTGGGGCCCCGGGGGGGGGTGCGCCTCAGGACTAAAGAAAGAGATGAGGTGTGGGGAGTCTTTTACCACATACCAGAGAAAGCATCTGGCTCAACGCTCTTAGTTTGCATATGGCGAAAGGGGGCACATAAAGGTAACTTGTCCAGTCTGTCGTTAATAACAGAGCCGTTGAATACAAGTGTGCAAGCGTTAAAAGGGCGCTGCACTAGATGGCAGGAGTCTCAGGGTCGAGATCTAGATCTTATACCAACGGTGCGGGGCTCCGGACAAAATCCCTTCCCTTCTCTGGCACTTAGTTTCCTGGTCGCAGAACTGGGATTAGGCTCGAAGGGTCCTTCCAGCTCGGTGACCGGCGCCTAGGCCGGGGCGCAGAAAATGTGAAAGTGTTTGTATTCCACGGAACTTCGCCGGGAACCTCCGCGCCCAAGGATGCTTCCGTTGCCATGGCAACCGCCCGGCCGGCGTGGTCCCCGGAGTCCCGCGGAGGACGCTGGGAAGAACCCTGCCCTTACCAAGATGGCGGCAGCCACAGGGCAGGGGCGGGGTTGAGTTGTCAGCCTGTCCAGACCTTTCCTCTGTTTCCGCTTTTTCGTGCTAAAAGCGAGTTTCCGTCAATACTTGTTTTCTCTTCTGGTTCTGGAAGCGCCGGGAGCCCGGGAGGAAGGGCTGTCTGCAGGGACTGGGGCAAGTACCCCGGTGGTGGGGAAGGCGGGACTTCCGTGTCTCACAGGAAGTGACGCGACAGTCGCGGCCGCAGACAGGTGGAACGGCAGGTGGGTTCAGGTGCCAGCCTGGCCTGGACCCGGCTGTGGGACCGACGCTTCCGGTGAGCGACAGAGGTAGCTCCCAAAGGCCTGGAGACCCGTGGGGGCGGGCTCTGGGGTCTGAGCCCACCGTCCTGGCCTGGAATCCCTCCCTGTACCCAGTAAGACTCCCGTACCTTCCCGCCCCCGAGCCACGGGGACTCTCCCCGCTGTCCAGAGGGAAGGGGGAAGGTCCGGCTCTCCCGTATCGTCGGGGCGGAGGTTGACACCTAGGCACTTCGGGTCCCCAAACCCTACACTCTCTTCTCTCCCTGATCCAGTTCCCCATTCCCCTGCCGAGCTGGGCGGTTCGCCAGCCCACCTCAACTCTCGGAACCATGTTCGCGGACTTGGATTATGACATCGAGGAGGATAAACTGTGAGTATTTTGTTCCCTGCAAGTCCCAGGAACGCACGAGCTCCAGGGCCTCCAGATCCCCAGACTTCCCAGTTCTGCAGACCCTTGCTTCTCAGCGGGGGGATCAGGTCTTGTACTTGTAGCAGTAACAGACCCTGCCCTTCCAGGAGCTCACCATCTGTAGCTGGGCTGTGGACGCATTAGCAGATAACAGATCAGGGCCACATGGGTACTAATGGAGGATGGCCTGGCTACAAGGAGAGGGCAGATGGAGCAGTGCCTTGACTAGGTGTTCAGGAAAGGTTTCACAAAGGAGGTGGCAACTGAGCCAAGTTTTGAAGGTGAGTAGGAATATTGTAAGCCCACCTTCCTTCCCAGTGTAGACAATCAGTGGGGCATATTTTCAAAAATTGTTAGTCTCCTTCCTAACATCTGTCCTCCATCGGTCCGCTGCCCGTGTCTTTGGCATTTAGTATGGTGCTCCCCATCAGTAGGCTGTTAGCAAATGTTTGTTGAATGAATAAGTGAATACAGGCAAATATCTACCACAAAACATAAGTAAGTGCTGGTTTATAGTGAAAACTGGGGGTTAACTGAACAGAGCAACTGAGAGATGGGTGATGGATGGTTTAACAGGAGAAGGCTTCCTGGAGAACGTGGCCATAATGTTCCCCGGGCGCCTGAGAAGGTGACGAGGACAGAGTTTGACTCAGGTCTCAGAGGTAGGAAGAAGGAGAGAGAAGGGGGACCTGTTTTCACAGGTCCAGAGTGCCTGCTCTGGGCTGGGTTGGTGTTAAGTGCCTTCCATGGGCTTTCTTAGGTTTTCATCAAGTAGCAAGCCATTCTATCCATACCGCTGCCTTCCGGATGCGGGAACTGAGATGCACAGAGGTGACTGACTTACCCAAGTCCTGTAGATGGTCGATGGCAGAGCTGGGATCTGATCCCGCATCCTCAGGACTCCCGAGAGCCGCACCCGTGCCAGCACAAGATGCTGTCTCTTTTGGCCAAATGAGAAGAGAAAAAGCTGAGCAGCACTTGGAGCCTCTCGGGTTTTGAAGGGCCTGTTCCTTCACTGTCCCCTCCAGTCGCCCTTCTGCCAGGAGCTTCAGCCTCACGTGCTTCTCTTTCCAGCGGGATCCCGACTGTGCCCGGGAAGGTGACCCTGCAGAAGGACGCCCAGAACCTGATCGGGATCAGCATTGGAGGAGGCGCTCAGTATTGCCCCTGCCTCTATATCGTTCAGGTAGCGGGTGCTTTGGAGGTGGGGGTGAGGTCCCAGAGAGGGGGAGTCATCTCCCTGCTTGGGTAGCATCGTTTTCCTCTCTGCAGAGCTGGTGCCTTTTCTTCTTGAGGTCTGACCCCCGCAGAGAGGCCTTCCCGACTGCCCCCTCCGGAGGTGCCCCCGTCTTCTCCATCACATCACTGTGTTCCCTCCCTTCTCAGCCCCCGTCACCCATGATTACAATCATGGGCTTGCCCATTCGTGAGTCTGTATCTCGCCACTTACCTGTCTCCGCTCTTGGACGACAGGCTCTCAGTCTGCTTTTCCACTGCATCAGCACTGAGTACAGTGCTTGGCGTAGGGTTGAACCACATAACTCTTGGCCGGGGGCGCTGGGGCAAGTGGAGTGTCGTAGGAAGTCTCCCAGTCTATGAAGTGATAATGGTCTGAGTTCAGTGTAAATCTCCCTGGTCAGGAGCGAGTTACCCAGCCTCTCTGGGCCTCAGCTCCCTCCCCTGGAAAATGAGGGTGTGAAATATTTGGTCACCGTGAGGATTAAACAGAACACCCCAAGCAGTGCCCGGCATAATAAACACTGAGTAGAAGATGCTGTTATTTTTCTGGCTGTTGCTCACTTCCCCAGATGGTGCAGAACAATTCTGTGGTTCTTGTAGAAGCTGCCCTGGTGACTTCCAGTCAGCTGTGACTCTGAGCCATGGGGACCATTGACTTGGCAGCTGGTCAGAGTCCCTGGTTTTTCTGTAGGCTCAGAAGGAAGCTCTCCACCTCGGACATAAACTTGACCCGGCTTCTACCCTGTTCTGACTTTCTCAGCTCAGTAGCCATTGGTGGCAGATGGGAAACTGCCATCTGCCGAGGATCTTGGAAAAGAGTCACTTCTGGGCCTCGAAGACAGAGATTCCCGGGCTGTGGTCGGCCTCCTCTGGGTGCTGCCTTCATAAGCAGTTTGGCCTCCTCTGATCCAGGGGGTGCTAGGGAGGCCTCGCCCTGGCCTGGCCCTTTTGCTTTGTGCCTGCTTGACTCCTGCCACCTCCCCCTCCTCACCCACTGGGGACCACATCTGCTTAGAACAACCCGTAATTATAAAATAATGGAATTTGGTCAAATAATAGCACTCCTTTTTTTTTTTTTTTTTTTTAAGATTTATTTATTTTAGGCAGGGAGAGGTGGGGAGGGGAAGAGGGAGAGAGAGAGAGAGAATCCCAAGCAGGCTCCCCACTGAGCACAGAGCCTGTTGTGGGGCTCGATCTTATGACCCTGGGAGCATGACCTGAGCTGAAACCAAGAGGCGGACGCTTAGTCTACTGAGCCACTCAGGTACCCCTGTTCCACCCCTTCTTACAACCCTCCTCTCCCCTGCCCCCACCCCTACCCCCATAGCAATGCTGCTTTCTACCCTTAGAGCTGTGTCTTAGGTGTGAGCCTCCACTTTCCTCACTTAGATACTTACCCTGTTATTTCTGGATCTGTTGCTTGTAAATATCTGTCAGTTTCTCCCAGTCGGTTCCCGTTAGGTGGGAACGTTAGCTCTCTTCCAGAGCCTCCTTGCTCTCTCTCTCCCCCCCGTCCTTCCAGCATGGTGCTCGCGCAGTTCAGGCTAACCTGCGGTCCGTGTCAGCACCGCGGGCCAGGCTGTGCTGTGGGCACTAGGGGTGAGGCAGTGAGGGGAATGAGGAGCCCGTCCTCCCGAGCTGCTGGTGCTGTAGGAGCAGGATGACATCCGGGTCTGTGTCTTGAGCTTCACGATCGTCCGCGGTCATGCTTTTTTAAAAATTACTTTATTGTGAAATCCATACAACGTACAGTTAGTAGTTTTGAAGTTCAGTGGCATTTGTGGTGCATTTGCATAAATTCAGCCATCAGCCCTCTCTAATTTCAGAACATTTTCATCCCCCAGAACAGCCCGCGTCCTCTTAAGTGTTCACTCGTCACCCCTAAGTGTTCACCCCTCCCCTCCCCCGGCCACCACCCCTCTCTGCGACCAGTGTCCATGCTGGTTATTTCAGATCAGTCAGTAATCTGCTTATTACATAGGTTGTTCTTTTGGATATTTTTAATATAAACAGACTCTAACACGTCACCTTTGGCGTCTGGCTTCTTTCACTTAGCATAATGTTTTTGAACTTCATTCAGGCGGTGGTGTATTTCAGTAATTCATTCTTTCTACGGCTGATGAAGATTCCTTTTTGTGGGTGCACCACAGTGTGTTCATCCATTCCTTTGAGGGATGTATGGGTTGTTCACCCTTCTCAGCTGCTGTGATGGTGCTGCTGTGAGCCCGCGCGGGCGCTTGCTGGGCGGACACGCGTGCTCGTGGGCATGGAGCACGTACCTGGGAGCAGGTGCACACACCAGTGGCACCGCTGGCTCCCACCGTACTGCCGTGGTTAACTTTTTGAGGAACCTCTGCCTCTTTTCTTAACTCAATCTTTTCTTCTTTTTTAATGTCATTTCTTGGGGTTCTTCCATTGTGTACACTCAGCATCTTTCCTCGTGGGCAGCTGATCTTTCTGTTTCCCTGATGGCTGTAGTCTGTCCTCACTGGGCCTCCCCTTCCCTCTCCTCTGTGGGACTCCCCCACTTCCAGGAGTCCTCTTTCCCTCCTCCTTTTTTTTTTTTTTTTTTTTTTGAAGTTTTCGTTTTGATTCCAGTGACTTCATGTATGGTGTAATAATCAGTGTCATGTCTTCGACATAATGATTTAGCACCTGTGCACATCCCCTGGTGCTCGTCACAAGTGCCCGCCTTAATCTCCAGCACCTGTTTCCCCATCCCCCCTCCCGTCCCCCCTCTGGTGACCAGCAGTTTGTCCTCTCTAGTTTTGTTTATTTCTTTTTTAAGATTTATTTAATTGAGAGAGTGCGCGTGCGCACACGGGTGTCAGGGGGCAGTGACAGGGAAAGGGAGAAAGAGAATCTCAAGCAGGCTCCCTGCCGAGGGCAGAGCCTGACCAGGGTGGTGGGGCGTTCGACCTCAGAACCTTGAGATCAGGACCTGACAAGAGTCAGACGCTTAACCGACCGAGCCGCCCAGACGCCCCTGTTGTT
Source organism: Mustela nigripes (assembly GCF_022355385.1). Taxonomy (NCBI): domain Eukaryota; kingdom Metazoa; phylum Chordata; class Mammalia; order Carnivora; family Mustelidae; genus Mustela; species Mustela nigripes. The sequence continues at coordinate 9,894,849 of NC_081562.1, read as the reverse complement.
GATAGTTAAGAGTCTGTTTCTTGCTTTGTCTCTGATTTTTCCCCCTTTGCTCATTTGTGTTGTTTCTTAAATTCCACATTATGAGTGACATCGTGTGGTCTTTGTGTGACAGACTCCTTTTGCTCAGCATTATGCTGTCTAGATCCATCCATGTCTTTGCAAATGGCAAGGTTTCGTTCTTTTTTATGGCTGAGTAATATTTCATTATATATACACACACCACATCTTTATGCATTCATCAGTCGATGGACACTGGGCTGTGTGCATATCTTGGCTCTTGTAAATAATGCTGCTGTAAACGTAGGGGTCCACATATCCCTTTTTTTGTTTTTGTTTTTTAAGATTTTTTAGAAATTTATTTTACAGACAGATCACAAGTAGGCAGAGAGGCAGGCACAGGGGTTGGGGGGGAAGCAGGCTCCCTGCTGAGCAGAGAGCCTCATGTGGGGCTTGATCCTAGGACCCTGGGATCATGACCTGAGCTGAAGGCAAAGGCTTTAACCCACTGAGCCACCCAGGTGCCCCCACATATCCCTTTGAATTAGCATTTTTATATGCTTTGTATTCTGAATAACCAGTAATGCAATTGCTGGGTCATAGGGTAGCTCTATTTTTAATTTTTTGGGGAACCTCCATGCTGTTTTCCAGCACGGCTGCCCCAGTTTGCGTTCCCACCAACAGTGCGAGAAGGTTCCATTTTCTCCACATCCTTCCCAACACTTGTTTCTTGTGGCATTGACTTTAGCCATTCTGACGGGTGTGAGATGGTATCTCAGTGTAGTTTTGATTTGCATTTCCCTGACGCTGAGTGATGTTGAACATCTTTTCATAGGTCTGTTGGCCCCCTGGATGTCTTCTTCAGAGAAACGTCTGTTCACGTCTTCTGCCAGTTTTTTAATTGGATTATTTGGTTTTTGACTGGTCTAAGTTCTTTATAGATCTGGGATACTAGCCCTTTATCAGCTGTGTCCTTTGCAAATATCTTCACTCATTCTGTAGGTTGCCTTTTAGCTTTGTTGACTGTTTCCTTCGCTGTGCAGGCCAGGAGCCCTCTTTCTCGGCTGACTTCCCCATCAAGGTGGAGTGCACCCCATGCAGCTTTCTTTTTTTTTTTTAAGATTTTTATTTATTTATTTGACAGAGATCACAAGTAGGCAGAGAGAGAGAGAGAGATTGGTGGAAGCAGGCTCCCCACTGAGCAGAGAGCCTAATTTGGGCTTCGATTCCAGGACCCTGGGATCATGACCTGAGCCAAAGGCAGAGGCTTAACCCACTGAGCCACCCCGGCCCTCCCTCCTGCAGCTTTCTGAGAGAGGCTGCATGGGAGGTACATTTTCTGAGAGCTTGTATCTCTGAAGGTGCTGTTATCCTGTCCTTGTTGTTATTCTAGTCCTTCTACTTGACACTTGGACAGATCAAGAAAGACTATCAAAAAAAAAAAAAAAAAGGATGCCAAGTTTGAAAATAATTTTCACCTAGAAATTAGAAATTCAGTGGCGTCCTTTCATTATCTGTGCTGTCAGCATTGTTACGTCTCAGGCTGCTCTTCTTATGTGTGACCCTTTATCTGTAATTTCTTTTATCCTTGATCTCTCAAGACCCTTGGGAATTTCCTTGTGTCCCCGGCATTCTGAAGGGTCACGATGATGGCTCTTGGCACAGGTCTTTGTCTTGTGTTGGTCCTAAGTGGGTGTGTCCGTCAGGGACCCTCATGGCTCTCTCCCCGCTGGAAGTTTCTAGTGTTAGCTCTTTGAGGGGGATCTTGCTCTGGTTTCTGTTCCCTCTTGTGGGACTCCTGTTCATTAGTGCCGGGCTTCCTGAAATGATCTTCTAATATTTTTCTTTCTCTTTTTTTTTTCTGATTTCCTATGTCTTTTTCATTTTCCTCTGCTTGGCTGCCTAATTTCTTTGACATTGTAAATTTCAGTTATAATTTGCATTTCTAAGATTTTTCCTTTTTTAAATTTTTTAAAGATTTTATTTGTTTATTAAAAAAAGATTTTATTTGTTTATTTGAGAGAGAGAGTGCTCAAGCACAAGTGGGGGTAGGGACAGAGGGCGAGGGAGAAGCAGACTCTCCACTGAGCAAGGAGCACAACGCAGAACTCGAATCCAGGACCCCGAGATCATGACCTGAGCTGAAGTCAGGTGCTTAATGGAGTGAGCCAGGCAGGTGCCCCCCTGTTTTTGAATTGATCCTTTTATATCACTCTGTTCTTTTTCTAATCACTTTGAAGACATTAATGGTGCTTTTCTTTCTGTTTTTATATCGTCCCTACTTTGTTTCTGCTTCCTGTGGTTCCTTTTCTCTGTGTAAGTGTTTCTCATATGAAACCTTTTCCCAAGTGCCCAGTAATCCTCACCTGTCTTTCCAGGGCAAGTGAGCCATCACCGCCATGTGCTAAGTAGTCGAGAATCTGTGTGCGGGTCGTGTCTGGGGGCTTCCCTGTGGGGCGGTCAGGCATCAGGGAAGCTGTGAGGGGAACCTCCCAGTGTCTACATAGACGGGCCTTTGCAGTGGAGCCATTCAGGGCAGTGGCCTCCAGTCTCCCGTGGGGAAGGGCAGTAGGCCTGGCTGCTGGCATTCTGGGTCCCTACTGGGGGTAGGGGCTGGGGATTCACTAAACCCAAATCCTTCCAGTCTGGTGCCTCTGTCCTGCCTCCCTCGGTCCCCGGGCCTTGGAAAGGGGAAACCCGGGGAAACCACCTCCATCTTCCGTGGAGACGGGGTGGTGATGGACGACTCTGTGGATGGGGAGGGAACCCGGAGTTGAGTCCTTTTCTTACTTTCTACACCTTGCCTTCCGCCCACCTGTGGCTGTTTCCAGAGGTCCACTTCCTGACCCACTGGCAGTTTCCAGCAAAGACTGGATCTTTCTTCCTAAAGCCCCTCCATTAGGCCTTTGGATTCCTGCTGTCCATCTTCCAAGGACAGGTAGACCCTCTCATTGTCTTCTCTACCAGTGAAAAAAAAATATTGGGGTGCCTGGGTGGCCCAGTCAGTTGAGCATCCAGCTCTTGATTTTGACTCAGGTTGTGATCTCGGGGTCCTAGAATCGAGCCCTGCATCAGGGCCGAGTGGGGACTTGGCTGGAGAGTCCCTCTCCCTCTCCGCCCCTCCCCCTGCTCGTGCTCCCATGCGTCCACGTGTGCACACTCTCTCTGAGATAAATTTAAAAAATAATAATAATGATTGTGTTTTTAGTGTGACCCTGGAAGGTAATGGAAAGAAACTCTCATCTCCGGTTTTTCTGTTTTTATATTGCCCATATAATGTTACATATAAGTAACATATATGTGAAACAGTATCAAGTATTCTTTCTATACACTTTGTGTAGGAAATTTAGCGACTGAAGATCAAGGAGAGGAAAGACGTACCAGACGACCACTGCTAATAATTAGGTGTCTGTCCTAGTGGCTGTTGTCTGGCTATGCCTTTCGTCTTCTTGTCCATCTCTGCACACACGTTCGTGGCCTAACTGCACCCCCCCGCCCCCGCCTTGCCCAGAGCAGCGCTTGCACACCCGTGCTTGGACAGGCCCGCCCTGCCTCACGGCACAGGAAGTGCAGACCCACCCCGGACCCCGGGAGGGAGGCTCACATGCGTCGTGGAGTCCTTGCTCTTTGGGGACTGAGATGAGGCGCAGGAACTGACCAGAGGGCCTTTGGGGCTTCAAGCATTGTGGGGAAAATCTGTGAACGAACTGCGTTTGGAGGAGCACACACTCAGCTGGGGTGCGTGTGGGCTGGCCCGAACCGGGCCTCCGTCGGGGCGCAGGGGACCACTGTCTCCACCCCGCCCTCCTTTGCACCCCCAGGTGTTTGACAACACCCCAGCGGCCCTGGACGGCACTGTGGCAGCCGGTGACGAGATCACCGGGGTCAATGGCAGGTCAATCAAGGGCAAAACCAAGGTGGAAGTGGCAAAGATGATTCAGGAGGTGAAGGTAAGGCTGCCGCGGGCGGGGGCGGGGAGGGGGGACACAGACAGCCACGCCGCTTTGATGACCCCCAGCCTGTCAGAAGCCCCCGCAGGCCTGGAAGGGGATGGGCCCTTTCTCAGCTGCCCCCTTGGTACACCCGGGTCCGGGCCACAGTCCGGCCTTCTGCAGCGTCTCCCACATCCGGTCAATACCACTCACGCTCCAGGACTTGTAGTGTCTTGGCAGGAGAGTGGGTACCTTCTGGTCCCCTGTCCTTTAGCTCCCAGGGTTGCTGTCGGATTGGGAACCGTGCCTCAGGGCAAGCCGGTATGTCCCCGCTCAGGGCTGGAGCTGAAGCTAGAAGTCCAAGGTGAACCTGCCGGGGTCCGCAGACACCCGGTAAATGTCAGTCGGGCCATGCCGGGCCTCGGAGGGGTAGGAGGGAAAGAGGAGCCCCCTTTCCTCATCCCTGTAGGAGCTTTTCTGCTCACTGGGTCCTCCTGGGCTCACAGACCCCCAGGGAAAGTTCTGGGCTCTGCGGCAGCTCGCAGGCCAGCTGCCGGTCTTCTGTTCTACAGACCACAATCACGCGCGGCCGGTCCCCGCTCCCCACGCTCCACCCCTGCTGCCACGGGCCGAGGTCTCGCCCCACAGATCCCCTCCCCCACCAGTGGCAGGCAGCGTTCTGACCACTCACAAGCAAGCGTGTGGCCCTTCAGCCATTTTTTAGAGGTTTTGCTGCTAGTGACTTGGGAAACCAAAGCGGCGAAGGACCTGCAAAGCCATTGGATTATTTCGAGCTTTTCAAGTCAGGGGTCCCAGCCGTAGCTAGGCCAAGTGTCCTGGCTCCCTCACCCCATCCATCCAGAGCTCTCCTCACCCCTGTTCCTCCTCCGTGTCTCAGGGACTTGGCACCAGTGTCCCTGCCTGTCCCTCTTGGTGGGGAAACACTTCTCAGGAGAAGGCCAGCACTTCCCTTCCTATTGTAGAAAGTGATTTGCATCAGCCTCTCTCTGGCTTGGGCCCTAGGGGCTGTGGGCTGTCCCCCACCTCCCGGGCATCCCAGCCCCAGGCACAGAGGAGGCGCGGGGAGGTGTTAGTAGGGGGCTACTAAGCCTGGGGTAGCACAGCGACGGCTTGGAGTGGGGCGTGGGGTGGGGGAATGCAGGGCACCTGATCTCGCTGGAGCACAGCGGGCTCTGAGCTCCGTGACAGCAAGGGACCGTGTCTGCCCTTGTCCCTGCTGGTTCCGCAGGGCCTGGCGCGTAGTGGGCCAAGGAAGGACCTGGGAACAAACAGGTTACAAGGCAGGGCCTGGTCACAGCCCTTGGCCCAGTGTGGCAGAATTTGGGGCCCCTCCCTGGGCTCAAGATTCCGTTATGACCACAGATTGTGGGGCACACAGGCTTCCCCAGGGGAGGGGCTGGGGACCCAGGAGACTCCTTCTCAACCCTCCTCTTTTCCAGGGGGAAGTGACGATCCACTACAACAAGCTGCAGGCAGACCCTAAGCAGGGCATGTCCCTGGACATTGGTAAGTGGGGACAGAACAATGGTGCCCCGTGGCCCCCCAGGCCCCGGCCCCTATTTTGTGTTTCTGTGACAGTGTGTCAAGATTTATGTGACTTTTGACCAAGTTAGGGGCCTAGGGGAGTACCCGGGGTGCTCTCCTGCAGCTGCTTCAAGAAATCTGTCCCATGTTGCAGTCCTCTCCCAGGGCCACCTCCTCTGACTGCCCTGCGGTTGTCCCTTATAGGGCAGCCCCTCCCCCTTCTGAAAGGGAGGGCAGCCTCTACAGTGAGGCATGGTGCCTCCTGCCCTCCCAACACTCCCTTACGTGGCCCTGGCCGCCTTTCCCGCCCACCTGCTCCCAGGAAGGCTCGTCTGAGCTGGACGTCACTGGCCAGCCCATGCCCCCACGGCATTCCCCGGGACAAGTGGCCTCCTGCTAGGGGGGGACTGGGCTTTGGATCTGTAGAAGCTTCAGGGTCCAGAGCTTAGACATTGCAGCTTTGAGGTCCTCTGGACCAGCTGCCTCTTTCCGCATCAAGGCTTGAGGCCCAGAGAAGGCTGTGTCCCCTGCGTGATGCACACCCAGGTCCCTTGGCTCTGGAACCCAACACACTTTCCCTCCACCTTAGGGCCATAGCCGCGTTCTGGTTTTTAGGGAGAGAGGCTAAGATCAAGTGTGTCCTGGATGGAGGTGCTCTGTAGAAGCACCTCCCCTTTGGTCCCATCCTGGGCCCCTTCCAGGACTCCATATGTGGCCAAGTATACAGTAACTGAGTCTGGGTCCAAGGTCGCTTGTCGCTGATGGCACCTCCACTCAAGGCTCTCCCTGGTTGGCCTGTTGGCACTTTACACATTCGCCTCCTTCCGGCTCCCAGCACCGCCCTCACGGAGAGCGACTAGGGCAGGGGGTCCAGCGCGACCTCTGCCCTGGGGCTGTCCTCAGAGTCACCAGAGCTCAGTGCAGCCCCCTCGGTCCCTGCCTGAGGTCGCTGATCACGAGGAGATGAGCTGGGGCAGGGGCAGGCCAACAGCCCAGCTGCACAGGCTCCGTCACTGAGGCCCTTTCTGCCCTGCTCCCAGTGCTGAAGAAGGTAAAGCATCGCCTGGTGGAGAACATGAGTTCGGGGACCGCAGACGCCCTGGGCCTGAGCCGGGCCATCCTGTGCAACGGTGAGTCCTCTCCTGCCCAGCGCCCCGGGGACAGGATCGCAGGCCCAGGCTTCCAGATCGAGGGGCACCATGGCCACCCGTGTTGCTGATGTGGGTCCTGCTGCCCGGGGGGGCCGATGGTCACCCTCTGCACCCCCAGAGCGTCCACGGCAGTCAGCCAAGGCCTCCTGCAGCCAGCGGCCCTCAGGCCCTGGGCACAGATGAGACAGATGTCCAGCTCCCTGCGCCTGCGCTTTCCTTCGCCACTGTCCCCAGCTGCTGTCACAGGGCCAGCAGCCACCACGGGCCCTCAAGTGCATCCCCAGCTCCCTGCCTTTCTCCAGGAGGTGGCGCTGCTGCCCTTGTCGCAGAGGTTCCTGGCCAGGACTGGGGTGGGGGTGGGGAGAAGCCACGGGACACGCACGTTCACACCCACGCATGTGTGTGGCCAGTGAAACACTTGGTCCTGCTCCCACCCTCCCCAGCCCGAGTTTATAAATAGCAGTTCTGCTGTGCCTGTGTGGGGGCTGGATTTCAATGCCTATATATATTGTGGGCTCATCTGGGCGCACTGGGCTTCACTGCGGGGGGGCGTAGGGGGGTACAGAAGTGGCGGCTGCTATTTTCAGCTTCTTGGTGTCTATAAATCCCTGTTACTGTAGTTACCATGCGTTGCGATGAAATTAGAACTGGTTGTTGTGTTTTTCCCCCCCAAACCTTGCAATTTCCCCAGCCTTAAATAGGGTTTCTAAAATTGAAGCTGTCATGATGTCCCATGACCCAGCTAAAAACAACAGCGGGCGCTTACGTGGCTCCTTTCCTGCCAGGCTGGCCGGGGGCCAGGGCTCTGGGGAGCCAGCGCCTGGGGGCCAGCCAGGGGCCCAGCTCCCAAAGACACCCCCCGCCCATCGCCGCCCCCTCCTGTCCCGCAGAGCCCACACGGCCGCCGCCTGACGCCCAGCCACCTCGGCCAAGCTCGCCTTCTACACCCCCCCCCTGCCTCCCGCTCAGAAAACCAGGGCTCAGGTCAACACGGGGGCGGGGGGGCAGGGGGCCCCCCCCCCCCAGCTGGAATAGTGCCCCGCTGTGTGCCATCGGGCAGGTTGTGTCTCAGCTTGTCAGACCATGAGGGAGGTAGTCCCTGCCCCACAGGCGCGCAGGGAGGGAGGACTGAGCTGTGTACAAGGAGCCTTGAGCCCTGAGTCCTGGCTCACAGTGGCTGGGCTCGGTGAGGCCAGGCCTTGCCCTGAGGGGCCACCATGTGAGGAAGCCAAGGGCGCCAACACCTGCCCTGACCCTGCCCTGAGGTGGCCGCCGGGGCTCCTGGTGGGGAGGTGGGAGGTCCCCTGTCCCCTCACTGCTGGAGGGGCCCTCCCTCCCATGATCCGAGAAGCTGGCCCCGGCCACTGCGGTCCCCTTGCTCCCATTTTGAGCCCTTGAGGGGAAGCAGCTGCCCCCACCTCGCCCTTTGGGGTCACCCCACTTGTTGCTTGGCCACTGTCTCCTCTGTTGGACCGCGAGCCTCGAGGGCATGACGTGGGCTCATTCACCAAGGCTGTTCTCTGGGCCTGCCGCGGGCCTGGCAGGCAGAAGGTGCTTGAGAAACCTCTGTGGAGCGAGTGAGGTTGATGGCCAAGGCCGGGTCCAGCGCGAGCTCGGCTTCAGGGCCTTTCCCGACCTGGTCATCCCTCCCAGCCATTTTTCACTCGTGACTTTGTATAATGTATAATGATCGTCCCCTTTTTGCCCCTCAGATGGGTCCCAGCCCGCTGGGGTGGGGACTTACCTTGGGGGTGTCCCGGGGGTGGCCCTGGCATGCCTGTGGTTTGGGTACCCTGGGCTGCCCCCAAACTCTCCCAAGCCCAGCTGAGGTGACAGCTCCCCCTCCCTGGGACCCCGTCCCCTGCCAGGCCTGGTTCTCTTCTGGGGGCTGCCTCGTTCCTCCCGAGTCTGGCTCGGGCCGCCCCTGGCTCTCTCCTTCCCCCACGCTCGTGGGGACTCACTGGCCCCCCCTTTCTCCGATCCCCCCCAGACGGGCTTGTGAAGAGGCTGGAGGAGCTGGAGCGGACCGCCGAGCTGTATAAAGGTGAGAAGCGAACTGGGCATGGGCTCTGCCCGGGGTCGACTGCCACAGCCCAGCTCTGAGATGGTGGCAGCAGAGACGGGAACACCAGCCCGTGACATTCTAGGACGGCGGCCACTAGGAGTTCTTAAGAAAAAGCCTCTTAAGACATACTTTTTCTGATTATGAAACTAATACACATCCATAAAAAATGCCAATAAGAGCCCATGTAAATGCAGTTGGGGGGGTCTGTCTGAGCCCGACTCTCTCCCTGAGAGATGGCCCGTGGGAGGCCTTGTTCACCGTCTGCCCCTACCGAGCCTTGGCTCTCCTGTCGGACGGCGGCTCCTCCTGGTCGGCGCTGGGCCTGGGGCTAAGCCTTCCACCCTGGGCCCTAGTGGGGCTGTGGGGGAAGCCGGTGAGCTCAGGAATGGTGACGGCCTTGGGGTGGGGCTGGAGGCCGTGTCCGGGGGGCCGCTGTGGTCCCGCCATGTGCCCCCATCCCCTTTTGGTTGGGTCTCTCCCACAGGAATGACGGAACACACCAAGAACCTCCTCCGGGCCTTTTATGAGCTGTCACAGACACACCGGGGTAAGGGCACCCCCAGACGTGCTGTGGGTCTTCCTGGGAAGACCCTCGCTCCCCTCTGAGCCCGGTGCTTCCCATACAGTGAGAGTGTGGCTGGTCCCCTCCCCGGGCCCTTCCTCACCCCCACACTCAGGCAGATGCCACAGCATCTGACGTCAGGCCGAGTTCAGGCCAAGCCTGGTCTGGATGCCAGGAGCTAGCAGTAACGGGGGCCAGTAGGGAACATCTGGACCAGCTGGTCATCGGTGGGGTCCAGTCCCTTGTCTGGCCCTGCCCCGTCTCACATCTACTGCCCTTGACCGTGTAGAGAACCTTCCTTACTTGTGCCCTCGTGTCTTACAAGTCTGCTTGCTGGGCAGCGCAGCTACAGTTAGTACCAATTTACAGTCGGGAAAAGGAAGCCCCAGGTCGACGAAGTGGTCACCCAGCTCCTGCGGGCAGAGCTGGCCTTAGACCCCGGCATCCAGATTCCCAGACCAATGCTCTGCTGTCAGGCAACCCCAGCCTCTCCAACCTTGACTGAGCCTTCTTCCCACATGGCCTGGTCACTCTGGGGAATGAGGGCTACTGTCTTGGGTATAGACCCAGCTCCCCTGGGGTACAGACCCAGCTGTCTTCAGGTGCAGACCCATCTCCCTTGGGACATAGACTTCATGCAGACCTTGACCTTCAGGCTGCCACGCCCCCTGCCCTGCTTCTCCCCAGCAAATCCCTGGCTTCCCCATGAAGGGGTCAGGTAGGGACAGCCTTCAGGGCAGACTTGTCCTGCAGCCTTTGGGGACGTGTTCTCCGTCATCGGGGTGCGGGAGCCCCAGCCAGCAGCGAGTGAGGCTTTCGTGAAGTTTGCCGACGCCCACCGCAGCATCGAGAAGTTCGGCATCCGGCTGCTGAAAACCATCAAGCCGGTAGGTCATGGCGGGCATGTGTGTGTGTCCGCATGTGAGGGTAGAGAGGGGACAATGTGGCATGCAGAAGGGGCCTGGACTGGAGTCAGTGGGCGAAGATTCTGGCTTGGTCCCCTGCACGGCTGACTGTGGGTCAGTCACTCTGCCTCCCTGACCTCACTCGGCATTGACCTCCAGGCTGGTTTCTGGCCCTGGCTGCACCTGGGCCCAGCCTGCCCTCTCACCATGGAGGGGACAGACTTGTCCGAGGGTGCCCCTTGGCTCTGACGCCTGGGTCCCATAGAAGGATCGCTGGGTCAGTGCTATCTTCGTCACACTGGTCCGCCTAACTCTTGCCCCGCGCGGACCAAGCACCTGCCCCCACCCTTCCCTTCCAGATGCTGACAGATCTGAACACGTACCTCAACAAAGCCATCCCAGACACTCGCCTCACCATCAAGAAGTACCTGGATGTGAAGTTTGAGTACCTAGTGAGTGGTCTCCAGCCCCTGGGGAGGGATGAGTCTGGCATGCTGCCGAGAGAACAGACCTAGGGATTTTCCCCTCAGTTGGCCACAGGCTGGCAAGCAGGACGGGGCTGTCTTGTCTGATTGAAGATGTGGGACCAGGGACCTGTAAGACCTGGGCAGTTGAGCAGCAGCCAAGACCCTTACCCGACTGCTCAGAGGAGTCTCTGGGAGCCTGGGGTAGGCAGAGTGCTCACTCTGGACCCCTCTAACCCCTTGGGGGTCACTTTTACAATGGGTCAGGTTATAAAGTGGGTGCCAAGGGACATTACTGAGTTTTTTTTCTGGAAGATTTTACTTTATTTATTTATTTTTTGAGAGAGCGCATGAGTGGGAAGAGGGGCAGAGGGAGAGAATCTCAAGCAGACTCTGTACTAAGTGTGGAGCCTGATGGAAGGCTCGGTCTCATGACCCTGAGATCATGACCTGAGCCGAAATCAAGAGTCAGACATTCAGCCAACCCACTGAGCCACCCAGGTGTCCCTGGACATTTTTGAGTTTTATGCTGAAATAAAAATTCTGATGGTTAAAGGAGTTGAGGGGAAATGCCCCAAGAAGCCAGCCAAGGCTCCTTTGCTGCAGGACTTCTCAGAGCCTTTGACAGGCTTGTGTGCCACGTGACTCTTCAAGGGCCTTCCCATGTTCTTTTGACTGCGGAGTCCATCTCAACCCAGAGCATTACTTGGGACTTGAGTTTGGTAAACCCCGGGCTGCCGGGTGTCAGCCTATCCCAGCTGAGGGCATGCAGGGCCCAGGCCTCGCATGGCCGCCCCCCGGCAGGGCTCAGGGGTCCTGTGGGGCGTGGAAAGAAGTGAGGCATCAGGGGACACCCAGGAGGCGCAGCTCCTCTGACCTCGTGGCCTCGCTGTCCCACACAGTCCTACTGCCTGAAGGTGAAGGAGATGGACGACGAGGAGTACAGCTGCATCGTGAGTTTCCCGGGGCGACTGAGGGGGGTGGCCCTGGTGCTGGAAAGTCTCGGCGTGTACACACCTTCCCCAGCTTGTCTCACAGAGACCCACACATGTCCGGGGGCTGCCAGGGGCTCAGGCCAACCTTGGAGAGGCCCGGGCATCTGGCTGAGCTCTTGTTTCTGGATGTGTGGGGCTATCCGTCCCCCCCCCCCGGCCCCCCTGGGCCTCCGAGTGCAGCCATCTTGCTGCAGGGCCGTTCCCCCAGGCTTGGCGAGGCTGACTTCCCTCACTCCTAAGAGGCATTTCTAATCCTCTACATTTTTAATATTTTTGATGGCAAGATGGTTCCCCTTAGCACTAAATGTTCACTATTTAACGTACACAGGTGTGGTCTTTTGTTTTCTTCACAAAGAATAAGTGCTTCTGGCAATCAGAAGTGGGGGGCCAGGGTTGTGGTGTGGCGGTGGGAGCTGGGAGCCGGTGTCTGTCCCAGAGCGGGCTCCCCCTCCCGCCTTCCCACCAGCCGGGGTCCTGATGTGTTCCCCACCCCCCCTCCCCCGCCCCAGGCCCTGGGGGAGCCCCTGTACCGCGTGAGCACTGGCAACTACGAGTACCGCCTGATCCTGCGCTGTCGCCAGGAGGCCCGCGCCCGCTTCTCCCAGATGCGCAAGGACGTGCTGGAGAAGATGGAGTTGCTAGACCAGAAGCACGGTGAGGGGACTAGGTGGGCACTGGGGGCCAGACACGTGTGCCCAGCCTCCGGCCTCTGCCACCCTTGGGCTGGGGTGGCTGGGTACCGCCTTCTCCGCCTTTCAGAGCTGGGGAAACGGTGGCCCGAGAGGTGATGAACCTACGTGCGCTTCCAAGGCCTCGCCATGGGAGAGCTTTGAGTCTGACCCAAGATGGAAGGCTCTGGCAGGAGCGCCCCCACCCCCTCAATCCCCGCCTGGGGTCTGGCCTGGGTGGGACTGGCCTGTGCCCTGGGGGCGCAGCGGGGTGCCGTCCACAAGCTCTGCGCTGGGCTGGGCCGCCCTGGCCTTGCACACTCCAGCTGCGTGGGGGTCTCTGAGGGTGAGCTGGGCAGCCCAGGGACAGAGGGCAGGCCCGGGCAGGCCTCGGGGTGGGGCTTCTCCACCGGCGCCGTGTGCCCGTCTGCCCCAGTCCAGGACATCGTGTTCCAGCTGCAGCGCCTCGTGTCCACCATGTCCAAGTACTACAACGATTGCTACGCGGTGCTGCGCGACGCCGACGTCTTCCCCATCGAGGTGGACCTGGCGCACACCACGCTGGCCTACGGCCTCGGCCAGGATGAGTTCACCGACGGGGAGGAGGAGGAGGACGAAGACGACGAGGACACGGCAGCCGGGGAGCCGTCCAGGGACGCGCGAGGGGCTGCCGGGCCCCTGGACAAGGGTGGGAGCTGGTGTGACTCCTGAGTGCCCCCACGGGGTGCGGATCTGGGGGGTAGGGGGAGTGGGAGGACGGAGCACGGGAGCGGGGGCGGGGCCGCCGCCCGCATAAAGGCCTGCTGGCTTGGGGCGCCTGCCTCCCTGCTCCTCTGTCCTAGCACAGCGACCCCAGGCTCCTGCTCAGGAAAGTCCCTGGGTGCCCCTCCCCTCCCCGCCTCCCCAGCCGGATGGAGAGCTTGGCCCCCGGAACTGCCTTAGGAAGGAGAGTGGGGGCGCAGAGAGGAGGAGGGGCGGGAGCAGGTGGCAGGCAGTCCAGGACCCATTCCCTGTGGGCACCAGCACTGGCCCCTCCTGGAGCCTGCCGGCGTGGGGGGCCGGGGGCAGGCCACTGAGGTTGGGGGCAGTGGCCATGTGCCCCCTCAGCTCACCCCAGGCTGGCCCCAGCCCTGCCCACTCTCACTCCCCGGTGGCCTTTGTTCATTCGCTTCTCCCAGCTCAGCCGCTTCCTGGGGCAGGGCCGGGCCCTGGGCCTGTACTGAATAAACAGCAGCCCAGACGGAGCGGCTCCTTGCGCTGGCCTCACCCCCTCCTCGTGCTCTCGACGCCCCGTCTGCCCCTCCCTGGTCCTGAGCGAGGGCGGGATCGACGTTCCCTTGCCACAGCTTTGTGAACTGGTGCTACTGTCCCCATGTACAGACAGATGACCGAGGCTCTGGCTCAGGGCCACCCGGCATCCAAGGACAGGGAGGGATCTGCACTTGAATCTGGCAGGTCCCAGAGACCCCAGGTTCACTCCTTCGTGGAGCCTCTGCCCTCCTCCTCCACCTTTGGTCTGCCTGGGCTTGTGGCCAGTGGCTCTGCCGTATTTGGGAAGGGCAGGACAGACACCGAGGCCCATTGAGGGGAGAATGTCAGGGGCGCCCCCACCAGTCGAGGCACACCCATTCCGCCGCGGCGAGGGAAGGCCAGCGGAGAACGTAGCCCCCGTGCTCTGAGTGTTCGCAACATGGGCGAAATAGGCTGGCTGTGCCTCCCGCCAGCTGTGCGGTCCCTGTTCACACCTGTGGTCCCCACGTAATGGTGGCCCCTTTTCACTTCCAAAGTGTCTCTGAACAATGACTTCCATGCGCATCCTGAGAAGGGGAGGCAGCAGGAAGCTGTGGGGTGGGCAGGGTCTAAAATGGGGGGAGGGGGAATGGCTTTCAACTTGTCGGCTTTGAGGACAGGGGGCCTGGGCAGCAACCCGGATGGGTCAGCGGGACTGGGAGTTTGGAGGGAGGAACAGGCTGTCACTAGGTCCCCTGGAGCAGCCAGTCCAGACCACTTCTCTGAAGGAACTGCCAGGGCACAGACTGCACCCTGCTGCTGGGTTCTAGTCACAGCCTGTGTGACCCTGGGCTACTCCCTAACCTCTCTGTGCCCCCAGTTTCCCTATCCGTGCTTGTGGCCAGTAATGGTCCTGAGCTCCTTGGGCTCTTACGAGCATTTGATGAATTCACACTTGTAAAGGGCCTAACCGTGCGTGGTACACAGTCCCTGCCCTGAGTGTTTAATAAAAAGTCGTCACTGCTGTGGTGACTCAGGGATGCAAACCCGCGTGTCAGCCCGGCATTTCCCAGGGCTCCCACACCTTCATAGGATGAGACCAACAGTGGGGGGTGGGCGGGCGCTGGTGGGATGGGCTCTCCCGAGCCCTCGGCTCGATAGCAGGGGTCTGCGGGGGGAAGCTCCTTCCTACTCTTGGGCCCGGTTTCCACACTCGAGACTTGGAGGGGAGGCGGCAAAGGAAGGGCTGTCAGATCTGTGGGAAGAGAATAAATGCGGAGAGGGACTAGATCCCAGAGGCTTCCCAGCCAGGGTGAGACCAGGGCGCCCTGCCCTTGGATCCAAGTGTAAGAGGGCAGAACTGCGAGAGAGAGACTCAGTGCCTCCAAGTCAGAACACCGCCCCCTCCACGCCCCCTCTTCCCCCTGCCACTTGTTCCCCCAACACCTTCCCAGTCAGAGGGCCCTGGGGAGAGCCTCAGACTCCCTCCCACCCTCCAACCCCCCACCAGCCACCAGAGCTGGGAGGCACAGGAATGGACCCGCCGTCTCGAGCTGAGTTTTATGAAGTTCAGTTTCACAAGGTCAAGCCCAGGCCACGCGCAGCAGCATCACTTAGCCAGGGCGGGGCCTGGCCATGCCCCACTGGGCAGACAAGGGTGGGAGTCCCCCCGCCCCGACCCCAGGGGGGACCATGGCAAAGCAGCTTCCAGTGTGCCAGGCCCTTTTGGTACAGCTGGGGCTCTTGGAGGGTAAGCCCTATTCCCAAATTCACCAGCCACCTCGCCTGCTGCCCCTGGGGCTATACAGACTTGGGGTCCAGCCCTGGCTCTGCCTCTGCCTCTGGTTCCGTGGGCCCAGCACTGGGGGTGGGCACCTCCCAGGTTTTGAGGCTGCCAGGCTCCTCAGCCCCCGTGGGCAGAGCCCCAGAGTCCCCTTCGGCCTCAGCATCTTCGGTGTCGCTGGCCTCACCCTCGGTGCCTTGGCTGGGCTGGGGGTTCCGAGAGCGGCGCAGGCAACAGCTGGTGGCGACAGCCATGAAGACCCCGGCCAGGACCACCTCAGAGCCAGCCAGGTAGAAGATGATCTCGTAGTTCTTCAGGGCGTCCACCAGGCGGCCTGGGACGGAGGGAGGCGGGAGGTGAGGGCCTGCAGGGGGGTGGGGGGGGGACCCCACTCTCCCCCCTTTCCCACAACCTCAGATAAAGGGCCGTGTGCACCCTCAGCTTGGTGGGGTTTACATTTGGGTGACACAGACACGCCCCCATCTTTATGCCCGTTTGACAGCGGCGAAACCCCACGCACGTTCTGCCATTTGAGACGTTAAAAATGTCACTACCTTGAACCTCAGTCTCTTAAGTGATACAGGGCCTTTGGTGAGGCAGCACTTTTCAGGTTACAAGGCACCCCCTCCACTCCCAGACCGAGACCCCACATGTGCCGTGTGATTTGCCCAGCGAGCGGGTGGGGAGGGGGCACTGGGCTCAGCCTCACTCTCCTGGGGGCCCCTAACACCTGCTCTTTGCAGCTAACCCCCCTGGTCCTCAGGGGCCTGGCTCAGCTTTCTCTGTCTCCCTCCCCAGCCTCCTCCTGTCCCTTCTCGGGGCCCTGATACCCTAGACTGAGCTTCCACTACTGCGAGCTGGCGGGGTAGGACTCATGGGTCACAACCCGTCTTTTCCCCTCTATATTTTCCAAATGTTCTATCCAGGCGCATATTACTTTCATACACAGGAAAATCTTGTAATTGCAATATTCCCCTCCCCCCGCCAAGTGTGGGGGAGCTCTGTGGGCTCCATCCTCTCCTGGCATTTTTGTCGCTGACCATCCAGGCTGTGACCCCTTGGTCTATAGCTCTGTGGCTTCAGGGAGGCTTCCCGGTGTCCCCCAAGCTGGCTGCCTGCCTGAGCCCCTCTGAGCACTGCACCCAAACTTGCCTCCCTGGTCCCCGCCCAGCCAACCAGTCCTGTCCCTCCCACACTCAGCCCTGCAGTGTTCTCTACCTTCTCACCCCCTATTAGATCCACCCACCCAGGTCGCAGGAGAAAATAGAAGAATCCCTGAGCCTCTGGGGAGCTGGTTCGATGGCTTTTGGTGGTGGGCTTGGCCGCCCTCCCACTGCGATCAGATGACAAAGCCTGATGAGGACATTGAGCTAGACCAGCCCTGGAAGGAGGGGCAGTTCACCCCATCTCAGGGGCAGCCTGGGCCTCAGCAAAGGCAGCCGCCCCTCATTGCTCATCCCCAGCCTGACCACGGGCAGGCTATGCTGGGACAGGGACAACCGGCCAACCCAGGAGGACCCTGACATCCCCCCTTTCCAAGCTCAGTTCCTGCCTCACTTGCATAGGAACCCTGAACCCCTAATGTGGCCCACTGTCCCATGTCCTCTCCTGCGGGGTCTGCACTGCCCTGTGAGGCTGCCTGCATGCCGGCCCCTGCAGCTCCTTCCCTGGCCTGTCGTCATGGTGACTTCCTAAGGCCAGTGACGGGAGAATGCCCTGTGGGCCATCCACACAGCAGAAGGCCCAGCCTCTGTCCCTGCACAGCAGCTTCACCAAGTGAGGGCAGGGCCTGGCCATGGCCCAGTGGACAGATGAGGGAGGAAGCTCTCCCCTGGGCCCCAGGGAGACCACTTGTAAGCACCCCCACTCGGCTCACGGCCGGTTCCTCCACGACACTGTCCCTGTCCTGGTCCCCCTTAGAGCCTGAGGACACTAAGTGGCCGTGTTCCAAAGGTAGGGGCATTTAGCCCTGGGCAGGGCTCTGCTCACTCTGGGAGCACCCTGTACTAGACACCTGTGCCTCAGTTCTACCACCCACAAAACGAGAATAAGAATTTGCCCTTCACAAGGACTTTGTGCCAGCATTTGAGATGGCCCAATGGGTCAGCAGCTGTCAGTGCTGGGTTCTTCCTGGCATCTTTCCCTGTGCTTCCGGCCCCACCCAGAGCTAGCAGGACCCGGCTTGGAGGAGGGGCTCATTAGCCATGGGAAGACCCCACCAGGCTGTCTCCGCCGATGGGTCCCTTGCCCTCATCCCTGGAAGCTCCACCTGGGACAGGGCTGGTAATCCCCGCCCCCCCCCCCCAACCCCCGGTCTAGGGAACTAGCCCCGCACCCCCTCCTCTCAAGGGGCGCACCAGCAGAGGGCGGTCCAATGAGCACAGCCACGGCCTCGACCAGCAGCACCAGGCCCAGCGCACTGGGGAAGCGGTGCGAACCCACGGCTGCCATGAGCACCTCGAACTGCAGCGCGCCCACCATGCCGTACGAGAGGCCGAAGGCGACGCAGAAGGCGACGAGGGCGCCGTAGGAGCGCGCGCGCGCGCTGCTCAGGTCCGTGAGGCCGTTGGCCATCAGTGCCAGGCTGAAGAGGTAGGCGACATGGGGTCGTAGGCGCGCCAGCCCCGCTAGGGCCCCGCACGCCGGCCGAGCCACGATGTCGACGAAGCCCACGATGGACAGCAGGAAGGCGGCGTCGGCGTCCGGCACGCCCGCGTCCTTGGCGTAGTTCACCAGCAGGATGGCGGGCACGAAGAGCCCGAGCGCCATCAGAAACTTGGTGACGGCGTACACCCCGAAGGCGCGGTCGGCGCACACGGCCACGTCCAGCAGGCGCCGGCGGGGGCGGCCGCCAGGGGGCGCCTCGCGCAGCCGCAGCCCCCCGCGCTCCGCCTCCGCGTCCCCCGGAGCGTCGTCCGCGCTGTCCCGGCGAGGTCGCGGGCCGGGCCCCGGCGGCGGCGGGCGCATGACGGCGCCGCACGCGCAGCAGTGCAGCAGGAGACCGCCGAGCAGCAGGAAGCCGCCGCGCCAGCCGAAGTGCTCGAGCAGCTGCTGGCCCAGCGGCGACAGCGCGGACAGGAACACGGGGCTGCCCGCAGCCGCCAGCCCGTTGGCCAGGGGCCGCCGCCGCTCGAAGTACAGCCCCAGCATGATGAGCGACGGCTGGAAGTTGAGGGCCAGGCCCAGGCCTGCGGGCGAGGGCGGCGCTGTGCCGGGCTCCCTGAGGGCGCCCCGGCCCCAGCCCCCAGCGAGAGGGAGGGGGCCAGGCCCCGACGGGGTGGGCCCACCACCTCTGGAGGGGAAACTGAGGACAGGAGACCTTGCAGCAAGGACTCCGCCCGGCTCCCCAACCCGCGAGACCAGCCCCTTCCCCGTAGGGGAGGGAGTCGTGGCCGTCCTCACCTGTGAGCACCCCGGCGGTCAGGTACAGCTCCAAGAGGCGCGTGGCGAAGGATGCCAGGACCATGCCCGCCGAGGCCAGCAGCCCACCCACCAGCATCACGGGACGACAGCCAAAGCGGGTCACGAGGATGCTGGAGACCGGACCTGTGGGCAGGGCACGGTCACCGCTTAGGCTGGACTAATCTCTCTCCGGGGCGCACCCCAGGCTTGGCACGTCCCAGCCCCCAGAAGATGACATGAGGGGATGAGGGCACCCGCGGGTCAGAGAGGACAGTGTCTGCCCAAGGTCACCCGGCCTGGCTGGGACAGACCAAGGAGGCAGCACCCTGCGGGGAGGTAGGGGAGGGACCTGTCTTGTTCCGGGGAGGCCCATCCCCAACTCTCCTGAGAACAGGGGACCCAGAGTAGAAGAGGCTGACGCCCCTTGCTTTTGATCTGCCCAGCTGGGCTCGTCCCTTGGACTGCTCAGCCTCTTTCCACCCCTTCCATCCCCCATGCGGCTCGGTTGGGGTGACAGGATTCACCCCATCCCCGCGCACCCCACAGGCGGTGAGGGCGCCGGGGAGCAGGGATAGCGGGGAATTTTATTTACATCTGTTTCCCCACCTGTGACAGAAGCGGCTGTAGGTCTTTGGCAGGAATGGAGGGGCCCTGCCGGCTGGCCAAACCGACCCCCATTCAGCCACCGCCCCCTTCCTGTCCCCCTCCTCCCCTGTCTCCGGGACCAGTGCTTCCACGGGAAGAAAG
The DNA here is from genome assembly GCF_022355385.1 of Mustela nigripes. Classification (NCBI taxonomy): domain Eukaryota; kingdom Metazoa; phylum Chordata; class Mammalia; order Carnivora; family Mustelidae; genus Mustela; species Mustela nigripes. Next base: position 9,875,403 of record NC_081562.1, on the reverse strand, counting down.
TGGTCTCCGTGCTCTTCCCGAGGGGTCTAGGGGGTGCCCAGGGGGTCCGCGTCTCCTGGACCCGGATCCCGTCTCCCAATCCTGGGCTGGGGGAGGAGGAGCAGGGACCCGCGAGGGGGCGCTGACCGGTGCCGTAGAGCATGGCGAGCATGATGGAGGACACCCAGGCCGTGTCGCTGTAGCCCGCGCCGAAGTCGCGCATAAGCGCGCGGAAGAAGACGCTCACGGCCTTGGGGAAGCCGTAGGCGAAACCGGTGACCACGAAGCAGGCGCCCAGCACGGCCCAGCCCCAGCCACCGTCTGGGGGTCCCGCGCCCCGCCGGGGGCCGCCAGCGCCCATCGCTGCTGCCTCTGCTGGTGGAAGGGGACAAGAAGGAGCAGCGAAGTTCTGTAGCCCCGATGGGAAAGGGGAAGGAGACCCAGCATGGGAAGACTGAGGCATGGGGGCTACCGACGTGAGCCCTGCTCTGGGAGCGAGCCAGGAGGGAAACCGAGGTAGAACCGCCCCCCCCCATCTCCCCCTCCTTCAGGGGGCCTGTGAAAGAGGAGGGGAGATAATAGAAGGGCTCCCACCTGAGTCTGAACTTCAAGAAGACGCCCCCGGAGGACACTCCTTGTCTAGGGACCTAATGGTGGCCGGAGAGGGGGTGCTGGTGAGTGGGGGGGGGCACTGTGGGCCCCCCTGTGCGTGGGAACCATCAGGATTCCCAGGGTGCCCGTGTGAGGGTCTCAGCGCAGGAACTTACAGGGGGTGTGGGGCAAGCAGGGGCAGCCTCGCACCTGCTAGGAAGTGGGTGGCTTTATTTGGCTCCTGAGCCTTGCCATATGTTCATTTTTCTCAATGATCAGAAATGACTATTGTCATCAGAGCATTACGGAAAAAACAAAAAACCCAAGACCTGCCGTAATAACATTAGCCTCGCTTCAGGAGCCGAGGGGGCTGAGCTCCCGTTCATCCCCGCTTAGCCATGGGTTCTCTCCGGGACTTGGGCAGATCCCCTTCCCTCGCTGAGCCTGTTTTGCCACCTGTAAGATCGGTGATCGGTTACCCCCGGGGCCAACCAGGAGCCTTGGCAGGGGGTGCGCAGATCTCTGGTTCCACTGAGACCTTTGAGGCAGCACTAAAGGGACCTTCTGATCTCCAAACCCCTAGAAGCCCCCCCAAACCCCTCCAAAAGCAGAAAACAGGTCCGAAGTCTCTCACATTCCTGGAGCTCCAGCCAGGGGTTCACACAGCAGCCTCCTGTGCATCCCCCCACCAACAGAGGGGGGGGGCTCACGGGCAGGGTGGGCCAGCCCACAGCCGGGGAAGGAGCGTCCTTCCCTCCTGCTGCCCCTCCGCTCCTAGGTCTCCCTCCTGGCCCTGGGCAGTGCCAGGTGCCCAGTGGGGATCGGAGACTCTGACCCTCTCTCACCAGGACCAGGTTCTGGCTTTCCCTGCCTGTTGGCCCCTCACCACAGCTGCAACCACTTGAACTAGGACAAGGAGGCGGTCGGGCAGCTCTCCCCTGCACTCACCTGAGCCTTCCGGTGGGTTTGAATGTCCAGCCTCACATCTCCTGAGGCCTCCCTGGAGGGGCTGCCCTGCTGGCTCCCCCTGGGAAGCCTGGCCTTCTGGGGGCACGGCAGCCGAAGGCCCCAAGTTACCTGGAGATCAGCCACTGGCCTCTCAGCTCTAGCTCCCTCCCTCAGGCCTCGGGCCTAGGGTGCCACCCCCAGCCCTCTAAGAGGCTTTTGCTTGGAAAGGGAGAAGGGGCAGGGCGCTGACCGCAGCGCAGGGCCACGCTGGACCTCACAGGGGGGTCCCTGTCTCGGGCCCTCCCAGCAGAGCTAGATAAGGAGCCCTTTCCTGGGCAGAGGACACACAGAGCCCTACTCTGGGGGACAGGGGGCTCCTAGTGGTCCTGGGGGCATCACCCTGCCCTGGAGAGACCCCACCCGCCTACTCACCTCAGTGCCTCGCCTGCCCCCACCCCCAGGCCACATTCCAGGAGGGGCTTCTGAGGCTTTGGCTGGATCAGGCTAATCTGGGACTGAGAGGGCAGGAGGGGCCAGAACAAAGGATGCTGTGTCCCTGGCTGCTCGAGGGTGACTTGCTGGTGGTCCCAGACCTTGGCCACTGCCACCCCTCCCCCTCTGGAGAGCCCCCACCCCCCACTTCCTGGGAAACCTGGAGTGTCACAGTCTGGGCCAGAGGTGGGTGGACACAGCCTAAGGGCTTCAGGGCAGACCTCAAGATTTGCTTCAAATGGGCGCTATGTGAGGGGCTGTGCGTGAGCGAGGCGGAGCGAGGCAGTGACCTTCAGGACCTCCTGGACCCCATTCTCCAGCGGGAAGCCTCCAGCCCCATCTCCCACCCCTGTGCCCCAAATCAGACACCACCAGTCCTGCGCACTGTCCTCTTGCTTTATTTCTCACGTTTACAAAAGTTAAACAGGACGACATATGCGGGGTGGGGAAGCAGGTGTACAGGGGATCCTCCCTACTGGGGCAGAGAAGGGGGAGGGGGTTGGGGTGCACGCGGCAGGCCCCCAGGGACAGTCCTGGGGCCCTTGGAGGGGAAGAAATGGTCCTGTCCCCCAGTTCTGCCTGATTTATTTATTTATTTTAAAGATTTTCATTTATTTATTTGACAGACAGAGATCACAAGTAGGCAGAGAGGCAGGCAGAGAGAGAGAGAGAGAGAGGAGGAAGCAGGCTCCCCGCTGAGCAGGGAGCAGATGCGGGGCTCGATCTCAGGACCCTGGGATCATGACCCGAGCCAAAGGCAGAGGCTTTAGCCCACTGAGCCACCCAGGCGCCCCTGCCTGCTTTATTTTGAAGGCCCCGGACCCCAGGCCAGCCCTCTTGGAGCTGCTCAAGCTGCGGGCACGGTTTGGGGCGGGGTAGCCACCCCTGGGATCAGGACCCCGGCTTCTCGGGTCCACTGCTGCTGCTGCTGCTGCCGCCAGCTCTGGGCAGCTCCCGGGCGGGTGTGGGGGGACGACCTCAGCCCCCTGCCGGAGGAAGGCGTCTCAGCGGATGAGGGGCGCCGAGCGGTCGTTGGTGACCGTGGGACGCAGCTTTACCGTGGCGAAGGGGTTCGTGCCCCTGTGAGGGGAGAGGTCAAGGTGAAAGAGGCCCAGGTCTTCAGCTGCCCACCCGTGCCTCCTGCCCCCAGTGGCCACATCCACTCACCCCTGCGTCGTCTCTCCCCACAGCCCTCCTCTGAGTCTCGTCCCCCCCAGCTCCCGTCCTAGAACTCACCGAGGGAAGAGCTCTGGAGGCTGCTGCTCCCAGGACATAAGTTTCTGCAGTGGGGGGTGGAGGAAGGGCCAGGTTTAGGGGAGAAGGGGGCCGGGGAGCCCCTGCCTCTGCCGTTCTCCACTCCAGGAAGGCCGAGGACTAGACCCGTGGCCCCGGGCAGCGCCAGGCTTCTGGGAAACAAGACTGGGTGTCCTGAAGCCCAGAATTCTGTGGGTTCCAGACGTGAGAAGCCTGGGCCAGAGGACCACCCCCCAGGCTCCAGCTGCTTTCCCCACACCCCACTCCTCACCCCGGTCCTGCCCAGTCAGCTCTGGTCCCAGCTATGACCCAGGATCCTGGTCTTGCCTCTCCTGGGAGGCAGGAAGGGCAGGACTTTCCCTGTCCCAGGGCTCCCAGCTGGATGACGGGGGCTCCAGTCCCTGTCCCCCTCCCTAGACTCAGAAGTCCGTCCCACACCTTCCCTGCAGATGGGTAAACTGAGGCTGGGGTGGGAAGGCCCCCTGCCAGCCAGCCAACGAGTGGCCAAGCAGGGAGGGTTACCTGGTCTCCAGTCTCCCTGCCCATTGGATGAGCCCAGGACTGGGGGGACAGGCTAGGTGTGTCCGGGGCAGGGGGGGGGGGCTCACCTTGACATCACTGGCTACCCCTGGGCTGCCCATGCTGCTCCGGCGGCTGTCAGGCAGGGGTGTGGGTGCAGGGCTGGGGGCGCGGCTGGGGATGCGGGTCGGGGTCCGGGAGCGGGACTGGCCGTCCCAGTACTCCGAGGGGGCTGTAGAGTTGCCCGGCCGGTCCAGGAGGTCATCAAGGCTGTGGCTGCCCCGGAGCGGGTAGGATCTGAGTCCAGAGGAGGGAAGCAGGTGAAGGGGGTCAGACGTTAGGCCCCTGCTGCACCCCAACCCATGCTGCTGGCCTCCCGCAGCCTTCTCCATTGTACCCGGGGAAAAGGAGGCCACACATGCTTGAAGTCAGTCCCAAGAGGAGGCAGAGGGAAGGATGCAATGACTTTCTCCTGGTGGGGGGGACCTCCTCTTCCAGGGTACAAAGGAGGCTGCGCCCACTGAGGACAGCCACTCACGGATATCCCCTTGGCGAGTGGGACCACCACCCCTGCCAGGTACCTGGAAGGAAGCTCATTCATAGGGCTCATCGGGTTCATGGAGGTCACCGGGTTCAAGGGGTTAATGGGGCTCACGGGCACCTCCTCCAGGGGCTTCACATAGGCCTCGGGGAACCAGCCGCTCCTGAGGGGGTGCAGGCAGAGGGGCCCATAAACAAAAGGCCCAGAGACAGTGGTCACAGCCGCACTCCCGAGAGCAGCTCCGGAGCCGTGCTGTGTGCCAGGCCTGGCTTGGAGGGCTTTGCCCTGACTAACTCATTTAATCCCTTGAGATCTTTCTCGACATGCAAGCCCATCCACCCAGCCTCCTCTCCTGCCAGGGGCTGGATCGCGGCAACGCGCTTCATTCCCTGCTCGTGGAGCACCCACCCCGTGAGGCCCACAGACAGCCAGGCACAGCTCCTCCGCCCCAGAGGCACCCAGCCCAGTGGACGGACAGATGTGCAAACGGATGACCACAAGGGTGACTGGGAAGGGGACAGGGCAGGGGCTGAGGACCACAGGAGAATGTACGAGCCCAGAGGAAGGGGCGCCTGAGCCTGAGGCGCCTGACTGCCAGCCCCGTGCCCTTCCGTGCTCTGCCCCCACAGCTGCTCTTGGAGTCTTTGTGTGGCTGGAGGCTCACTACTGCACCTCTAGAGAGCCTGGGGCTGTGGGAGAGGCACTTTGATCAATGTTGCTCAGCTTTTTTTTTTTTTTTTTTAAAGATTTTGTTTATTTATTTGACAGAGATCACAAGTAGGCAGAGAGGGAGAGAGGAGGAAGCAGGCTCCCTTCCGAGCAGAGAGCCCGATGTGGGGCTCAATCCCCGGACCCTGAGATCATGACCTGAGCCGAAGGCAGAGGCTTTAACCCACTGAGCCACCCAGGCGCCCCATGTTGCTCAGCTTTTTCAGACCCCTGGGACCCCTCAGGTTCTTGCAGAGCCCTTGGGAAAGTGTTCTCCAAAAAGCCCCCAGAGACCCCAAAACGCAATCAACAACGTTCTCACCTAAAGGTAACTGGAAGCAATTTCCACTCAAACTGACGGAATAAAACCATTTCCTTATGTTTTACCTCTGCTCTCACTAGAAAGGGCCTACTGACAAAATCTGCCGTCTCCTTCTCCGCCCGGTGAGGCACGGACAGAACAGCCATGTGACCGGGGAGGGCGCGGGTCTGGGTGGTTTTACACTCGGGTCCGGGGAAGTCCACTCCACGCCACTTGTGGGGAATTTCAGGGCAGCCTCTACCTTTGTGGGTCCACAAAGCAGGGGTTTTGAGCCCTGCTGTTTGTAGCCATCTCTCCCCGCCAGCCCATGCTTCCGTATTGGTCCAGTAGTCCCCTGCCATCCTCCCTCTGTCCACGCCTCACCCATCCACGACCCTGTGGCCAACCACTCACGGACCACTGGTCCCCAAACCCACCCATCAGCTCTTGTCCACCTGGCTGCCCTCTACCAATTCGCTCACACACCTTTCTAGTCACCCCTTGGTGCACCCCACCTCCATGCACCTGCCCAGCCGCAACCACTCGGCTCATCCCCGCCTACCGACCTGCGTCCACCTGCCCACAGAACCAACTCCCGGGCCCCTTCCACCTGCCCGCTGCCCACAGCCCCGCACCAGGCTCCCAACCCTCTACCTGTGCCCCGCCCACTGACCCCCGCCGCCATCCTTGCGATCACCTTCATGGGCACCTGCTGACTCCTCCTTCTAAGCCCTCATTCACCCGTATCATATCATACGCTGCCGCAGGAATGGCAGCCGGCACCACGCAGTCTCCTGCCCATAAGGCCCGTGGGGGTCACTGCGGGCTCCAGCAAGCTCCCACCGCCCCCTTTCTCTTTGGCAGAAGAGTTACCCTTGCACACTCTTTTTTGGCTTTCAACCCCTGCCTTCCGCCAACCTTGCAGTGACCACAGCGTACTTCCCCGCCTCCAGCCTCCCCTCCTGGTGTCAAAACCAAGCCCAGTTTGCAATCTTGAAGGCTTTTCCCTGCCCCTGACTGAAACTCAGCCTGTGAGCTCCCAGCCTGGCCTCTGGCTCTGGCCTGGGGGAGCCTGCTTCCAAGTCCACCGTCCCTCCAGGGACTCTCAGGGCCCAGGCAGGAAGCTGCTTCTCCCTCCATGTGGGGCACACAGTAAGCGCCCAAGCGGTGGGGCTCCCGCAGTGTTCCTCCAAGTGAGAGAACCTTCCCATTCCTCCCAAGGGCCTGTCCTCTTCCTATCCGGGCTGGCTGGATGAGGACACCGGAGGGCGGCCGGGGTGGGTGCGGGAAAGGGGAGAATTGTCTGGGTCCCGGGAGTGGAGGTGGAGGACCGAGGGCGACAAGTCACCGTCGGGGCAGGGGAGCCTGCCAGACCTCCGTGGGCGGGGGGGGGGGGGGCTTCCTTCCACACACACACCCCCGCCCCTACCCCCCGGGGCTCCCACTCACGCGGAAGAGCCCTCCAGCTTGCCGTACAGCCAGCCGTTCTGGGCCTCTGGCACAAGCACCTCCACGACGTCTCCAGCAGAGAAGCGCAGCAGCGTGTGGTTGGCGCCCTCCGAGTGCGAGACGAGGGCGCGGACCCTCCGGGCGCCCCCGCCCCCGCCCCCGCCGCCCGGGCGCTCGCCAAAGGAGTTGGAGCGGGAGCGCTGGTTGCCGCTGGCGTAGAGCGAAGCTGCGGGGCGGGGAGGGGGAGCGCAGTGGGTGGGCGCTCCGGGGGGGGGGGGGCGCGGCCACCCTCCGTCCCTCTTGCTGCAGCGCCACCTCCGTGCCTCCTCCCAGGCCCCGGGTCCCCGGCCCTCCCTCTGCGCTCCGGGGCCACTCACAGGCGGACGGCGTCCGGGGCAGCGACCGGCGATCGGGCTCCAGCTGCGACGCGGACCTCGCCTCGATGGGCTCGGGGCCGTAGGAGCCCGAGCCGTGCCGGCTGCGGGGGGAGCTGAACTCCGCCAGGGGCCTCGGGGGCTGCGAGGGGAGACGGGCAGGGGAGGGTGGGGCAGGGAGGGGGGCGCCGCGGCTGCGCCCTAGTCCAGCCCCCACCCCCAGTCCCGGACGTCTGTGGCGTAGGGGTTCACCGGCCGGCGGCTCAACCACCACGGGGGCGGCCAGATCGCGCCGGGACTGAAAGCCGGGCCCGGGGGCGCCGCATAGACAGGGAGCCTGGGGGGCAGGAGGCTCCAGGCGGAGGGTCGCAGGCCCCAGGGCGCCGCGGAGGGTGCGGGGACCGGCGGGGGCGCGAACGGCGGCGGCGGGGGCGCCCAGGGCCTCACCATGTCCAGGCGGGTGGGCGTCAGGCGGCCCGAGGGGTAGGGCGGCCCCAGCACGGGGCCCAGTAGGCCCGGGGAGTGGGCGCGCGACGGGCTGCGACTGGCCTCCGACTGCTCCTTCCACAGCAGCACGCGGTTCTGGAGCACGCCCCGGGCCTGGCCGCGTGGGGACACAGGCGTCAGCCGGCTCCCAGCAGCCCCCAGAGTCCTGGGGCCCCAGAAGCGGCATCCTAGACCTGGGAACTCGGGCGCCCCCGCAAGCGGAGGATAACTGGATTTTCCAGCTGGAAGGAGCTAGAGATAGCTTTGGTGTCACTTGGGATTCGCCAACTGTCTAACCCTCTCCCTCTTTTGTCGAAGGCCCCTCAGTTTTCCTTGAGGTGTTCCTTGAGGTGCTTCTCCAGCCCCTTCTGTCTGTGTGCTTTGGCCAGCCTCTACCACTGCCTGGTACATCGGTAGGCTTAGAACCCAGGCCTGGCCACTGTGATGGACTCAGGGATGGCACTTGCCCAGAAACTGTGACCAAGGAATCCAATTCCAGTACTTATCCTGGGACAATTAGGAAAAACATTTTCTTGGACCTCATGGGTTTTGCTAAAAATAGAGTGAAGCCAACACAGGAAGCTACAACTAAGAGAGGATGGCAAATTTCCAAAGACCTGAGCTCCTGGATCCAGCTATACCTGAAACCCTTGAACTTTGTAGTAACTCAAGTGTTAAGTACCTTTGCTGCAAAAGCCGGTTTGAGTCATTTCCTGGAAGAGGCCTTTCAAATACAGTTTTCCAAGCCTATTCCTTTTAGCCTACATAAGCGTCCCTAGTGTCCCTGGTACATGGGCATCTAACTCTGTTTGAGTACTTTCAAGGATGGGAAACTCAGCTGTTGACCACACAGTCCATAACAACTTGGGGCTGGGAGGGCTTTAAATGGCAGACCAGCTACATACATGAATCATGTGTTTAAGTTTCTGTATTTGATGATGTTTTGACATCCTGGGCCTTTACCAATCCTGCAGGCATTGTCCCTCCCAGGGCTAGATAATTCCTAGAGATAGTAAGTGAGTCGTTCCTGTGACAGCACCTTTCCATGATTCCTCCCTTCTGTCTGGCCCAGCTGGTAAAAATCTCACAGGGATCTCAGGCAGCAAAACAGAAGCCACTCACATCACAGGAGCAACTAGTCCCATTGGTCATTAGTAAGACACCCCCTTGGTTGCCTTGCTTAACTAAAGAACAAAACAGCACAAAGCCAAAACTCCGAAGGTCTTTGTGTGCTGACCACAAAAGCAGTATGCAAGACAACATTAGGTTTTGCATACCATATTTTTTTAAAAGTGTTTTTGTCCAGTTTGAGAACATTCAGTGGAAAGCGCCTGCCAGGGTTCTAGGGTGTTCTGGGGGTAAAGGCCACAGCACCAAGCCCCAGCCTGGACAGCATCCAACTTCCCTGTCTTCCCTTGGCCCTGCCTCCAGGAGGTTTCACCTGTCATTGGGAAGAAACACTGTGCAGGCTTTCAAAACCACAAGGAGACCACGGGAGAAGTTTTAAAAACATTTATGGAGCGGAAGAGTCATTCTAAGTATGCTACACACCCCATAGTCTAGAAAAGACTAATAAATTTGACCAAATAAAAATTTTTTTCAACATGGCAAAACCTACAGTAAGCAATGTCAATTGATAAATGACAAACGGGAAATATTTGCAACTCATCACCAAGAAAGGGGTAATTTCAGTAATATATAAAGAGCTCCTAGAAATGAATAAGAAAAAATGGAGGAAAATAAGATGACATGTCCTAGTAAAGGACATCCAATGGCTTGGAACCATGAAAAGATCTGTCTCGCTTATAAGAAAAGTATAAAATAAAACCACAAGGAGATGCCAGTTTTACCTTGCTGACTAGCAAAGATTGAAAAGTTTGCTTTCACACTGTTGTCAAGGAGAAGGGAATCTCTTACATGGCTGGCAGAAGGGTAAACTGGGACAACCAATGCCTAAATTCTTGGAGTTGCCAATTCTGTTCCTAGGAATTTATCCTGAAGCTAGGCTTGCACAAGTCCAATAAACCTGGAGAAGCTGAGGGTGAGGTGGGCGGAGGTATGTTATTGACAAGACGCGGACTCAGCCGGGACTGGGTATGAGAGAGCGACCCCTTGCTGAGCCCAGCCCTCATCCTTCTTTAAATCTTGCTCCAAATCTTGTGCATTCTGTTTATAGATAAAGTGATGGGTAAATATTTATGCTTGACTGTCTTAGGAGTTTGATCTTGCGTGTCCTAAAGTCCAGCTGGGTCAACACAATACCTGTTCCCCCCACCGCCTCATACCTAGGGGAAGCATGGATCATTCAGTCCACAGCCCTCTCCAGAGGGGGGGATCACTTAGCAGGAGGCAGCCAGGGGAGGAGTCAACACTCCCCTTAATATTAGAGTTAACTGTCCAGGACACAAGTAGAAAGGAGCTTCCCCCCAAAGAAGGTACTTAAATAGCCAGGAAGTACCAGAAAATATATTCAGCATCACGAGCCATCAGGGAAATGCAAATCAAAACCAAAATAAGATACCACTTGACATCCACTAGCATGACTAGAATCAAGATGACCGACAATAACAAGTTTTGGCAAGGATGCGGAGCCACTGGAAAGCTCATAGGCTGCCAGTGGGGCCGTGAAATGGTGCAGCCACTTTGGAAAACAGTCTGGAAGTTCCTTAAATATTTAAACACAGAGCTACCCGATTCTCAGCAAGCCAATTCCCCTATAGCCATGAGGAATGAAAACATGTCCACACAGAAACTTCTGCATCTATCCACTGTAGCATTATTTATAACAGGCACAAAGTAGAAACAACCCAGATGTCCATCCACCAATGAATGGATGAATAAAATGAGATGTCTCCAGACAACGGAATAGCATCTGGCAGCAACAAGGAATGAAGGATGGATATGTGCCCCAACACGAAGAATCTTGCTCCCGGCAATGCATCGTGGGAGAAGCCCGTCACAAAGGACCACACATTGTATGATTCCATTCATATGAAATGCCCAGAAGAGGGACATCTCCAGAGACAGAATGTAGATCGTGGTGGCCTGGACTGGAGTGGGGGTTGTGGGGGGACAGGGGAGGGTTGGGGAATGATCATTAAGGGGTCTGGGGTGTTTAGGGGGAATGCAAGTGTTCTAAACTTGATTGTAGTGATGGGTGCCCAAGTCTGTGAATACACGAGGCTCCACTCAGTTGTACGCTTTACACGGAGGGACTGGACGCCCTGTGAATTACACAGCAGCAGAACTGTTTCAAAGAAGAACAGGCAGTTCTCCCTGGAGCATCAGTCCCTGGGAGAGAGGAGGGGCTGGAGGAGAAGGCTGAGCCCTGAGCCGGGGGCTGGCTGTGGTGGGGACCGCGGGAGGATGTCAGCCGAGCTGAGATCATATGAATGGAATCATACAGTGTGTGTTGGGGGGGTGTGGAAAGAGCTCAAACTGCAGAACAAGGACAAATGAAGCAGACGTGGCGAGGGAGGAGGTCATAGATGCGGAGTTCTAGAAGGAGAAGGAATGATGGCAGAGAGAATAGTTAAAGAAACAGAAGAGGAAACAGCTCCCCGGCCTGAAGAAAGACCTGAGCCCACAGAGTGGGGAACACCCGAAGGCCCTCATGTAGGGGACACCCAGACAGATTGCTGAGTCCCCAGGACTCTAAGAAAATCTCCAAGCATCCAGAGAAAGAGGCAGTAACTTAAGACGGAAACAAGACAGACCAGCACCCGATTTCACACACACAACATAGAGCACCAGAAAACGGGAAACGTCCTCTTGGATCCCAGGGAAAAAAGCCCACAGCTCTGGAGCTCTTCAACCCACCGACATGCCGCTCAGCACTCGGGGTCAAAGTGAGACTTGCATGTAAGTGTGGGTTCGGGGGGCACGTCTGCAGAAAACATTCAGTTCATCAAGACAGAAACCTCAAAACAGCGGGAAAGGAAGAGTGAAAACGGTAGTATCAGCACGTGTTTAGTGAACCATCAGTACGAGTGGCCGTGCACCGGGCATTGGGACTATACATGGTCTAAGTGCAGTTTCTCAAGATAGAAGGATCATGCTGCAAAGAAAGGACTCATGAGAGTCTAGACCTGAAAGTCCTGAAGTTTTTTGGCAAAATCAAGAGCTGGGGGTCAGGAAGGATAAGGGGAGGAGTAAGGCCACGTATTAGAGTGCCACGGAGGGCAGGAAAATCCTTCCCCAGGCCTCATCTTAAGAGGTGGGGGAACCACCATGGACAGAGTAGCACTGGGGGGTGTCAATATATTTTAGAAAACACAAGAGATGACTCGATGTTATCATGAGGGTCAGGAGGTGAGGTCATCATGAAGAGTGATTAAAAGACAGTAGGAGGGGCGCCTGGGTGGCTCAGTGGGTTAAAGCCTCTGCCTTCGGCTCAGGTCATGATCCCAGGGTCCTGGGATCCAGCCCCACGTCGGGCTCTCTGCTCTGCAGGGAGCCTGCTTCCTCCCCTCTCTCTCTCTGCCTGCCTCTCTGCCTACTTGTGATCTCTGTCTGTCAAATAAATAAATCAAATTAGAAAAAAATAATAAAAAAAGTGTTCACAGAAGAGAAAGGAGGGTGATTTTAATCTCAGACAAAGTGAAATGAAAGGCATCAGGCCGGGTTATGAGATGTTAAATACATTAATGGCGACATTTACAGAGAAGGTATGATAGCTGTAAACCCAACAGCACCAAACAACATGGTAGTTAAATACAGAAAGCAAAATGCACTGGAAAGCCAACAGGAAATGAGTGAATCTGATTGGTCTAGCAGATGGAACAGAGCAATAGCACAGAGGATTTAAACAATAAGATAAAAGCAAAAAGGCCATAACTAGATCTATGAATTGATGAATTTGCAAATGGCGAGTCTATGCAAGCAGGAATGAAAAAAGAAACGGTTCGCACATGAGTGAATAAAGGCATGAATTAGTGAATGTGAGAATAAAAATAAAATAAAAATCATGAAGGAATAAATGAAGAAATTTGTATCTGATGATACAGATAAACACAGAAACAGCCAAAGAGATAGGGAGAGTAAACAATGAATACCCACAGAGAGGAAACACAGAAGGAAACTGGTGAAGCTAGGGAAGTCCCCGTGGGCAGTCAGCTCCCAGAGCGCCCAGGCCCTAGGACGGCTCCACCAGCTGTCCCCCAGCCCCAGCTCACCCGGCCAAAAAACTGCAAGAAGGTGTTGGAAAGCAGCAGGTGCTTCTCGGCCAGGAAACGATAGCGCCGCTTCTCTTCCAGTTCAGCTGCCCGCTGACTCTCAGACACGAAGGCTTGCATCTGTGCGTGTAGCCGGTTCACACTCTCCTGTGGGAGAAGCGGGTTCGGGCTGGGGGCAGCGAGTGGATGCTTCATCCCACCGTCCAAGAGTACCCGCCGTCTGAAGCCTCCTGTCCTTCCTGAACCAGCCGAGTCTCCTCCTGGAGGCCCTCCCGGCAGCACCCAGCTCCTCGGAGCTCCCAGGCCCACCTCTCACGGGCATCGTCATCCTCCGGACCCTGAGCTCTGTGTCTGCCCAGCCGGGCCCTTCTCACAGGCAGGGCTGGTGTCTGAGCCGTCCCTCTGCCCCCAGCCCACAAGCGCGGAGAGGGGCCCAGGGGGGTTAGTTTAAGGAAATGTGGACAAGTTGATCGAAGTCCCTACTTGGGAGAGGAGGTTCTGAACAGGAGGGACAAGAGCTTAGTAAAGGAGATGGAAGTCTTGGAGACCAAGGCTGGGGATGGGGTCCTGAGCTTGGGAGGAGGACTGGCCCTCGTCAGGGGTAGGGGAGCGCGGCGGGGGCAGGAGGGAGCAGAGGAGGGCGTGGCTGCTGGGGAACTAGCTATGGAGATCAGGAGCAGCATGGCTGACCGCCTTAGGTTTTCTCCGAGAAGTAGGAGAGCCGGGCAGTGACCGTGCGAGGATCAGCGCTGAGGTGGGCCTGAGGGCCGGGGGTGCCCCCCCACCCGGGGCCGGCTGACCTCCCTCGCTATGCTCACCACAGAGCATGGGGTAGGAGGCCCTCCTGGAATTGGGCCGGCGCTGGGCGAGGGAGCTCAGGACATTGTCAAGGGGTCCCCCCAGAGCCTGGCTCCCCCCCCCCCAGCCCTTGCACCTTCATCTCCCGCACATTCTTGTCCCTCTTGCGTTCCATGCGCCACAGCTCAGACATGTACTTCTCCAGGTTGGTGGCTCGGTGGTGGTACTCCCTCTCGTAGTGCTGGCGGCTGTCCTTGGGGAGGGTGGAGAGAGGAGGGAGACCCCCATGTCAAAGAGCTCAAGACTCCGGGTCCACTGGTCAGAACACTGGACAGGGTCCCGGGGAGCTCAGCTGGAAACACAAACAGCCTGGCGCCAGTCAGTGCCCAGCACGGGGCTTGGTGTGCTCATCCACCAAATGGGGAGAGGCTGTCTTGCCTGTGCTGGGCTGGGGGGGGGGGGTCAAGGTGGTGGCCATACTTACTTTGATGAACTGCATGTCCAGCTTGGTATTCTTCTCCATGTGCTGTAGCAGATCTCCGTGGAATGTCTGCACCTGTGTGGAGTGCAGGGTGGGGGTGATCAGGGTGGTCCTAATCATTCCCAGGCCTCGGCCTCGGCCGAGTCTAATACAGCCCACTGTGTTCCTAACACACCAGGCACCTGCCCAATTGTCGGAGAAAATGGACATGAGTCAAGGACGTGGTTGGAGGCAAGATTAAATGGTTTGATATGCAAACAGGTCGTGCAGTAGACGGCTGGCCACACACCCTCCATAAAGGTATCAGAGTCTTCTGGGTCTTAGTCCCAGTCTGTGCTTTGATGATGCCATTCCTGCCACCTAGAATTTCCTACCAGACCTCAAATACCAGCTTCCGTGCCCCCTCTACAGGAACTCTCCCTGACTTCACCAGCAGAATCCACTGTGCTCCCATTTTGATTCTGGAATGTATATATATTTGTTTGTTTACTTTTCGTTCCTCTAGCCACAGGACAGAATCTCTTGCTAGGCGCCTGGTCATAGGCCACAGGACAGAATCTCTTGCTGGGCCCCCGGTCATAGCCTCTCAAGCTGCTATGGACATGAACTTCATCTGACCCTTTGTGTCCCCAGCACCATGGGCAGGGCCCTGACCCAGTGAAAGTGCTCACAGCTGTTGAGGTCTTAGCTGAGGGTTGGCTGGTTTCCACGATAGGTGAGACGGAGGAGGCTGACCATTTGGGTGACCGGAAAGCCGGGGAAGGCTGCTGGACTCAGGTTCAGAAGAGTTATGGCCTCAGAATTCTGGTTCTGCCTCCAATTTGCTCTAAACTTTGGACAAGTTGCTGCCCCCGTCTGGGCCTCAGTTTCCCCATCTCTAACAGGAAGGTCTTGGCTAGATGCTCTTGAAGGTCCAGCTTTTTAAGCCCAAAGAGCTTTGATTCTGTGAGCCTTGGTGCTCCCCTGGCACCTTCCTCTGGACGCCCCCCATCAGCATTCCTTGGGTCACTGTGTGTTGTGGGGACATCAGATCTAAACCCTTCAGCTACACACTTTGCCCTTGGGTTCACAGGGAGCAGAAAGGAGTGTCCCCCATCCTGCAGGGGACCTCACCTCCTTTGTCTGTACCCTCTTTGCCCTCCCCACAGAACCAGCGGGGGATGCTGCCAGGTTTGCTGCCGCAGGGGTCCCCACTGTGCTGGAGGCAGGGGTTCTGTGCCTTGGGGTACAGCGTTGTCCAGCAGAATGCTGGTAATCTTCTGGTATTCAGGGAAAACCAATCAATTATAAAAGTTGCCAATTTTACATTTTTCTCCCGTAATTGTTTCAGAAACCCTGGTTACCACTGGTCTGTAGGGGAGCTTGCTTGTGGCCCCCTCAGGACTGGCCATGCCTTGAACCCTGAGCCATGGCTGCTAGGGTGTGTGTGTGTGTGTGTGTGTGTAAGGGGATTGGTGTTAGGAATGGTGCCAAGACCCCATATCTGTCCTTGTCTACTGGGTCCCACACCTGCAGGACCTCCCAGGGCAGCCCCCAGGGCACCTCACTTGCTCCTCCTCTGGCCCTGCTTCCCACTGAAAAGGCAGTCCAAGGTTTCTGCTTAGACACCAAACATGTGTTCCTGAAAATCCCCATAGCCTGCAAAATTGCCCAAAATGAACAACAGGGCTTATGGGAGATACAGGGTTGGAGCTGACCCGCAGAAGTCAGGCAACTTTGTAACCAGAGCACTCATAAAGATGCTGAGTGGTACCTGGAGACGAACTTGAACCACACTGAAGGCTACGGAAAATATCTAAAATGCACAAAACCCACAGAACGGATGCACCAACTCCATCTGGATTCCTGGAGAGCTGGTGTGCGGAGACAATGCTGGGGGGACATGGGGCTGCCACAAAGGTGGGCAAGGGAGGTAGTACAGCCTGACCCCAGCTGAGAGCCCTGGGCGGCTGGGAGCGTTCTTCCCAGAGAGGCCTGGGAGCACGAGCTCTTTTAAAATGTTCTTAAGGGGTGCCTGGCTGGCTCAGTTCTTAAGCATCTGCCTTTGGCTTGGGTCGTGATCCAGCGGTCCTGGGATCCAGCCCCACACTGGGCTTCCTGTTCAGCGGGGAGCCTGCTTCTCCATCTCCCACTCCTGCTTATATTCCCTCTCTCACTCTCTCTTTCTCTCCTGCCAAATAAATAAATAAAATCTCTTTTTTAAAAGGTTCTTAAAATACAGATTAAAGGGCTCATGCTATCAGTGCAGCAGACAGGCTGGGGACTTTTCCCTTCTTCCTAATTCTGGTTGCCCTATTCATCCCACTCTTGCCTAGGAGACCTGGCTTATGAGCAAGCCACCTTCCATGTCTCAGATGTCACTCCTTCTGCTTCCAGCTGGGTATAAACGGAGTCACCCCGTAGATGTGTGTGTTAGAATGAGGCTGCTGGGCTATAATTCTTCCCATTGCTATGGCTTGGTTACGATCACCAATTAGATGAGACCCAGGCAATAGCGGGTCAATGGAAAGTATTCATTAACTTCCAGAAGAATATCTATTAAGGGGTTGATAATTGATGTGAACTTGAGCTCTTGCTTTGGGGGAACCATAGGACTATCTATTAACAGGTGGCTTCTGAAACAAGGAAGTCACCAACCCCAGGCAGACTGAGGAATTCCCAGCAGGTCAGAACAGAGACTGCTCTCCCCTGCACCCCCTCTCCCAGCATATACTTCATTAGCAGGTCCTGTGAGCCCCTCAGTACAGAAGCTGAGAGCAGACCCAGACCCACTGTGGAAAACACACACTGTGAGCTCTATGTTTTGAGTTATTCCAGTAATTCGCAAGAAATCCTTTTGCCATCTATACAGGAAACTTCCCCCCAACCCCCAACCCAGAAGAATTGTCCCTGTGAGCTGATCCACTCCTGTCTTCCAGTTTACTCTTGAACCCCTTCCGGTCAGGCTGTGCCCCACCACTCCAATTAGAAAGTTCTAGTTGAAAATCACTGACACTCCACATCACAAAGTCAACTCACAGGACTCCTCTGACAAGTCCTGTGGTCATCATTTGGCACAGTTGAACATTTCCTCCCCCTGAAACACCTTCCTCCCTTGGCTTCCAGCCTACCACCCTCTCCCGGTTTTCCTTGCACTCCCCCTCCCCCATCCACCCCACCTCTTCTCTGTCATTTGCCGATTCTCCCTCATCTCTTGATTATAGATTAATCTCATCTCTGATCATAGATTAATGCAATCCCTCCCTCATCTCTTGATCCCCCACGGCCTCTTTCTTTCCCCTCCTACACCCACTCCCTCTATGAGCTCATCCGTCCATATGCTCAGGACTCCCAGACAAACAACCCAGCCTAGACCTTGACCCCAAACTCCAGCCTCATGTACATACAACTGATACTCACCTTTCCAGATGGTTTTCTAATAAGCCTCTCAAACTGACCATGTCTAAAACGAAATCCCTGATCTCTCCCCTCCACCCGAACCGTTCCACACTTAGTAGTTCCCACCTCAGATAAAAGCAACTACACCTTTCCAGTTGATCAGGACAATATGCTGGAGTTAGTTTGACTTTCCCTTATCTTTTGCAACTGACATCCACTCCATCAGAAAATCTTACTGGCTTTACATTAAGTCTGATTTCTTCTCAACACCACCACTTCTGCCACTTTCCCAAGCCATCTCAACTCTCCCTCTAAATTAGTCTTCCTGCTTCTGCTTTTGCCCTCCACTGCTGATATTATATTATTAGTAAAGGAGCCAGAGCGACAGGTCAAACAATGAACAACTGGAGGATGAAATGTAAAATTTCCAATTATAATAGCTAAAAAAGCCATATTATCTAGGTACAAATCCATCAAAAGATGTGCAAGACTGCTACCCTGAAAATGAGAAACAAATAAATGGAGAGGTATACCATGTTCATGGATCAGAAGACTCAATATTATTAAGATGACCATGAATTTATAATTTTTTTTTTTGAAGTAGGCTCCACTCCTAATGTGGGGCTTAAACTCATAACCCTGAGATCGAGAGATGCATGCTCTACACTCAGCCAGGTGCCCCTATCATGGCCATTAAATCATAGATTAATGCAATCCCTGTCAAAATTCCAGCAGGTTTTCTTAAAGGGATTGGCAAACTGATTCTAAATATGGAAATGCAAAGGATCTTGACTATGCAAAACAATTTTGAGAAAGATGAACAAAATTCTTAGACTAGCTGATTGTTTTAAAAGATTTTATTTATTTAATTATCAGAGAGTGAGAGAGTGAGTGCACAAGCAAGGAGAAAAACAGGCAGAGGGAGAAACAGTCTTCCTGCTGAGCAAGGAGCCCAATGGGGGACTTGAACCCAGGACCCTGGGATCATGACCTGAGCAGAAGGCAAATGCTCAACCCCTAGTCAAACACCCCTAGACTGTTTGATTTTAAGACTCACTATAAAGCAATAGCAATTAATACAGTTGTGGTATTGGTGTAAGAATAGACAAATATATCAGTGGAACAGGGTAGAGAGCTCAGAAATAGATCCACACATAAAACAACAAATCAAATTTTGACAAAGACATCAAGTTAGTTCAATGGGGAAAGTGAAGTCTTTTTGAAGTGGTGCTGGAACAACTGAATATCTATACAGGGGGAAAGAACCCCCAATTCTATCTCACTTCATACACAAAAGCAAATTTAAGATAGATCATAGAAATAAATGTGAACTCCAGAACTTAGAGCTTCTATAAGAAAATTTAGAGTATCTTTGCCGTGGTAGTGGGCAAAGATTTCTTAACTAGGATACAAACACTTTTTAAAATTGTCAAAGTAGGGACGCCTGGTCGCTCAATCGGTTGGGGGTCTGCCTTCCACTCAGATCATGATCCCAGGGTCCTGGGATCGAGTTCCGCTTCGGGCTCCTTGCTTAGTTGGGAGGCTGCTTCCCTCTTTGCTTGCCTCTTCTTTGCCTGCTGCTTTCCCCTGCTTGTGCATTCTCTCTCTCTCTCTCTGCCAAATAAATAAATAAAATCTTAAAAGAAAATAAAATAAAAACGCCAAATTAGCAGAGGCAGTGTTTGCTGTTGTATAGCATTAGTCCCATGAATTGTAAGGTAGTTTACAGAGTTAAAACAGATTCTGCCTTTTGTAAAATGAAAACAATAAAATAGACAAATTGGGCTTCCTAAAAATGTAAAAGTTCTGCTCATCAAAGACACTATTTAGAAAATGAACAGATAAGCAATAGGTTGGGGGAAAAAAATCCTGCACCGTGCATATATCTGATAAAGGACTCATATCTTGACAGTATAAGAAACTCCTATAAGTCAACAATAAATATAATGGGCAATAAATATGAATGGGCAAAGTGCTAATGTCCAATAAGCCCATTAAAAGTCTTTGATCATTGCCATACGCAAAATGAAACCACAATGAGGTACTTTCTGCACCTCAGAGAACGGCTAAAACAACAAAGATGGACAACATAGAACGTCGGCAAGTGTGTCAAGCAGCAGCAGCTTGCACAGATCGCTAGCGGGGCTGCGGCTAGCACGACGACTTTGGAGAGCCCTTTGTGGTTTCCTATAAAGCCAATATATGTCACCCCATGTCCCACAAATTCCGCTCCCGAGTATTTACCCAAGAGGAATGAAGACAAACACCCACAAAAGACTTGTATAAGAATGTTCACAGCCGCCCTAGTCATAGTAATCCCAAACTGGAAAGAACCCAAATGACCACTAGCAGAAAAAGAGATAAATTGTGGTAGCTTCCTTCGGTGGCATAGAAAGCAATCAAACAGGACAACGCGCCACTATCCGTGACAGCACGAAGCCATCTTACAGACATCACGCCGGGTGAAGGAGGAGGTTGTGGAAGAAAACATATGTACAATTCCTGTCACGTGAAGTCCTAGAACAGGAAACATGAATCTCCATTTTGACAGAAATCCGACAGTGGGTTGCCAAAGAGGAGGAAAACTCATTTTTAATGAAAAGAAAGACGCGAGAGGGGGCACCTGGGTGGCTCAGTGGATTAAGCCTCTGCCTTTGGCTCAGGTCATGATCTCAAGGTCCTGGGATCGAGTCCCACATCGGGCTCTCTGCTCAGCGGGGAGCCTGCTTCCTCCTCTCTCTGCCTCTCTGCCTATTTGTGAATTCTGTCTGTCAAATAGATGAATGGAATCTTTAAAAAAAAAAAAAAAAAAGAAAGACGCGAGAGTGAACGTTAATGGGGAGAGTGTTTGGGGGGAGGGGGTGATGAAAATCGTCTAACATTAGTTAGTGGGAATGGGTTCAAAGCTCTGTGACTACATTAAAAACTTCTGAATTGTATACTTAAAGGGGGTGAATTTCAGGTTGATATTATATATTTAATATATAATAAATATATATGAGATTATATTTTTATATATTATTTTATATAGAGATATACCCATGATAGGAGTTCTATTATGGGCTCTATTCTTGGTCCAGGTATTAAATCATAACATCTGGGGGCGCCTGGGTGGCTCAGTGGTTTGGGCTGCTGCCTTCGGCTCGGGTCATGATCTCAGGGTCCTGGGATCGAGCCCCGCATCGGGCTCCCTGCTCCACGGGAAGCCTGCTTCCCTCTCTCTCTCTCTCTCTATCTCTGCCTGCCTCTCTGCCTACTTGTGATCTCTGTCTGTCAAATAAATAAATAAAATCTTTTTTAAAATAAATAAATAAATAATAACATCTGGAAGTGTTTGGGGGGAAGAAATGAGGAAAAAAGTAAACATAGCCAAGAGGAAGGGACAGATGTTGAAGATAAGTTGCGGAGATCTAACATACAGATAATAGGAATTGCTGAAGAAGAAATGCAAAGACAGAGAACAAAAACATTCTAAAAACTGTGATTCAAGATAATATTCCTGAAATTTAAAAGAAAAAAATATTTAAAACTACTTATTGCTAAAGTACACCATGGGACTGGTAATATGGACCCAGATGGTAATATGGACAGACATGTCTACACCAAGACATGTCTAGAAAAATTACTGGACTGAAGAAAAAGAAAAGAAGAAAAAATCCTGGGCATCTAGGCTGAGAAAGCAAGTAGATTTATGATGGGAAAAATAGATCATCAGACTTTTCGTTAGCAACGTTCAACATGCTATGTCAGAAGCTGACCGGATTGTCCACATGCTTTAATTCTCTGTATCCTCGAGAATCAGGGTTCCTTTTTTTTTTTTTTTTTAAATTTTTAAAGGATTTACTTATTTGAGACATAGACATAGAGAGAGAGAGAGCATGAGCAGGGGGAGAGGCAGAGGCAGAAGGAGACCCCCTGCTGAGCCACTTACAGTAAGTGCGAGGAAAACACTACAGCCAATGGGTCACCTTCAGAGGACGACAGGGAGCGTGTTCATGACCTTAAAAGCTAATGAGTGAGGAGAGGGACTAAACCTTGATTCTGCTTCTCCCACACAAAACGTGCCACTGGCAGCAAAGAGTACACAAGGAGGAGCGCCTCCGTATAGAAATATCCCGGTTAATGGGTAAGAGCATCAGAAGAGCCATGAGCTCCCGCCGTGCAGATGGGTCTGGACACACTGAGCCTCCAGGGTCGTTAATATCACATGGCTGCAGACGCGACGTGGCTCCCAATGGAAGAGCCCAGAGCCCTCTGCGGTCTTGCTAGAGGGATGGAAGAGCCTGGGTCTGACCCAGCCCCTGCGTCCAGAGGACAGAGGGACAAGATGAACTACCCCGGGAATGCGAGACTGGGAGTTTCCAGATGGCAGGAAAACCAGTCCTAGGGCCCCAGGATCTTCAACAGACAAGTCATAAGGGAAAGAAGGGGATCTATTGATTAGGAAACTCAAAGGCATATTTGGAAAAAAGAGACGGCACACAACCAAACTCCAGCGTCTAGGGATGTATGCCCGAGTGGTCGGCTACAAAGGAGCACGAGGGAGGGTCGGATCTGTGGTCACTTTTGGAGGGAGGTGGGGAGGAGGGGCTGTGATTTTGACAGAGGCACAGGGAGGGGCTCCCAGGGAGGCGGGCACAGTTCCTGACCTGGATGGCGGTTTGCCTTAAAATGATTCTTTAAGCTCTAATTTGCTCAACGAGATGTTCTCTGTCTGTGTTTTCATTTACAATTAAGAAAAGTCAGATCCTGTCGCTCTTCGGCTGTGCACACTCAGAATGGCCAGAGGCAGGTCAAGGCCACACCACAGGGCTCTCGTCATAGCCGAGTGTCCCCTCACACACACGTCTGCTAGCCTTTCCGAGCTGTTACCTCCGCCCAGAACGCCCGTCCCACACGCGTCTCCCTGGCTAACACCCTCCCCTCCTCCAGGCCTCTCTCAGTGTCCCCTTCCTAGGGCAGTTTCCTGGAATATTGGTCAAAAACTGCAGCCCTCCAACACTTGCTAGGAGCCTTCCCTGCTTTGTTGTCCTCCGGAGCACGTTTCATGTCTAATTTGTCATGTATATACTCAGTTGTTAGTCTTGGGTTTTGTCTGGCCCCTCTCTTGGGGAGGGCGAGGGTTTTGTCTGCTGTGTCCCCCGTGCCTGCCATAGCGCCCAGCACCTGGCGGTGCAGAGCTGTCGAATGAATGAGCCCACGGGCCTGGCAGCGTCGGTGGTGCTGGGTCCCATCCGGCTCTGGCCGAGGGACCTGCCCAGGTGTCTCAGCCAAGACGCAGGTGCCCAGAGAGGGCAGCTCTCCTTACAGAGACAGCCTGGGTGACACTTGTCCTCATCCAGCCCAGGTGTCCCACGAGAGACACAGAGAGCCATCAAATCCAAGGATGGGAAGCCACAGGCGGCCAGCACGAGCTGTGCTCCTGATTCCCCTCCTGAGCCCTGGGCCGGGGCATAGCTGAGCCCGAAGCCTGCAGGTGTCCCAGAGATGGGCCCCGAACCAGGCTTTTATCCTGGGCAGATGGATACACGTTTTTCTGCTCCTGCAACTGTTCCCCATTTTGACAGGGTAGCCAAACTGCTGAGTATTTTCTGGTGTCCCCCAAAGCGCACCTTGACTCCCAAGGGTTCCCCACACACATGGTTGAGAGCCGCGTGCTGTCACAGTGAGCTGACATTTCTTCCCGAGCTTTCCAAGGCCTGTCACCACCAGGCCCTCACCGGCTCCATCCCAGCTTGCCATCCTTGGCTCCCTCCTGAGCCCCACGCGCCCTGGGGACGCCCTCTCTTCTCCTCCCCGCGTGGCCAGCCCCCACTCTCTTTTCAAAGCTTGTTCTTTCCATCCAGAGCGGGTGAAGCCCTGCTCGGGGCCAGGCCCTGCCCCAGCCCTTGCAAGGCTCCCAGTCTTGGGAGGGATAGAGACAGGCTAACAGGTCCTGCTGCCAGCCGTCACCGTGAAGATGGGCGGAGGGCGACTAGTTTTGTGAATCCCCTCGCAAGAGTCCTGCCGGTAGTTATGATCGTCTCCGTTGTACAGACCGATAAGTCCAAGTACAGAGAGGCTTGTTCAAGGTCACAGGTCAGGGGCAGGTGGGGCTGGGCTGAGAAGCCAGGTGCTGGGACTGCAGAGCTTGGGTTCTTAACCACCGCACGCAAAGAATGCACAGAGGCATCCGTTAGGGTCTGGAAGAAGCTACAAGCTTGTCCAGGGGTCAAGGGAGGCCCGTAAAGCGCTGGCCGGCAAGACTGGGGCTGCTTCTAGGCTGAGCATGAAGCCTGCCCAGCGGTGGGAACACCAGGCTGTGTCTGCACAGGGCCGCTCTTTGCAGACTGGGGGTGTCACGGGGAGGCTGCTGGGTCGGCAGAGCCTGGCATCCCTCACTGAGGAGACTGGGTTTAGTTCTGTGGGGTTTTCTTATGGGTGTGACAAGGTCAGGTGCTGCTCCCTGGGAGCGTGGAGGGAGGGGCTGGAGGGCCAGGGAGGAGCAGGGCCTGGCTGTGTGCACCTGGGCCCTTTCTCTCTCTAGCTCCTGCACTCATTCCGGAACTGTGCAGGGACTCCATCTGAGTCTCAGTTTCCCAGTCTGTAGAATGGAGATAGAAGTGGCGGCTGCCTCGTGGGGTTGTTGGAGGCGGGAACAAGCTGTGGCAGGTGTACATGCCCCGCACAGCCTGGGCCTGGCAGGTGCCTGGGACACTTGTGCCTGTGTGTCACTAGGGGCCGCAGGGAGCCCTCCCTGAGAAAGGCTGTGGGGGGCTGGGCCCGCGTCTTCCTTGGAACAGGCCCACTCCCCTGTATGATGATGCCTCAGGGCCGTGCTACTCACCACCACCTCCAGGTCGGAGTTCAAGTGCCGCTGCGTGTCCGACATCTGCACCAGGATCTCCCCTGGAGGCACGGAGAGCAGCCTTCAGTGGGGGCGGCCCTTGCCACCCCCCCTCCCCTGACAGAAGCTGCCGCAGGGGCTCCCTGAGATGGCATTTGGAGGCCGAAGTCCAAGGATTTCCCATATGGCTCTGGGAGGATGGCCATGCTTGTCCCCGCACTGGAACAGCCCCCCAGGGAGTGGCGTGGAGGGGCTTGGGCTCCAGAACAGGAGTCCAGGCCCTGGGCTCGCCCTGGGCCACCAGGCCTGTGGTTTGGGGGGATTTCCGCGACGGGTAAGAACCCAAAAGGAACCCTGTCTGGGATCCCCAGCTGGGGGGCCCGGCTGGCCCCGGGCCTGAGGGGGAGCACCAGGGAGATGAAGGACCTGGGCAGTAGGAGGCGGCCCCGGGCGGCCCCAGGGCTGTGAGGAGAGCCCCTCCAGGCCCAAGCAACAGTGGGGGCTCTAGTGGAAGGGGGAGCGCCTTACCCAGAATCTGCGAGGTAGAGCTCTGCAGGGCCTGCTCCCCGATCTTCTGGATGGCGTTGAAGTACACCTCAGCCGCCTGGGACAGAGCTGCGTGGGGACAAGCGGTGCCTGTAGCCCCGGCCCCTCCTCCATCTGCCCCTGCCCTCTGGAGACCCCTCCTGGCAGGCGAGGGTGTGTGGAGGGGACAGGGGGGTGCAGAGGCATCTGGGAAGGGGGGTGTCCTGGGTGGGGTGTGTGGATGCTAGGTGTTGGCCAGGGGAGGAAGCAGGCGTGGAGTGGGGCCCAGGGCAGTGTGTGTCCATCACGGGTGGGGGGGCGCAGGCGTCCGTGTGTACCCACGGAAGGGTGTGGGGAGGGGGGGGGGGGTGCGCGGGGGTGGGGGCGGGGGGGGGGGGGCGGGCGGGGGGGGCGGGGGGGGGGGGAAACAGGCTTTGACTCCAAAGTCCTGAAAGGCAGGGAGGGCTTGGGTGGCCCTCGGCTCTGGGTGTGTCCCTGGCTTATCCTTGGCACAGAGGGTTGCAAGCCCTGGCAGGGTGATTAGCCTTGGTGGAGCCGGGGTTGCTGGGAGATGGGGGAGGGGCGGCTGTCGGCGTGTGGGTGCGGGCACCAGACAGAGTGAGGACACAGAGCTGCGGCGTAAAGCCAGGTTCGCCGAGGTGGACCTGGGTGCAGCAGTGGGCTCACAGGGCACATCAGGGTGGCGTACAGAGGTGTGTGCAGTTGGCGCTGTGGAGGCTGCCAGGACCAGGCACTGCGTCTCTGGGAGCACCTAGGGGGATTCTGGGCAGCAGGCAGAGGTGGGCGTGGGGTGTGTATGGGTGAAGGTGTGGGTAGGAACGTGGAGGGACCAGGTGCGCAGGGACAGCGCAAGCGTAGGGGCTGGGGGCCCGGGGCCGGACACTTACCATGGAAGGCCCGCAGGTAGTTGTTCCCGAGGTACACCAGGTTCTCCAGGGCAGGGTTAAACTGGTCCGTGATGCTCTGGAGCCCCAGGCCACCGGGAAGGAGGGGGAGGATGGGGAGAGGGAGAGGGAGAAAGGTGGATGGGCGGAGGCAAGTCACCGGGCCTCAGGAGCAGGGAGCCTCCCCACCCAGCCCCAGAGAGGAGCCTGACCCTAGGGGCGTCTGCACAGAAGCGTGGAGTCAGCCCAGATCCTGACTCTGCAACAGGGTCCTCAAGGTCATTTCTCCGAATCCCTGTTCCATGCCAGCTCCTGCTCACATGCTTGCCCAGGCGGGAACCTGCTCCCAAGACCATGCATCTAGAAGGCTCTCCTCCTCCCACCGGGAGGAAACTTGTGGACTGTGGCTGCCCCTGGCTGGATGTGCCCCAACCCGGCATTGGGTCCAGGCCTTACCAGGCTGGACACATGGGCATCCGACGGTCACCTCAGGGGGCAAGGACAGATCTTGCCCTCATCAAAGAAGAGCCCGTTGGCGGCAAGGCTGTGGCAGGGTCACAGGCCACCTCAGGCTACAACCAGTTGGAGAGTACCCTCAGGGTACAGAGGGCCTGGGGCAATGACTTAGACTGGGATCTTTGTTCAAACCGCTGGAAGCCTCTCTGGGAAGTTCAGAGACCTTGAACAGATTCTTTAACCGTGCTGGCCTTGGCCTTCTCATCTACACTTTGGGGTGATTATTTTCTATCCTACAGGCAGGGTGCGTGAGGCTTACATGGGAAAGGGTCCTGCACACAGGAGGTGCTCAATAAAAGTCTATAGGGACAGCGGCAACCCCTCAGGAGTGAGGTAGAAAATTTGAATAAGGGGCTCAGAAGGGAGAGAAAGACAGAGACAGGAAAAGAGAGAGAGAGAGGACGCCCCAGTCCTAGGCCAGGTGGCTTGCTGGGCTCCCCCATCGCTCCCCCTGCTAGTCACCCTGGGCCTCATCCTGCCTTGGTCTAGCATCTAGGCAGGCTGTCTCAGTGGGCCTGTCGCTCACTGGGTGACTGTGGACAAGCCACGTCCGGGCTAGGTGGCTCACTGCCCCCCAGGGATCCCCACCCTTGAGCCCACAACCCCGCCTGGCCTGGGCCTTCCTTTCCAGAACATGTTGCAGTTGTGTTAACCCTCTGTCCTCCAAAGCCGGTCCAACCTTCGAGCCCCAGGAAGGGGTGCTCGGACCTGGGGCCCGGGCCACATGCTCACCTTGTAGATAGCCATGGTGGACCTGTAGAACTGGTCCATCTCTGGGGCCATAGAGTGGGCTGCAAGTCAGGTGCCCGGCAGGAGACTGGAGGCGTTGGCAGGGCCGGGAGCGGGGTGAGGGGTCGGTCCCCTCCAGTGCCCACTGCTTTGGGGGAGCGAAGAAAGCTGCGCAGTGGGACCTGAAGACCGAGGCCCTGCCGCAGGTGGTGGCGGCTGGGGAGGAGGTGGCAGCTTAATTATTCACCAGCCAGGGATGTCAGAATGCGATCTGGGGCGTAACCAGACCCGGGGGAAGGCATCCTGTGACGCGGGCAGGTTCGTGTGACCTGTCCTTCAATTATTTACCCCTCGGAACCGTGGGACGGTGGGCACGCGTGGATGCAGGCCACTGTCTCAGGTCACCTCCTACCTCCGGGTCTAGCTTCCCCTGGGCCAGCAGGACCCCTGCCCTCCCATCTGCCCACATTGGGCATTGCCCAAATTATAGGGCCAGAGCTGCTGGGGGCCCTCCCCTGGGACCCTCCCTGACAGGTCCAGCGCTGGAGGCTGAATGTACCACTGGGCATCATGGCTCTCTGGTCTTCTGTCTGCCTAAGCCCCTCACGTCGCACCTCGAGGGCCGGGGCTCCACCATCAGCCGCTGCCTGCCCACCTCCGCTCATGCTGGCAGCAGGAGCCCTAGAGCCACACAGACCTGGGACAAAGCCTGGCCTCGCTCACAGGCTGTGTGACTATGCCCAAGCCCCCTACCCTCTCTGGGTCTCATCTCCTGCTCCAGCAAACAGAGCTCGCCCTCACCTACCATCGTGGGCAAGTGGGCTTGGCAGCTGCCTCTGAACAGCTTCACTTTTGGCCTGACCGGATTCGGGGAGGCCTGGGGAAGAAAAGTGGTGCCCCCCCCCACCTACTGGGGGAGTCACAGAAACAGAGCACTCATCCAAGGGGGCAGAGGACCATGGCAGTCAGGCTGAAGGGAGCTGGAGGGTGGGGTGGGGGGGACAGGGGGCGGATGGGAGCACTCATGGCACGGCACACATAACACAGGTGAACCGGAATCAAACCGTTTATTTCCAGTGGAGACGCCCTGGAGCCCCGCCCCCTTATGCACCACTTCGGGTTGGAAGGAATGGCTGAGGTTACAGGAGTGACCTTTGAGAGCCGAGGAGAGCTCCGGGGTGGGGCAGCTTGGAGGGGTGCAGGTGGCTGGGTGTGTGCTGAGGGGCAAAGTCAGATGCGGAATCCCGCTCCTGGAGCCCAGGATTCCCCTGCTGATGAGTGGGTCACAGCCTGTTTCTCTGACCGCAGTCCCCTCCAGGGAAGAGGGCAGAGGGCGGAGGGCGGAAGGGGTCTTGATGGGGGATGGGTAAGATCCCCTTAGTGTCTAAATCAGCAGGGCTCGGGGCTCAAGGGTCAGTTGTCCTTGGCTGGCAGGGAGAGGGCCCAGAGTGAGGCTCGAGGATTTCTAAGCCTAGAATGACAACAGGTGCCAGAAGGTGGGGATAGTGGGGTCAGGCCCTCGGGACCAGCCTCAGGCAAGAAGCCCAGCGCCCTCTGAGACCTGGTCTGGTCTGCAGACGCGGAGCCACCCTGGCCCTGTTCTGCCCAGTGGCACACCGGGTGGGCATCGCCCGGCCTCTTCATCAGGGGCTGGGTGGCTGTGATGACGTGGGGGTAGCTGGGAGCCCAGCCTCACGGTGAGAGCAGCAGCTGCACGAGCTTCTGAAACTCTTCCCGATGCTCGTGGATATAAACCTCAGTCTCCCACAAAGCGTTGACCAGCACTGCGTCGCTGACCTCGTCCAGCATGATGTCTGTCCCCAGCTGGGGGTTCAATCTGTCTGGGTCAAGGAGGAGGGCTGACCCCCGGAGGCTTGGCTTGGGTGGGGGACAGGAGTGAGGACCGGGGTGGGCTCGGGGTGCAGAGCAGCCGCGTGGGGAAAGGGGAAGTGGGCACAGAGGGCTGGGTCTGGCCAGGCTGGGGCAGGAGGCGGGGGCTGCTGCCGGCGGAGTCCTCACCTGAAGTACTGGATGTCAACCATCTCGCACCAGGCCCGGGCCCGGTCCACAGCCCGCCCATCCGGATCCGTGCACTGGCAAGAAGGGGTCTCTGTGAGCGTTCAGCACACACTATACCCCAAATCACTGCCTGGGGATCCCCAGGCTCTAGTCTGGCTTAGCCACCCCACCCCCAGCAGAGTCCCCCTGCCTGGGCTGCGGTGACTGTCCCAGCTGTGGAACAGAGGGGCGCGGGCGGCTCAGCAGCCCCTGACTGCAGGGGGAGAGGAGCAGGGGCTGAGTGGACAGGCCTCTGCATCCCGCCCCCTGCGGCTTGTGTCCCATGGCATATTCTGGGCTTCCACATGGGGCCGTGTTCAAAGAAAGGGCTTCATGGTTAAAAAACGCCGAAAGCAGGACGCCTGGGTGGCTCATTGGGTTAAAGCCTCTGCCTTCGGCTCAGGTCATGATCCCAGGGTTCTGGGATCAAGCCCCGCATCGGGCTCTCTGCTCTGCAGGGAGTCTGCTTCCTCCTCTCTCTATGCTTGCCTCTCTGCCTACTTGTGGTCTCTGTCTGTCGAACAAATAAATAAAATATTAAAAAAAAAAAAAAGGGGGCGCCTGGGTGGCTCAGTGGGTTACAGCCTCTGCCTTCGGCTCAGGTCATGATCTCAGGGTCCTAGGATCGAGCCCCGCGTCAGGCTCTATGCTCATCAGGGAGCCTGCTTCCCCCCCCCCCTCTGCCTGCGTCTCTGCCTTCTTGTGATCTCTGTCAAATAAATAAATAAAATCTTAAAAAAAACGCCGAAAGCCCCAGGGGTAGGTGGTCACTACGGGCCAACACTGAGATGGAATCGGGGACCCCCTCACCTCAGCGGGCTGAAGACCTTCAACAGAGCCTTCCTGACACCCAGGGTCCCAGAGACTGAGACCCAGAGGCCAGTGGAGCTGGGGAGCAGCCCGTACTCACACAGTCCACCACCATCTTGCCCAGTTCCTTGGCCCCAAAAACAGTCTTGGCCAGTTCCCAGGGATTGCTGGGACGGAATACATCCACACAGGTCACGGGCACCTGTGGGGACTTCCCAGTCCCCAGAGAGACCACGATGGAGAGCTTCTTCACCTTGTTGCGCTGACCCTGTTGGGGACAGGACAGGGGTAGTTGGAGGCGATCTTCCCGCCGGCAGACCCTTCCCCAGGTGGCAGGGGCAGAGTCTGTCCTGTCCCCTCCTTTGCTCCACAACAAGCTCCAACATGCTGGGCACCTCGGCAAGTTCCCCCTCCCGGTGGGGCTCATCCACCATAGGAGGCCACTCAGGTGATGAAGACCCTTCCCAGTCCGAATCTTGGAGTCCCTCCTCCTCCAGGAAGCCTGCCCTGCCCTGTCTGGCCCCTAGAGGGTGCCTGCCTCTGTGACCGCTGCTCCTGCTGTGTCACCCAGCGGCTGCATCTGGGGCTCCCTGATGACCATGGTGAGAACCGCAGCCAGCAAGGCTCTGGCACCCTAGGGGTAGGCAGCGTCCTATACATTTTACAGAAAAGCACGCAGGTACCTCATGCCGGTCCCCACGCTGGTACCATCATACCCCACACAGTGGCTGGAGTGAAACACAGGCAGAGGCAGGACCCTAACCCTGCAGCCAGAGCCCTAAGCCTACATCCCGGCGCTGATGCTAACACGCATGGGCCTTGCCCCACCTCTGCGCTAAAAGCTCCTCCGGCCAAGGGCTACTTCTGTTCCTTGGGATCACCGACTCAGCACTGTCCGCCCCTGGAGGCCTCTTGCAGGGGCCCTTTCTGAGCGCCCTGGTCTCTTAGCAGAGGCGGTCCTGCTCCAGGACTCCCGCACAGCCCTCCACCACAGCACCCGAAACCCCTGGGGTGGCATTCACAGTCTCCCCACACGAGCTCCCCAAGGGCAAGCATGTGTCCCCAGGCTCGCAGAGTGGCCAGCACTGATGTTGGCATGTCCTGGTGTGCCCGCCGCCCTCCCTCCTAGGCGCCCCTCACCACTCATACCAGATTGGGCCTCAGAGTCCCTCTGATTAGCTCAGAGCTCCGGGCCATCACCCATTGTGCGGGTTCAAGTGTGAGACAGAGCTGTCGTCCCACGCACCAAATCAACGGGCGTAAGAATCAAAGCCACGTGCTCTCCTAGCTGGCAATCCTTTGCAAGATTTGCTCAAAGAGATCAGCTCCCGCAGCCGGTCATGTCCAGCCCCCTCGAGCTGGAGGCTCTCACCTTGCGGATCATGTCCTGGTTGTACTCATGGATCTCGGTCATGGCATCCAGCGTGGGGTTGTTGGCCAGCAGTCCGCCGTCCAGGAAGCGCCCATTGGGCCGGAAGTAGGTGGGGGCTGCCCCACTGCTCCGGGCAGCCCGCCACACCAGCTGCTCTGGGGGGTGGGGTGAGGGAAGACGGTGGCCCAGTGGCACCAGGGGACTGGTACGAAACCCACGCGCTGCAGAGCTCCGTGTGCGTGTGGGTCTGTGGGTCTGCAGGGAGAGGGAGAGGCGGGGAACTCTTCAGAAGCACGACCCACAGTTCGTGCCCTCTAGCCCTGCTGTCCGTTGGAAGGCAGGGTACAAGGTGGGACCTCCCGGGGACTCCTTTAGCCTGCCCGAGGCAGGAGAGCCCCCCAGTTCTGCCTGCCCTCAGCGACAGACTCAGGGCAGTGGCTGGGATGCTTGGGCCAGGGGGACCCCGGGAGCAAGCTTACGACTCCAACCCTCCACCCGGCAGCCCCTTAGGCTTGTTTCCTGCAGATACATCAGACATGGTTTTAACCTGAGGGCTGAGTTGGAGGCTTGAGGTTAATATTCTGGCTGAATCGAGGCTCCCGTACAGACTCTGGAGCATCATAATTCCGAAAGAGGTGGAGTTCAGCAGGTTGCCGATCAGACAGCGTCCCTGTCAGCATCACCCTGGGTAGGAACAGGGAGAAGGACAGCTGGTCACCAACTTGGCCACCCCTGAAAATCCACGCTGGCAAGTTTCATCCACATCACCGAAGGCATCATCCTTAAACCCAGCGATCCTGCCCCTGGGAGTTCATCCTAAGACATGCTTGTGCGCGCAGAAGATGGGCACACGCGAAGTTATTAACAGGTCTGTTCAAGCAAACTGCTGGAAACAGCAGAAATGTCCATCAGCGGGATGTTTCAATGGCTCCTCTACCCCAGGGGGTCTGTGTCACTGCGGGATGACCGAGGAAGCAGTTTATGTACAGATGGGCAGTGAGCCCCGAGGTTTATGGTCAAGTGCAAAAAGTAAAGTTTAGGATAGTATGTGTAGTATTATTTAAAAACAAAATAATATTATTTAAAAACAAAATAGGTATCACCATACTGAGGTACCTATTTGCTTGGTCAGAAGGACCCATGAGCGGAACCTAGGAAACAGTGAGGGGCCTCTGGGGCACGGGACAGCTTGGTGGCTGCAGCCCCCAGACAGCAGTGGGAGGAGGCTTTTCACCAGGGCACCTTTGATTCCTCATCAGTGTTTCACAATATGAGCCTGTAACCTATTAGAGAAGACTCCCTCTTATCTCAAAAGACAAAAAATCCTTAAATACTGCAAGAAATGGGGACTGGCACAGCCCCCTTGGAAGCTAATATCTACTAAGATCTTACAAATCTCTGAGAATTTCATCTGAGAATTCCATTTTGGAAAATCTATCCCTAAGGAAGAATCTGAGCTATAGTAAGAGCTCCTTTTGTTTTGTTTTTTTAAAGATTTTATTTATTTATTTGACAGAGAAAGACACGAGAGAGGGAACACAGGCAGGGGGAGTAGGGGAGGGAGAAGCAGGCTTCCTGCCAAGCAAGGAGCCCAATGTGGGGCTCGATCCCAGGACCCCAGGATCATGACCTGAGCCGAAGGTAGATGCTCAATGACTGAGCCACCCAGGCACCCCTACAATAAGAGCTTCTTGTATAAGCTATTCAGTACAACGTAATTTATTACAGTAAAAAATGAACCGATCTAAATGGTAACAATAGAGGGGTGCCCAGCTGGCTCAGTCTGAAGAGCATGTGACTCTTGATCTCAGGGTTGTGAGTTTGAGCCCCACATTGCTTACAGTGATTACTAAAAAATAAATAAATAAACTTCACAAAATAAATAAATGGTACCAATAGAATGGGTAAGTAAAATGTTTTGCACCTATTCCAAATTATACTAGCTGACTAATAAAGAAAAATATATTTGTTAAATTGTAAAGAAAAATATACATGAAAGGGGACAAAATCTACTTCTGCATAGGAAAAAAAAATAGCTTTCCATTTCTGGGAACACTGTGGAAAGCTTATCTGAACAACTTCCCCACTGAACAAAAAATAAAATGCTGGAAAAAATATTTTGAAAAATCTCTCCTCAAAATACAGAAGACCGGGGGTGCTGGGGTGGCTCAGTTGGTTAGGTGTCTGACTCTTGATTTCAGCTTAGGTCATGATTTCGGGCTCATGAGATCAAGCTCCACATTGGGCTCTATGCTCAGTGGAGGTCTGTTTGAGATTCTCTCTCTCCCTCTCCCTCAGCTCCTACCCCCTGCACTCTTTCACTCTCTCAAATGAATAAATAAAATCTTTTAAAAAGGGGGGATGCCTGGGTGGCTCAGTCAGTTAAGTGTCCAACTCTTGATTTCAGTTCAGCTCATGATCTTGGGGTTATGAGACCGAGCCCCGCATCAGACTCCATGCTCAGTGTGGGGTCTACTTGGGATTTTCTCTCTCCCTCTAAATACATAAATAAATAAAATCTAAACAAAGCAAAACATACACACACACACACACACACACACACAAACACAGAAGACCTAACAAGATAGAAAGAAAGTAACCCAGGGAAGCTCGGCGGATGAGCAAGAACCCAGAGAGGTAAGTGGGGCCCAGACCCAGGCTTGACCTGAGGCAGTTGCAAACACAGTAAACCTGAGCTTCAGTATTGATGCTCTCATGGAGCCAGGGGGACAAAAGTCAAAAGCCCAGGATCCCACATTAGGGTGGGATCCCAAAGGACTACACTCTTGGAATAAGAGTAAACCAGAAATAAACATGCCCCTCCCTCACCCCGAGGCTATGAGGAAAGTTACTTTGGCATTGGATAAAGGAGAGAGAGCAGAAAAAAAAAAAAAACCCTGAAAATGTATAACCATAAGCTAACCTTTGGTAATCTAAATTTGTATCACCTGTGGGGACGTCCCCAAACCTTCATGCCAAGAATTCAGGTATAGGGGCCCTAGATGGCAGGGTACCTAGGTACCTGGAAGAGACAACACAAAACACTCTGGAGGAAGATACTCTCATCCTAGACCTCAAAGAATCTGCACATATTATTTTTCAATACTAAAGAACACCACACAGTTCAAAGGCAGTGGGAGAGGAGGTGTAGTACATGATGAAATAAAATCATAAATGAAAACCAGTATAAACCAACATAAAACAGCAAAACAAACACTGCAGATATTTGAGTCCTTAAACAAAGATTATAAAACAAGCGATGCTTACAATATTAAGACATCAAAGCTAAGATTATAAAACAAGCTATGTTTACAATATTAAGACATCAAAGGCCAGTGTGATAGTATCTTCAGGGAATAGGAAACTATAACTAATGACCTAGAAGATTTGAAGAAGAACCAGAGTATTGCTAGAAATTAAAAAGTAAAAAGCAATGAATTTTAAAAATCAATGGATGGGTTAAGTGGAAAATTAGATAAGGCTAAAGAGAGAATTTATGAATTGGAAAATAGGTAAGAAGAAATTTGTCTACAAGGCAACAGAGAGAGATAAAATGTTAGAATATACAAGAGAAGTTACAAGACATGGAAGACAGAAAAGGTCTAGCATATGTTTAACTAGAGTTCCAAAAGGAGAGGAGAGAGAAAACTCAGAAGAGGCAAAGGTTGAAGGGATAACAACTCAGGTTTCCAGAACTTAAGAAAGGCAAAATCCAAAGATTCAAAACTAAAAAATCCCATGCAGGATAAACTGGAAACACCTGCTATCTAGATATATCATAGTATAATGGTAGAACACTAAAAGCAAACACATCAATAAAAACATCCAGAGAAAAAAAGATCAATTACTTTCAAAGGAGTAACAGACTGAAACTGACTTTCCAAAGCTAAAAGATGATAGAATGATACCTTGCATGTTCCCGAAGAAAATCATCAGTCTAGAATTCTATACCCAGCAAGAATCAGAAGAAAATAAAACCATTTTCAAACAATTCTGCTGGCAGAGAATTCACCACCAGTAGTCCCTCTCTAAGGAAAAGTCAAAAGACTATATTTCAGGCAGAAGAAAAGTGGAAATCTGAGATGCAAGGAAGATGGCAGAACAAAGAAGTAAGAGACATCTACCCGCACACATATACACATGCATAGACACACACAGCCAACTGTATGCTGGAGGCAGCTCATACTGGCTTGTAAGAACCTATTGCTAAATCCCATAAGGTGGTTGTTAAAGTGCTGGTAACTTGAAATTGGCCATGGTGGGAGTATTTAAACCATGGGACTTAGTGAACACTATAAATCAGGGCTTCTTCCCCCAGAGATCTGTCTCCCCAGCATACTAATGGACAAATCTAAATGAAAACAAACTTTGAAAGATAATAATAATGTCTTATGAGCTTAAAAAAACAAGACAGACTTAAAATCAGGAAAACACCTATAGATATGATGGAATTAAATTATTTTAAAAGGCTTGATTATCTGAGGGAAGGCTAATGGTATCAATTAAATTTAGGCTTTCATAAGTTAAGCATGCACTACAGGAAAAAGAAATGAGTGCACAAATTTCAAACCATGGGGGAAAATATAATGATCAAAATTATTCAGTAATTCTAAGGCACCTGAGTGGCTCAGTCATTAAGTGTCTGCCTTCAGCTCAGGCTATGATCCTGGGGTCCTGGGATAGAGCCCCATGTTGGGCTCCTTGCTCAGCAGGGAGCCTGCTTCTTCCTCTCCACCTGCCATTTCCCCACTTGTGCTCGCTCTCTTTGTGTCACATAAATAAATAAATAATAACATAAATTTAAAAATCTTAAGAAAATAAATAATAAATAAACAAATAAAACATAAGGACTCAAGAAGGCTGAATTAAAGGGTGAATACAGATACACCATACAAATACAACCAAAGAAAGCTAGTGTCTCTGTGTGTTGGTATCATGATAAAATGGGCTTTAAAGCAAAAAGCATTCCTAGAGATAAAAACAGCTATATCATAATAATAAAGGATCGCAGTCCTTTAAAGAAAAGAAAAATATATAACAAGTTAAATATATATGCACTTAATAACATAGTGTCAAAATATTAAAACAAAAATTGACAGCACTATAGGGCAAAAGGGCAAGTTCCCAGAGTAGAAGATTTCAACATGGCTTCTCAATAATTGGTAAAAGTAGTGAGCAAAGACTTCTTAAGGGTATGGCAGAACTGGAAATCTTAAACAATATTCCTAGCCAATATGACTTAATCCACTGTGGAGAACTTGCACTCAATGCAAAATATATTCTTTTAAATTAGATGTGGGACATTTATAAGAATTGATTGTAGAGAAGTCCACAAACCAAGTCTCAACACATTTTGAAGGACTAAAATCATACAGGCATGTCCTCTAGCCACAAAGCAATTAATAAGAAAAATATAACTAGAGAATTCCCTAGATTTAGAAATTGAGAAATGTATTTTTAAGAAACTATGGTTAAGAAATTATAATGATGGGGCATCCAGGCAACTCAGTTGTGGGAAGCCACGCAGAAGCTTGAGATATGAGCCAAACCAGGCCCTGACTTGCGCCTTCCTGACATTAAGGGATTAAGCAACCTCAGCAATGGAAAGGTTGAGTAGCACTGAGAAAGGGTCTGTGCTATGAGTCTCATGATCGCCTATGTGACTACCCATTGGGGTTTATCAGGAAGAGGACAATGCAGGCCTAAGTCATCAATCCATGCCTGGACCTTGCTGTTCTTGCATGGGCCATAAAATGCACCTGGCACCCTTCTTCAGTCCCTTCATCAATAGGGAACTTATCTATAAGCAAGCAACATGCTGGCGTCAGGATGTCTGTGTGTTTAACCTAAGGGAACTGGTAAACAAGAACCTGGAGAAACTATTTTTGGTATGTGTGGGCAGTTAGTCTCCCCTAAGTGTTTCTGCTTTCTATATAATCATGCACACTTTGTAATAAAGTTGGCACTGCTTGGACATCATCCACCGTGTCCCTCCTGTCCCCATCTCTTTACATCTTGTCTTCGTCTCACCATCCTCTTACCCTCTCGACCCTAGTTGTGTTGTCGCGCTGGCCGCGACACTCATTCGGTTAAGTGTCTACCTTCAGCTCAGGTCATGATCCCCAGGCCTTGGGATCAAGCCCCACATCCAGCTCCCTGCTCAGCAGGGAGCCTGTTTCTCCCTCTGCCTGTGCCTGCCACTCCCCCTGCTTGTGCTCTCGCTCTCTCTCTGTCAAGTAAATAAACTTTTAAAATAAATATCTTTTAAAGTTTTAAATAAAATAAAATTTTAAAAATATATAATGAAAATTAGGAAGCATTATGAACAAAGCAATCATACACATGCTTATGGGGTATCGTTAAAACAATTCTTAGAGGGGTGCCTGGCTGGCTCAGTCAGAGATTGTGCAATTCTTGATCTTGGGGTTGTGAGTCTAAGCTCCACATTGGGTGTAGAGTTTACTAAAAATAAAGAAACTTAAAAAAAAAAACCTAGTTCTTAGGGAAAAGTGTTTAAACTTATACATACAACCCTATATACACATATATTATACAACAGAAGGTTAAAAATCAATGAGCATCATTGATTTTAAGAAGTTAAGAAAAAAACAGCTAAATAAACCCCAAAAAAGTACAAGAAGGATAAAAACAAAAGAAGTAAGTGAAACAGAAAACAAACACACAACAGAGAGCCAATAAATAGCTAAGAGCTGGTTTTCTAGAAGATTAATCCAACAGAAAAGCCTGTAGCAGGACTGGTAAAGAAGGTGTGCATAATTTGGGTTGAAGGAGGCATCACAACAGATCCTGCAGACATTAAAAAGATAATAAAGAGAACATTTTGAACACTCTATGCCAATCCACTTGAAGAGCTGAGAAACTTGACATGTCCCTAGAAAAACCCCCAAACCAACTCAAAAAGACATTTAGAAATTCTAAATAGTCTCATATGATCATTAAAGAAGTTAACTCCACCATCAAAAATCTTCCTTCAAGCAAATCCCAGGCCTTGATCACTCCACAGGCAAATTCTACCAAGTATTCAAGGAAGAAGCAAAGTGTTTATTTTACTAACTCTTCCAAAAAAATAGAAAGAGGAAACACTCCCTCAAAACCAAAACCCAGCAACCCTCAAACAGGGAAAAAAATGGGTCCAACTCACCCAAGAATGTGGATGCAAAAATCTAAACAAAATTATTAGCTTGGTGGGGCCCCTCAGAATTCTCTCTGTAAAAGGCACCGGGAATTGAAAGCAGGAACCAGGAAAGGGACCTGTGCACCCCTGTGAACAGCAGTGTCATCAACAAGTCAAAAGATGGAAACAACCAAAACGTCCACCCGTGGATGAACAGGCAATGTGGTGTATCCATACAATGGTGTGTTGTTCAGCCTTGACCAGGAAGGAAACTCTTGACACGTGTTCCAACATGGACGAACGTCAAGGACACTATGTTCAGTGAGAGGGACCGGCCGCAAAAGGACAGATATTATATGGTCCCCTTCCAGGGTGTCCCTAGAGTAGTCAAAATTCTAGAGAGAGAAAGTAGAATGGCAGTTGCCAGGGCCTGGGGATGCTGGTAATGGAGAGGTGTTTCATGGAACAGAGTTCTAGATTTGCAGGATGAAAAGTTTGCGGGGGCAAAAAACGTTTGGGAAGTCAGCTGCGTACCAGTGTGAAGGTACTTACCACTTCCTCAACTGTACCTAAGACGGTTTCGATGGTTAATTTTTATGTTACATCTATTTTACAATTAAACATGGTCAAAGAAATAAATAAATGCTATCTCTAAAAATGTATAATTTACAGTAGCCCAAAACCCATGAAGAACATGAAGAGATAAAAACTACCACTGTGGGGTGCCTGGGTGGCTCAGTGGGTTAAGCCTCTGCCTACAGCTCAGGTTATGATCCCAGGGTCCTGGGATCGAGCCCCGCATAGGGCTCTCTGCTCAGCAGGGAGCCTGTTTCCCCCCTCTCTCTGCCTGCCTCTTTGCCTACTTGTGATCTCTCTCTCCATCAAATAAATAAAAACTACCACTGTGTAAGACCTCTATAGAAAGAAGCATAAATCTGCACTGAGAATTTTTTTTTTTAAGATTTTATTTTTTTGTTTGAGAGAGAGAGAGAGACAGTGAGAGAGGGAACACAGCAGGGGGTGTGGGAGAGGAGAAGCGGACTTCCCACTGAGCAGGGAGCCAGAGGCAGGCTTGATCCCAGGACTTAACGACTGAGCCACCAGCCCTGTACTGAGAAACTTTTTAAACCAGTGGAGTGTTTTACTATATTCTCTCATTGGGAAGCTCAGCGTTTTCAGAGGCCACTTCCCCCGCCCCCCTACGTAAGTGTACAGATTCAGTGTAATCTTTACCAAAGCACCAGTAGGATTTGATTTTCTATAGAACTGGGTGATCTGATGCTACCATTTACCTGGAAGCACAAACAGCTGCAAGTAATCTTTGTACAGCACCATGCGTGCCAGGTGCTTGCTTGCTTTCTGCTTTCTTAAAAAATATTTTCAAAATATTATTTAAAAAATAATATTAAACATTTTTTAAATATTTTAAAAATATTCTTTCTGCTTTTTAAAATTTTTTTTAAAATTTTAAAAATTTATTAAAAATAAAATTTTAAATTTAAAAAAAATTTTAAATTTTAAAAATAAAAAATTAATAAAAAAACAATTTAAGATATCTCTACACCCAATGTGGGACTCACACACACGACCCCAAGATGAAGAGTCACACACTTCTCTGACCGAGCCAGCTTCAGGTGCTCCACCAGGTGCTTTCTAAATATTAACTTTTTGGGGTGCCTGGGTGGCTCTGTCAGTTAAGCGGCTGATTCCAAGGTCCTAGGATCGAGTCCCGCATCCGGCTCCTTGCTCAGCAGGGAGGCTGCTTCTCCCTCTGTGTGCCGCTTCTTCTGCCTGGGCTCTCTCCCTCTCTGACCAATAAAATCTTTAAAAATAAATAAATAAATAAATAAATAAATATTAACTTTTCTCCGCCTCATGAAAACCCTAGGAGGCAGGTAGTGTGCTATTCTCATTTTTGAGAAGAGGAAACTTCAGGGCACTCAGTCTTAATCACTTCTCTAGGACGCGTCCAAGAAGACCCTTGAAGACGGACCAGGTGGGAGGCTCTGCTGTCCCAGATATTGGGACTCGCCATAAAGCGGAGGGACAGAGCCAGCCCATAGAACAGAACACAGAAACTGCTGA
Source organism: Mustela nigripes (assembly GCF_022355385.1). NCBI lineage: Eukaryota > Metazoa > Chordata > Mammalia > Carnivora > Mustelidae > Mustela > Mustela nigripes. The sequence goes on along the minus strand of NC_081562.1, from coordinate 9,834,969 downwards.
GCAGACCTGCAGAGAAAGAGAGACCTCTTCACGGAGGAGGCTGGGGAAACTGTTACACATGTGGAAAACATGAAATTGGGGTTCCCCGATCCGAAAACCAATTCTAGGCTGATGAAGACCTAAACTGTGAAAGGCAGATCCAGAGAGATTGCTGGTCTGATGGGAAGATCACTTCCTGCCCCAAGATAAGGGAGGGTTCTTGAACAAACATAAAAAGCGCAAACCATACAAACAAACAAACAAACAAAACAAAAAGAAAAAACAAAAAAGGAAAAAGAAAAACATTTATAAATTCTGCTACATTAAGAACATCCATTCATCAACAAAACACTGTAAAGAGAATGAAAAGACAAGCCATGGGGGCGCCTGGGTGGCTCAGTGGGTTAAGCCGCTGCCTTCGGCTCAGGTCATGATCTCAGGGTCCTGGGATCGAGTCCCGCATCGGGCTCTCTGCTCAGCAGGGAGCCTGCTTCCTTCTCTCTCTCTCTCTCTCTCTCTCTCTCTCTCTGTCCCTCCCTCTGTGTACTTGTAATTTCTCTCTGTCAAATAAATAAATAAAATCTTTAAAAAAAAAAAAAAAAAGACAAGACAAGCCATGGAATAGTAGGAAGGTTTTAAAATCTGTATATCCATCAAAGGACTTGTTTTCAGGATATAAAAAGATCATTAATAAGCCTCTTGGGGTGCCTGGGAGGCTCAGTGGGTTAAGCCTCCGACTCTTGACTTCCGCTCAGGTCATGATCGTGGGGTCCTGTGATTGAGCCCTGAGTGGGGCTCTGTGCTCAGTGGAGAGTTTGCTTGAGATTCTCTCCTCCCTCTGCCCCTCACCCTTGCTCTCTCTCTAAATAAGTGAATCCCCCCCAAAAAGGAGGCTCAACCCCTCGGGGGGGGTTGTGGGTTCGAACTGCACGTTGGGTGTAGAGATTACTTTAAAATCTAATACGTACAAAAATAAATGCTTTTAACCCCCAAATCCCACAATCTAATTTTATGAAAAATAGACAAAACACTTGAATAGTAACTTTACAAAAGAAGAAATGCAAACCACCTTTAAAACATATAGAAAGGGGGTGTCTGGGTGGCTCAATTGTTAAGCGTCTACCTTTGGCTCGGGTCATGATCCCAGAGTCCCGGGATCGAGCCCCACATCGGGCTCCCTCTGCTTGGTGGAAAGCCCGTTTCTCCCTCCTCACTCCCCCTACTTGTGTTCCCTCTCTGGCTGTGTCTCTCTGTCAAATAAATAAATAATACCTTTAAAAAATTTTAAAAAGGGGCGACTGGGTGGCTCAGTGGGTTAAAGCCTCTGCCTTCGGCTCAGGTCATGATGCCAGGGTCCTGGGATTGAGCCCCGTATTGGGCTCTCTGCTCAGCAGGGAGCCTGCTTCCTCCTCTCTCTTTGTGCCTGCCTCTCTGCCTACTTGTGATCTCTGTCAAATAAATAAATAAAATCTTAAAAAAAAAAACCACATATAGAAAGGTAGGGGCGCCTGGGTGGCTCAGTCAGTTAAGCATCGACTCTTGATTTCAGGTCAAGTCACGATCTCAGGGTCGTTAAATTGAATCCTGCCTCCGGCTTACTCTGGGGGTAAAGTCTGCTTGAGAGTCTCTCTCCCTCTGCCCCTCCCCACCTCAAGAAAGAAAGAACAGAGAGAAGAGAGGGGAAGAGGGGAGAGGAAAAAGTAAAGCAGAAAAGGGAAGAAGGAAGGGAGGGAAAAAGGAAATTTAGGAAACCCACAGAGTAGAAAAAGAAAAGAAAAGGAAGGAAGAAAATTTAGGAAATCCAGTTCACACCAATTGGGACAGCAGCACCCCCGGGGGGCAGGACAGGAGCTAAGGGGCTGGGGACGTGCTCAATAGGCTTTGGGACTTGGCTGGTGGTTATGTGGGTGTTTGCTTTGTAATTATTCACTGTTATGTGTAATTATTTTTTTATGTGCTGTTCTAAATGTATGTTCTATTTCACCATTTAAGAGAGACAAAATGTCCAGGATAAAATACATAAAAATGTTTTAAAAACATTATCTTTTGGTTTCTACCACATGAATAATATGTTCTTCCTTTTTATTTTTACTTTTTTGTGTATTTTTCCAATTTTTCTTCAAAGACTATGCATTATTCTTAAATGAAAAAAAGAAGAAGAAGAAGAAAAGGAAGGAAGGAAGGGAAAAAAGAAAAACGGAAAAAGCTTTATTATGAAAAGAAATACTCCCTCGCTCACACATCACCACCTCCAGGGAGCCCCCCCGGACCACCTCGCCCTCAGTCCTCAGGCCCCTGTCAGCTCATGAACACTTCTCAGTGCCCTGCTCTGGGGCAGATGCTGGGGCTGCAGAGAAACAAGGCAGCCACATTCCTGCCTCAGGGAGCTCAAGAGTCTGGCCAGTGACAGACACAGGCACGAGACAGACAAGAGAGCCCTCCCAGGCTGGGCAGCATGACAAAGACGTAGCATTACTGTAGGCTCTTCTGGAACTTCTCAAACACCTGCAGCCATGCATGGCTGTCATTTTCCAGGTCATTTATTTCCCAACCAGACTGCAAATGGCTCACCGGCCTTTCTACCTGGCGGTGACCCCCTTCAACCGCCCCCCACACACACACACATGTACACACACGTGCGCATATGTACACACACACACAATGCCTGGGGCACAGCCTCACTCGGCAAAAGGTCCCAGGTGTGTGATGGACAAGAAGCGAACCCCTCTGACCCAGGGATGTGCCATCACGGTGGGAAAACAGCAGCCCCGGGTCGGGGGTGTCCTACAACAGAATTCTCCAGAAGCCCGCGGCCCACTTGGGAAGGAGTTATCAGGCCCCCCCAGCCCCCTGCCACTTTCACCAGACCGGGGCAGGGAACCCTCTGCTCCCCCAGAACAGCGGGAGGGCTGCCCAGCTGGGGCCACAGCCACAGCCTTCCTCCTGAGGCTTACTTGGGTTTCTTGACGTCGGTCATCTTGGTGTGCTCCCCAAACTCGCGCTTCAGGAACTCCTCCAGGGGCCCCGACTCGTAGGGCCGCGAGCCCCGGAACACCTCATCCTTCATGCGAAAGTACACACCCCGCATGTAGGCCATGGACTTGCCTAGAACAAGGAGGGGGAGACACGAGGGTCCTGCTCCGACAGCCGCAGGGAGGGAGGCCAGTCAGGGCTCCTGGGCCTCTCCTCAGCCACTTCCCACAGAGGCCGAAATCCCCTTCAGAGCCCCGAGGCTCTGCACTTAATTCTGTAGCCACGATTTTGTATTTTGCTTAAAGAAGAGCCCTGAAAGTGTAAGCGTTTATAAATCTAATCTAGACCAACCCCAGCTGGCTCAGAAGAGAAGGACCAACCCTGTCCTGCGGGCCTCTGAGGACAGGCAGGGTCAAAGGGGACAGGCTGCTCCTCTCTGGGGCCGGGGCTGAGGAGAGCTGGGTGTCTGCTCTTGCGAGAGGATGAACTAGGTGACTTCTCAAATCCTATCCACAGTCCCCCCGGAGTCTGAAGAAGGAATGACCCTTTCTGGAGGAGGCTAGGACCTCCGCCCCCAGACCTCACATCCCACTGGGCAGACAGATCCAAGAGAGCTTTTCTCTCGTGGAAGGCAGGAACTGGAAACCAGAGAGGGGATGTGGGGCCCCGGAGGCCCGGGGACGGGGGTCTCAGCACATTGCCGACGGACAGACTGCAGACTGGACCATCCCAGAGCCCCACGGGACTCTGCTCCCAGCCGCCTCCCGACCTGGCTGCCTCATGCCCCCAACACCCTGAACTGCGGGGCCATGGGCTCCTCACACAGTGAACACCCAGATGCCTGCGGCTCCCCCATGGGACGGGGGCTCCCTAGCAGCGGGGGGGTGGGGCAAGCTCTTGTCTCAGCCCCTCGACGCCATTGCCCAGCACAGGCCTGGCCTGGGGGCAGGAGGGTCCTCTCCCTGCGCCTTCAGACCTGGGCAGGGGTTGCACTGGAGAGTCTAGGGCAGGGATAGCAGGTCAGGGAGGCTGAGGCAGAGGACCGTTCTTGCCTGGGCAGTAGCTGGCTCTGGGAGGACCCTTCTCTGGCAGCCTCAAGCAGCCTAGAGAGCTCCACAAAGGGAACTACCTAGAAGACGGTCAGGAAAGCAAGGCCCCTCTGTCACCTCTGCAAAGTTGTGATGCGTGGGGGCCCTGTGGCCCTGGAAAGTGCTGGGCTGGGTGTCTAGGGAGCTGTCCTAGCCCCCGCAACCCCACAGGGCTGGTTACGTGACTCTGAGGCACCCCTCTCCCCCCACGGCCTGGATTTCCCTGTGGGTGAAGGCAGCATGCTGACTGGGACTCTGGCTTTCTTGGACTCCGTGGCTCATCCTTCCCGAGACCACCCACTGCCTCCGCCCTCAGACTGGTTTTCCTTACTCCCAGCACTTCCCAGGCCCTGTGGGGCCTGCCTCACCAGGTTATCAGGGAGAATGGTAGAGGAGACGGATGTGAAACTGCTTCGTACATGGAAAGGCTCGTTCTATCCCCCATGGAGGGCAGGGCACCCAGGCCCAGCCCCGGCCCCAGCCCTTCTCTTTCCAGCCTTGCACCCAATGCCCTCAGCCTCCCCCACAAAGGGCTTTCAGGGCCTCCCCTCCCCAGCAACCCTCTTTGCAAGGCTCTGAAACGAAACTGAGCACCATTTGAGGGCAGATCCCAACCACCACCCCCAGCCCTGCCCCTGCCGCCAGGGGCCTGCCCTCACTGTGCAGAATGGCCAGGGCCAGGATGCCCCCCGTGCTGGTCCCTGCCACCCAGTCAAAGAGATCCTTGGTGGCGACGCCCGAGGCCTTCTCAATGGCGATGAGGAGCTGGATGATGACGAGGCCCTTCACGCCCCCTCCGTCCAGGCAGAGCAGGTGGTCGTGGCTGTGGAGGGGACAGCAGTGGGAGAGAAGAGGGTCCCGTTACCGCCCAGCACTCTATGGGCCTGCGTCCCTGAGCATCTGTGAGCGCGGAAAGATAAGGCTCCATAGAGCTCGCTCACTACTGGGGCCTTTTGGGGTGGAGAAGCAGGGGCACAATCAGTAAAGGAGTAAACATACAGTATCTCAGGAGGGGAAAAAGTGCAACTAGCAATAAGGAAAGGGGCCAGGTGCCACCTCAGCAGACGCTGGGTCTGTCCTTCCCACTTGGTTTTGGTCAGGTCTGGATTTCCAGGCCTGCCCTGCAGCAGGTGCCTAAGTAAAGTCTGTTTGAATCAGACAAGTCTAGGGGAGAGGGCTGGTACCCAGCAGCGGCCAGGAATGCTGATGGAGAGGGTGAGGGCCGTCCTCCCAGTGGGCGGGGCAGGGGAGGAGGGGGACAGGAAGAGGGACCGTCTGTCTGTACACCAGGAGCTGTGAGGTCCTTTTCCCAGCGTGAATTCACAGAAACATCCCAAACCCCTTTGAGGCATGCACTCCCTGCTCCCCCAGTGCACATCTGTGAAGGAACGAAGCTCAGAGGTGAGGTGACCCTCCGGAGTCCCAAGATTGGGAACTGCTACGGCCGGGTCCCCAACTGGGGTCTGCTGACTCCAGAGTGCTCGGTCACATGCCCTGACACGTCTCCCATGGCCCAGCCGTGCCCAGTTCCCGGCCCTGAGGAAGGCTGTCACGGTCTATGCTCAGACCAGGAAGCTTCCTTCTGGTCTCCTCATCCTTCTGTCTCGGCTTAAAAGTCCCTGCCGAGAGAAGCCTGCTCTGAGGCCCTCAGTTCCCCCAGCTCAGCCTGTTCCTCTTCAACCACTCTCTCTGTGGGGAGCACTCCTGGCTTCCATAAGCATTTCCAGTTTCTTCTGCACTGCCCCCCTAAGATGGGCTGGAAGCTCCCTCCACGCAAGGCTGCATGTCTAGGGAACTCAGGAGCCACCCAGTAGACAGCTGGGAGATGGGGACCAGGCTGGCCTAACTCTAGGGTCCCGTCTTCCTGGACCAGCTGCCCGGCCCTACAGCAAGCCCAGAGGGTGGCAGGGGAGGCTGGGCTGTCACTGGAGGCCCAAGCAGACATGTGAGGGACCCTTCTAAGGATGTAGGGCTTACATCAGAGACATCGGCCCAGATGGAGCACGGCGGAGCGACGTGACCCATAGCTCTGCATGGGGAGGTTCCTCCAGGGGCGTCCTGATTCTCTCCTCAGTCCCGCCCGCAAGGAGGGTGCTCCGGCTGGGGCTAACTACCCTGGTCCTGCCAGAGAATCTGCCTTCTCTCCTCTTATGGGCCAGAACAGGTCGGTCCTCCTGCTGGTACCTTCCTTGGCCCCCACGCAGGTGTGTGCACATGTGTATGCATGTACATGTGCCGCCGGGAGGCGCGGTGGCAGGAACCTCTAGAGTGTGGATGGGGCAGGGGCGCCTCCAGGGCACATGTCACAGGGCAGCCTTGGAAAGGAGTGGGACCTACCAAGGGTGAGCCAACCCTTCAGGCAAGGAGAGGTAGAGTCACCTGTCTGCCACGGCAGGAAGGGCGTGAGCTCCAAAGACCCAGGCTCGAGTCTGCTCTGATGCTCACTGTGTGAGCCAGAGGTCGCTTCACCTCTCAGGACTCAGGTCCCTCACGTGCAGAACAAGGGTCCCAATCCCTCCCCAGGCAGGCTGTTGGGAGCATGGAACAGTAAGAGCCAGAGAACAAGAAAGCAACTCTATTATGGAAAGGAGAAGAGAGAGCGAGCGAGCACAGTTGATCCCAAGCACGTCCGTGCCAGAAACTTGCCGCGCGTGGCAGACAATTTCTGAGCCCCAGGGACTATCCTCAAGGACCAAGGCCTCTGCTCCTTGTGCCCATTTCCCAGGCCTGCCTCCAAGAATGGGCCTGTGTACAGCAGGTGGGAGAAGCCGGCCCGTCCACGAGCTCCATGGGGGGAAGCAGGCTAAGGGACACGGTGGAACCAGGGGAAACAGGCCAAGGGACATGGTGGAACCAGGGGAAACAGGCTCAGCATCACAGAGGGGATCTGGGAGACCTTCCCCAACAAATTGGGACAAGGGCAAGAGGGAACGGACAGGAGTGCTGCCACCTCCGTCGTGTGACCCCTGCGCCCGCATGGTCACTGACGAAAGAGCAGACCCAGGCTCTCTGAAGAGCTGGTCCCTTCTCTGTGAACTACAGAGGATGCACACTACGTCACAGGGAACCTGGTGGGGAGCAGCAGAAAGCCCCAGCCCGCTGGAGGGCACCAGGCAGAGCGGTGAACGCACGGTCTCCCCCCCCTCCACTTACGTTCGCTTCTCATCCCTCATGGAGCTGAGGATGAAGGCCGGCTTCCGGGACCGGGAGATGTGTACGATGTCTTGCAGTTCTGGGAAGCACAGGGTAGGGTGGGCCAGAGCCCCACAGGGCCAGGCTCCCACCATCCCATGGGTGCAGAGAGCAGCTCTGGGGCTATGCCCTCCCCCAATTGCCCCCAGCAGGAGCACCTGCCTCCAGCCACTGGGAAGGGGTCTGTGTCCCAGGACCCAGGTAAGCCAGAGGCCACCAGCCCCTTGGGGTGAACTGGGCTAGAACGTGGAGGGGAGCCCACGGCTCTGGGAAGGGCCCCAGCCCACCCGGCCAGCTCCAGACTCTCCTTGACGCCATCCTCCCAAAGCCCCGAAGCCCAAGCACCCCGCCATGCCCCATGCTTCTCAGTTCCCGAAGCATTTTCTCATGCATTGGGCAAGTGCAGACATCCATCATCACCAGAATCCTTATCCCCAATTTCCAGAGGAGGCTCAAGGAGCTTAATGGGACTGACTCGTCCAAAGTTCATGTAGCCGAAAGGGCTGAGTCTGGACATTCCTTGAGGATGAGTCCACGGTGAAGGGAGATAACCAACCGCTCTCCAGATGCTGCTCATCCTGATCCCAGGTCTAGAAACTTCAGCAGCCTCTCAGATCAGCCACACCCACCACTCCCTCTGTTCTGCTCTGCGCCCCAATCCCCCACCCCCACCCCCAGACGGATTGCCTGCCCTCCTGCCTGGCCCGGCACTGCCATGCCATCTGGCTTCCAACAGGCCCTCCCCATCCCTGTGCAGAGTCTAGAAGCAGCAAAGTAGGAATGCAGGCTGCAAGGCAGGATGCCCCCCCTTCACCAGGGCCTGTGGCCAGAGGGTGGGCGAGATGAGCAGGACAGACTGGCCAGGAGAGGCAGTGGACAGAGTGCCAGGGAGAGGGCAGAAAGGCTGGCTGCATGCATCTGGCCTGCAGCTGGGAAAGAGAGGGAACTAGAGCTACAGTGAGCCCGGGGCTCGGCAGGCTCACCAGCCCCTAGAGGCCCGGAGCATTACCCATCTGATGCCGCGCCCCAGGCCCACCATCCCGCCTGGCTTGGGTGACGGCCTGCCTGTAAAAGTGAGAGGTAAAGATGGTGTGGGGGTGGGGGAGAAGGGCCTGGGTGGGGATGGGCAGGGGAGGAGAGGGGCCAGGCCACACGCACCGACTGTGGCTGTGGGCTCTGCCTCGCCTGACTCCAGGGTAGGCTGGGCTATACTGGCTAACGGTGCTGGTGTCTGCTTCCACAGCAAGGTGGGAAGAAGAAAGCTGGCTTGCCAAGGATTTGTTTCTGACTGCCCTGTTCAGGGGACACTACTCTCAAATGATCTTGGGCCCTGGTTGGGCCAGCCCACAGAAAGCCCAGAGGATGGACCCCATCTCCTTGGGAGCCATCTCCATGGGCACCAAGGACACAAAGGGGCAAAGGCAGGTTGCCTGGCCATGTTCAAAGGCCTGTAGGTCACCAAAGGGGCCAGCAGGGGACACACAGGCCCCAGGCCTGACAGAATGCACAGTGTGGCAGAAACACTCCTCACTGGAACCATGAAAGCAATCTCCCTTGTGGGTGCCCTGGGGATGCCCAGACCTGAGACGGTGTCCAGGGCACTCTCTCAGGAGACATGGACTGTGGGCCAACAGCCAGGGACGCCACCACCACCTCCCACCCAGGGCCCTGGGCTCCATCGGTCGCTGGTTGCCTCCAGAGGCTGACAGATCCTGCCCCATCGTTCCTTGCTCCCTTAAACCACTTCTACCCTAGACCCTATTTCCTTGAGATCAAGACTGCTCTGATCCCAGCACCTGTGGACCAGCTGGAGAGGACCGGAGTGTGGCAGAGTGGGGCCAGGTTGGGGGGTGGGGGTCAGGGGAGGCCTACCTAGGTTGTTTAAGCTGATCGGTGGGGGCTGAGATCTTTCCAGGGAGAAGGAGTGATGTGTTGTAGTGGAGCTCTGCTCCGAGGGGGCCTCTTGGGTGAGTGGGAGACTGTAGTTGGCCCCTATGGTTCTCAGCAGAGTTAAGAGCGTCTTCCTGGTGACAACTAGTCAGGGTTTGGGGAGGGGGGAATTGCACAGGATCACAAATGATGTCAATACGCAAGTGAGAGGCCCTTCTTTTCCACACCAGGCCCCCTCTCTCATCTACCAGGTGGCCTGGGTATGTGGGGGAACTGGGTGTGGGCAGGAGGTGTGGCGGGGGCTGACTCCAGTCTGTTATAAAGAGCTTCCTGGGGTCTGGGAAGGCACGGAGGTCAACCACAGAATATGGAAGTCCAGTCCGAGTACTTCGGGCCACAGAATATGCCCAGTTTGAGTATCTGGGGCCCCCCTTACCCTTCACTTTCAGTCAAGAAACCAGGACTCCAGGGGTGTCTAGGTGGCTCAGTGGGTGAAGCATCTGCCTTTGGCTCAGGTCATGATCCCAGGGTTCTGGGATCGAGCCCCATGCCCTGCCATGCTGGAGTCCCTGTTCAGCAGGGACTCTGTTTCTCCCTCTCCCTCGACCCCTCTCCCTGGCTCCCACTTGCTCGCTCTTTTTCAAATAAATAAAAAAAATCTTAAAAAACAAAACAAAAAAAAAAGAAAACAAGATTGGGCTTAATTATATCTAATAAAAATTATCTTATAAACCTAATTTAAAAAGAAAGGAAACAGGACTCCTGCCTCTATGTTCAGCAGGTCTCAAAACCGCTGAACGAAGGGTCCCTTCCAGAACTCAAAACAGACCGCGCAGCCTGGAGGCATTTACCCTCCTCCTAGCACGCACATGCGCACTGGCACCCTAGCAGCTACACACCCACAGCAACATCCCCAACTCCCCATAAGCCCCTGGAGGAGACCCAGACTTCTGTGGAGAATGATCTGCTTTTTCCAGCTCTGATGCCAAGGCTCCCCAAGTGAACATGCGGGGCGTGCAGCAAGCCTGTGTGCACTGGGCATGCGCATACCAACCCCCCAACCCCCCCAACCCCCGGCCCCGGTGCCACGCATGCGTCAACCCACGGTTGTTCCTACAAGCGGTCCCGTGGTGAATTCCCAAAGAGCAATTGGCTAAAGACTGCTGTACGTCCCAACCACCTCCCCAGGAGTCCAGGCATCCTGAGGAAGGATGGGGGCCATACAGAAGAGGACACTGTATGGCAAGCCCCCTGTTGGGATCCATCTACTGGTGATGGCCCTTGTTCTTGTGCAAAGAAAGCTTCCCCTCTCAGCCTCCCAGGTGCTCCTGGAAACTCCACGCAGGGAGCAAGGTGGGGAGGGGGTGAGTAGGGATAGGATGCTGGTGCCTGATGGCTGGGACCACCCTCTTCCCCTGGGCATGAACCCACCCACCCACGCCCAACTCTGGTCCAGAGTGCAGGGCACTTACGTTTGCTGATCTTGGAAGCTATGAATGCAGGAGTCTCCCCAGAGTCATTGGGGGTGTCCACCTCTGCCCCAAACACAATGAGGGCCTTGATCATCTCCACATTGTCTTTCTGTTGGGGAATGGAGTAAGGGGAAAATGCAACAGCTCAGGGAAAGAAGAGGGAAAGGACGCCAGCCTTTTTCACCTTGCTCATCAACTCGGTGGGCTTCTCATGGGCACGGGAGAAGATGCTGGAACGTTCGGAGCCCCCACCCACTTAATAACCTAGGCAGAAGCTGGAAGTGACTCACTCCCAGTCCCTAGCCCCCCCCCAGAAACTTCTGGAAGCAAGGCCTTTATGACCCCCACCCCGGGAGCCATGGGGACACTGAAGGGTCAGCTGCTGATCACTTTCAGGAGCAGCAGCAAAGGGCAGGCAGGGAAAGGGAAGGCTGTCCTGCCCATCATGTCAAGGGTGTCTTTTATGAGGGGTAACGGAGTACACGTCCTCCCTGATGGCCGTCTTCAAGTGCAGCTTCAACATCAGGAGGCTGGGCAGGGGAGCGCGGGACATGGTTTCCCAAAACAAACCTAATAAGCTGGCCGCCTGGAGACCAGAGCTCTGGTCTCATCACCTCCCTCTTCCTGGGATCAATTTCCTTGCCAAGAAAATGAAGAGTCGTGTCTAGAATACAGCTTTCCAAATGGTGGTCCACGTACATTAGGATTTACACAGTCACAGCTAAGTATGTGTGCTTGAATGGTTAGTTAAGCATTTCTGTTTTCGTTTACCTTCTATTGCGTCACTGGTTTACCCCTTTCGGTAGCGATCGAACACTTCCTTCTAAATAAATTTAAGTTTAGAAGCAAACCAACCAACTTAAATGATTAAGGTCATAACTGTAAATGTGGTTCATGAATGTGCCAAAGCCCGCGAGGCTCGTCTGCAAGTGCCTACGGTATGGGAAACAAGGGACATTGGCAGTTCTCGAAGAGCGATCTGTGGCCCCTCCGTGAATATGGGAGACCCTCTGGAAGGTTCATGAGCATCCCACTGTTTTCATAGGGGTGCTGCTCTTAATCTCGGGGTCTTGAGTTTGAGCCCCGTATTGGGTGGTAAAGATTACTAAAAAAGATAAGTAAACTTAAAAAAAAAAAGAAAGAAAGAAACCCTGCTTTATAAAAAAAAAAAACCAAGATGTTCCCTTTTTGTGTTGCGTTGGCTTTTGCACCAATGGTGTAAAAACAGTGATGGATAAAACTGCCCAGGCCTCCACAAGACTGGGGCATCAAACTAATACCTGCCCTGGTTTTCTTTTCTGCCACCCGTTCACAGAAAGAAATCACCCAGTTAATTAAATAGCCAGTTTCCCTTAGGAAATGTCCTTCATTCAGTAAGAATTAATTTTATTAAATTTTGACACTGTCTACTCTGTGTCATTAGATGGAGAGAAATCGGGACACCTGGGTAGCTCAGTCAGTTAAGTGTCTGCCTTCGGCTCAGGTCATGATGCTAGGGTCTTGAGATCAAGTCCCGCATGGGGCTCCTTGCTCAGCGGGGAGTCTGCTTCTCCCTCTCCCTGACGCTCCCCCTGCTTATGTACTCTCAATCGCTTTCTGACAAATAAAATCTTAAAAAAAAAAAAAAAAAAGATGGAGGGAAAGCATAGGCATTTCTGGGGCATACTAAAGCCCAACCATCATCTTGAGGAAAAGCATGGATGCAATTGTTTGGGTTGTGAGCAGAACCAGCTTTTTTTTCTTGGAACGCCATTTTTACTTGGGATTATGACTGAAGAGCTACATGTGACGGGTCAGCCTTGGGTATGCAGAAGACACGTTCTCAAAATGAATGCAGTGAGCCTGGCACTTCAAGAAAAACGCCCACCGCGTTTTGTGCCGATGATAAAATTCAAGCTCGCAAACAAAAATGGGAATTCCAGAACACTTGTATATGCCATGACGGGCTTGACAGTCTCCCAGAACTGTAAGACTCTTCTGATGAGATCAGTGGGGATATTTATAAACATGGGGTTTCGATCCCGTATAATGAAATGGTTCAACAGTCCTACGCATGCACAGTGAACCAGTATTTTCCAAGGATGACCTGAAATCACACAGGGGTAAAAGATGCAAGGGGAGTGCAAGAGATACCAAGGGAATGAAGTATAATACCGAGATCATTGTGGATCCCACTTGCAACTGACTTGGCAGAAACTAACCCTCCTCCAGTTTAGGTGCAACAGTGAAGAATATTCATGATTCTCTGAGAAGGCGCTACTGTGTATCTTTTTCAACAACCTGTCTATGTGAGCCCAGACTGTCTTCAAACCCAACTTACATTCAACAACACACTGCAACAGAATATATGTAGCAGAAGACAGGAGAATCAACAGTCTTCCCCCATGCCAAGCATTAAAAAGATTCGCAAAAATGTAGAACAAGGGGCAGCTAGGTGGCTCAGTGGGTTAAAGTCTCTGCCTTCGGCTCAGATTGTGATCCCAGAGTCCTGGGATCGAGCCCCACATTGGGCTCTCTGCTCAGCGGGGAGCCTGCTTCCCTTCCTTTCTCTTTGCCTGCCTCTCTGCCTACTTGAGATCTCTATCAAATAAATAAATAAAATCTTTTAAAAAACATATAAAATGATGTCAACTCTTTTCGATTATTTTTGGTTTGAGGGAAAAAAAGTTGTTTTTCATGAAAATGTTACTTATTGAGGTTAGACTGTGACTGGTGAATTGTCATTTTTAACTGAATATTTTGGAAACTTCTTATTTTTAATCTTTAATTTGGTAAATATAGATAAAATCCATATCAATGAAAAGTCTTTGGAATCGTCAATATCACTTTTTAAGCATACAATGGAACCACATGGACCCAAAATTTTGAGAACCGATGAGCTAGATAATTCTAAGGGATCATTCAGTGGGGTCTTGAGGAAAGATTCCCAGCGGGGGTTGGAGGGGGCACCGCGGGAGGGCAGCCACAGGCAGGTGGGGGCAGACGCAGGCTCACCGACATGGCCAAGTGCAGCGGAGTGTTGCCATGTTCCCCGCGGGCGTCCGCATTGGCCCCGTAGGTCAGCAACGCCATGACGCAGTCGAAGCGGTTGCGCATCACAGCCACGTGCAGGGCCGTGTTCCCTGTGCTGCTGGTGCTGTTCACGTCGCAGCCCCGCTTTAGCAGCATGCGGGCCATCTGCGGGAGACAGGGTCCGTGCCGGAGTGCATGGTGACACCCGGGCACTGCCACCTCCTCCCTGAGACTCCTTCAGGAACTGGACTTCTGGAAGGCTCTAGCCGCAATAACAACTCAGGGGGTGAGCCCCAGTTCTGGGGGTGGCCCTAGACCTTGGCCCATGCTGTCAGCACCCCAGAAGTAGAGGACAAAAGGCTAAAGATATGCTGATTTAAGGGGCTTCTGGGTTCTTTCCTGGAGGTAACAGGACCCCATGCATCTCTGCAAACTCCCAGAATGGCCCCACTCCCTGCGACCGTCCTGCAAAGGTCTGACCACTCCCTGGGTCTGGGCAATACACAGCCCTACACGAAGCAGCCCCGGGGAGCCTGGTCTTTGGAGCCCAAACAGTCCAGAGCCCAAAGCTCAACCCCATTTCATCCCCGTCCTCTGAACTTGGTGGGGGGGGGGGGGTCACCACGCCCCCTGCACCCAGTTTTTCTCTTCTGTGAAAATAGAAATGTGTCTACTTCACAGAGCAGTGACAATGCACGACAAAACGTACACGGAAGGGCCTGACTTGGTGTCTAGCCACTGGCAGGCAGAAGGTGCCCTACAGAGGTCGGCAATCTCCTCCCTCCCTTGTTTAAGAACAAGCCACAGTCTCGGGGGCACCCAGTGCTCTGCCAAGCTCAGCTTCCAGAGACCTCCATCCTCCCCAGGGGGTGAAGCCTGGCTTAGGGAAGGCCTCTGGGGAGCTGCCCAGCCAAGTCCTCACACCACCTTCTGTCTGAGTTACAAAGAATTTTCTCACACATTACCTCGCTGACTTCACCTTAATTCATACGCAAAGAAACCACGGAGGGGACATCGTCACTGTGCCAGTGAGCGGCAGAGCAACACCAGACTGTCCTTTCCCCCAGTGGGGCCACTAAGAGACCAACCCCCACAGTGCCATCCCCAGAGTCATCTTAGGAACTGCCCTCCTGTGGGCAACTGAGGAACTTGGGGCTCTGGGACTCCACCCCTGCCTGTCTGCCACTCCCCGTCAGACTCTGCCCCCTGCCCGCCTACCATTCCCCCTCAGACCCCGCCTACCTCAGCGGTCTTGGCCCAGTGGAGGGGGCTGGCTCCGTAGCGAGGGTCTTTGCTGTGGATCTGGTTGCTGTCCATGCTGATGATCATTTCAGCACACCTAGGGAGAAAGGAGCCATGGGGCAGTACAGAAGGTCGTGGAGGTGGAGGGAGTTGGCCTGGGGCTGGAAAAGGCCAAGACCTGGGGCTTCATCTCCTGGTGAAGGAAAGTTTCTGCAAAATTTCTGTTGGTTTTGCAACAGAACCAACCAACATGTAAACCAGTATATGGTATGTCAAAGCTCAAGCGCCCACCTCCAGGAAGCCTTCCCTGATAACTCCAGTTAGCAATGATCGCTCTCACTGGTGTTGGCCTTAAGGTCAGGTAGGCCTGAGGTCCAGCCCCAGCTTCCTCACTGGCTGATGTCTGGGAAGTGGCTGAGCCCATCTGCAACACGGGCCCAGTCCTAACTGGACTGGCGGCAATTAAAGGAGAGAAGACATTTCACTTCTGTGCCTGGCACATGGCTGCCCTCCATCCCCCGCCATCCACTGCTGGTGTTTCATGAAATGACCGGCATCCTGCAGGAAGTCCAGGCAGATGAGTTACAGATTTATTTATTTACCTGAAAGAGAGCAGGGGGAGGGGCAGAGGGAGAGGGAGAGAATCTTAAGCAGACTCCATGCTGAGTGCAGAGCCCGACCTGGGGCTCGATCTCATGACCCTGAGATCACAAGCTGAGCTGAATCAAGAGTTGGATGCTTAGCTGGCTGAGCCACCTGGGTGCTCCAGGCAGAGGAGTGAAGACTACAGTTGCTTTCCACTCCCAGGTCTGTGACCAAAACACAAAGAGATGCCCGTACATCCATATTCCTAGCAGCATTAGCCGAAAGAGGAACACCCAAGTGTCCACTAGCAGGTGGAGGGAAGAGCAAAATGTGGTCCATGGACTATTATTCTACCTTTAAAAGGCAGGGAATTCAGGGCACCAGGGTGGCTCCATTGGCTAAGCATCTGCCTTTGGCTCAGGTCATGATCTCGGGGTCCTGGGATTGAGCCCCGCATCCCCACATTGAGCCTGCTCAGCGGGGAGCCTGCTTCTCCCTCTCCCTCTGCTGCTCCCCGTGCTTCTGTGTGCGCCCTCCCTCACTCTTTTGTATTGTTTACAAAAAATAAACAAAATTCATTTATTGTAGGTCATATAAATAAAATCTTTTAAAAAAAGGAATACATGCTACAACACGAATGAACCTTGAAAACATTTTGCAAAGTCAAAGTCGACTCCCAGGTGCAAACCCAGCTCTGTAAAGGTCAACTGGGTTGACATACATAGCAGAGGGGCTCCCAAACTGGAGCTGGGACAGGACCTCTCTCCATAACTCTGATGCTTGAGATTTTCTAGGGCACAGCGGTGCTGGCTACTGCGTGCTGGCAGAGGGATGTCCCCATCGGGGCCCTGGGAGGACGTGGCCATGCGGGGCTGTGTAGGGCACACCCATTGGTGTGAGGCCACTCGCATCATGTTCTGTGCATGATCCCTTGTGATGTGTACCAGCCCCACGGTGGGGGGCCTTGCAGGGGCAGAGAGGAATGCGGCTGGAGGTGTCTGAGCAGGGAGCAAGCCAGGCAATACCAGGACCCTGGACAAGAAAGCCTGAGGCGGCCGGAGGTGAGCCAGCATGGGACTGACACGCTACCTCCGGGGAGAAAAGAGCATCAGCCATCATGTATGCCCATTCAGGCTGCAACCTGCAATCAGGGCATGTGACTACTGGGAATGTGACTACTGGGTGTTGGTACCATCTCTGGTCAAGTCTTCCTGAAAGTTCTAGCCCACCTTGGCTGTGCTGCGGAGGATCAGGGAAAGGTGGGCTGGCCCACACTTGAACTAGACCTTTGAGGGGATGGCCATGCCAGCGGGGCCGGCAAGGTGGGCGCAGACTCTCGGAGACTCCAGGAAAAGGGAAAACCCGAGGGAGGGCAAGGCCTGCCCCACCCCCACGCACCTGCCACCCTCTGTGCTCATCCCCCTGCCTGTCCAGCACACAGCCTAGAAGGACCCGGTGACTTCCGTGTCACCTGTCCTGGAGCTACTCTCTTTCCTGTCTCTTTAAGGCCAGCGCTTAGCATAGCGCCCAGATGGAGGGACCAACGGACCCGTTCATTCTGTCAGTCAGTCATCCTAGACACTGTTCCCACTGGGCACTGTTTTGAGATATTCATCTTTTTAAAAAAAGGTTTATTTATTTGAGAGAGAGAGAGAAAGAGCATAAGCAGGAGGGGCAGGGAAAAGGAGAGAGACAGAATCTCAGGTGGGCTCAGGGCTCTCACCACCCCGAGATCATGACCCCAGCTGACACCAAGTGTCAAATACCCAATCGACTGCACCACCCAGGCGCCCCCCTCATCTTTTATCCCCCCCCCCGCCACACACACACTTCATATGGAGAGTTTTCCTGAGACCAGGGTTTCGCAGGTCTGAAGAGAGGGAAGAAATGCGAGAGTGGTCCAGAGCTCCCCAAGGCCTGGGCCTGGAGCCTTCGCCCAGCAGCGCCACTAGCCAGGAACCATGGACACATCGAGGCAGAAGGGGCTCGGGGCTACCCCACCAAGAGATCCTGGGCTTCCAGCCAGGAATCTGCAGAAGCCATAGGGTAGCACTATAGCCACAAAGGTGTTCAGATCGGGCTGGTGGGCTTAGACATAAGAGGACCCATCTCTAGGACCCAGCCCTCTCAGGGTGGCACGTAACTGACAAGGAGTCAAGTGCCGGCGGACCACCTGGAGGAGGTGGAAAAGGAGGACTCCGGGGAAGATTTGGATGGTTCTTCTCTCATCGGTAAAGGGAGGTTCGTGGCCAGAAATGAAGGTGTATTACAGAAAACATTTCAAAATTCTACTCTTTGTACAGCTGACTTTCTGGACTGAGGCTCACATCCACTACAGGTTCAAGTACCTTGTTCGGGCCAAGCTGGCCTCTGGCCCAAATGTCGGAAATGCATGGAATGAGCCCACAGAAGCCAGGGCTCACCCGTGCTCCAGAAGAAGTGCTGCGCGAGCCGCAGGCCCCACCAGTGGGGCAGGGGAATGAGGACTTACCCCTTATGGGAGAACTTCATGGCCGTGTGGATGGGATAGCCAGTGGAGCCCATGACATTGCACCGAGCATTGCAAAGCAGCAGCAAGCGGACCATCTCCTGCTTCCCCATCTGGCAGGCCAGGTGCAGCGGGGTCTGTCCCTGGTTGTTCACCCGGTTCAGGCCAGCCGATGCATTCTTCCCTAGGAGCTGACAGCGGGACACCGGGGTGGGCTGGGGCCCCATGAACACAAGCCCTCCACGACCCTCCACGACACCCTCCGTGCCCGTCTCCTGCGCCCACGTGAGGGCAAGAGAAGTCGGACTCTGTGAGAACATGGGAGGGACATTAGGGGAAGCACAGAGACGGGGTCTGCAGGAAGACAGGACACCAGCTGTGACAGGCTTGGCGGGGGGCTGGTCCGGCACGGCCGGGGCTCGTGGGAAAAACTTCTCAACCAGGAAACCTGAATGGAGGCTGTTCGTGTGGATGGGCCCTGGGGGTCTGGAGGGGAGAAATTCCTGCTTTTCATTGTAGACTCTCATCCTACTTTCATCTCTCTGGCTTGAATTTCTTTTTGCTAGGTTCGCATAAAAATTTTTTAATTGAAAAAAACAAACTAGGCAGCTCTTTCTGCCCATAGGTCCTGTCCTATGCTTTAATAAAAACACCTTTGGGGTGCCTGGGTTGCTCAGTTGTTAAGCATCTGCCTTCAGCTCAGGTCATGATCCCAGGGTCCTGGGATCGAGCCCTGCGTGGGGCTCCCTGCTCGGCGAGAAGCCTGCTTCTCCCTCTCCCACTCTCCCTGCTTGTGCTCCCTCTCTCGCTGTCTCTGTCTCTGTCAAATACATAAATAAATCTTTTGAAAAATAAAAACACCTTTTTGCACTCAGACAGACAGACAAGCCACTTTTACAAAGAAAGCCAAGAGGTTTCACTTCCTCACTTGTGGTCACGTGCCATCTCTATAGGTTAGCTACAAGTCCTGTGTCCCCCAGGGGACCTTGCTGGGCCTGTCGACAGGCTGAGAACACAGCAGAGTCCTGATCGAGGGCCAGCCCCACGGCTCACAGCTCTGCCCCTCTCCGGGCCCATTTCTTTAACCTCATGGAACCTCAGTTTCTTTGGCAATGAGAGGAGGATCCTGACCTCCCCCCACACCCAAGAGACTATTTGGAGAATTAACTGGAACACACAGCACTCAGCACAGGGCCAGACACGAGAGCAGCCCACGACAAAGGACAGCTGAGTGTGTGTCTGCCGTCTGCACAGAGGCAGCCCCTGTGAGCCGTGGAGCCGGGCGCAGAGCCGGCTCTCAGGAAGGATGGAGTTCACCAGGGCACGTGGAAGTCCCTTCCCAGTGCACCAACCATACGACATGAACGCATATTTTCTGGAACGGTGTCGTTCCTTTCTGATGCCAGGGCAGAGAAGGACATCACCTTTTTTTTTTTTTAAAGATGTTATTTATTTATTTGTCAGCGAGCGAGCATAGGCAGAGTGGCAGGCAGAGGCAGAGGGAGAAGCAGACTCCCTGCCAAGCAAGGAGCCCGATGTGGGACTCGATCCCAGGACGCTGAGATCATGACCTGAGCTGAAGGCAGCTGCTTAACCAACTGAGCCACCCAGGCATCCCAGACATCACCTTTAAAAGAAAGTCTTCAGGGGTGCCTGGGTGGCTCAGTGGGTTAAACCTCTGCCTTCGGCTCAGGTCATGATCTCAGGGTCCTGGGATCAAGGCCCGTCTTGGCCTCTCTGCTCGCAGGTAGCCTGCTTCCCCCTCTCTCTCTGACTGCCTCTCTGCCTACTTGTAATCCTTCTCTCTGTGTCAAATAAATAAATGAAATCTTTAAAAAAATAAAAGGAAGTCTTCAAATAAATATATAAATAAATTAAAAGAAAATCTTCTAACTCGGGGCAATGAAATCCTGTCTGGCATTCTAACGCTTCCATCTAAAACATGAAGTGGCTTTTAGGAACATCATTCCATCTCCAGTCTACGATTTTTATTTTCATTTCTCAGCCTGATAATCAAACATTTAACAGGAGGGGTATGTCTGGTGCAAACGTCTACAGGAGCCGGATGGAGTTTGCAGTTCCTGGAAAAAGCTAAGCTCAGGTCCCACTGGACGGTCGGCCCCTCCAGGCAGGGCTGAAATGAACCCAGCCCAGGGTTGGGCTCAGTAAGTGCTTGGGACGAGCCGAACCAGAGTGCCTGGCTGGGCTGGGCCTCCAGTTTAGTTCACAGAGTTGGGGGAACCTCCCTAGGGTTGTCAGAACCTGGTGGCCGAGGGTGTGTCTTCCTGACAGGCACGAGGAGGGAGAGGAGGGGACGGTGTCCGGGAAGGAGCTCGGGATAAGTGGGGACAACAAGGTGTTGCCAGTTCCCGTCACCCCGCCGCCCCTCCCCCTGCTCACCTGCAGCACCTGGGCATTGTCACCCTGGACGGCGTAATGAAAGGCCGTCTCCCCGTTGTTGTCCGTGACGTCCATCTGGGCGTGGCAGTACTGCACCAGCTCCACCAGGATCTCCCCGTCACCCTTGCGGCAGGCCAGGTGCAGGGGGGTGCAGCCCTCCTCATTCTCCCTGTTATTGGCACAGCTGCGGGGGTGGGGGTAGGGGGGTACATGGAGGGAGGGGTGCTGAGAAACTCAGGGGCAGTGGAGGGTAGCAGGCTAGCGGCCAGAGAGCCTTCCTGCCATGCTCGGGCTGGCTGGTTCCAACAGAGGGCTGGCTCACAGTTCGCTTGGTACTGATGTGATTTTATCAGTTGTTTACTTGCACGCCCGTACAAGGGACGGGTTCTAGGCCCCCGCCAGCTGGAGGTGGGTGGTAGGGTGGCAGAGAACAGATTGAAAGGCAGAAAACTCATTAACCCCGGGCAGTTCATGTAACCTTTCTGGGTTTTAATATCCTTATCTACAAAAAAATAATAATAATAACAATAATGCCCACCCTAGGAAAGGGACAGGGCCACGGGGAGGTTAATCCTCACGATGTCCAAGAACAGGCCTGGAAGCTATCAAGGGCGTAAGAAATTCTGAGCCTGGGGCCCTGGGGGCTGACACAAGCTGCGGCCACCTCAGGGCAAGCAGAGGAGCTGGAGTCCTGAGGCAGGGCCCACACGGTCCCCTCTAGGGGGCACATTTATTGACGGAAGTATTGGGTAAAGGGCCACAGGAGAGAGGGCACCTGGTCTTTGGAAGGAGACACGAGGAGCTAAGGCCTCTTTTGCTCTCTCCAGCGAAGCAACCTAGCACGGATCACATCCAAGGAGCCAGGTAACTTTTGGCTTTACAAAAGGAAACTGAATCAGGACGGAGCGACCGCCCTGGGTCCCGCCCATCCACCCACACACACCTGCACTCGCACTGTCCCTCCTGGCCCACCTGATGATGCGGCTGTGGTGGAAACACTCCCGGATCCCCAACTCCACCGCCAAGTGGGCCACCGACCAGCTGGGGTGGTTGCGGATGAGGTCGGTCAGCTGCTGCAGGACCTCCACGTGAAGGACGTGGCCGGAGCTCTCGTAGAAGGGCGGCAGCTGCAAAGAGTAGTGCTGGAAGTTCACAAGGGCGTCCACCTCCGTCTCCAGTTGGAAGAGTCTGTGGAGCCAGGACACAGGAGGACGACACAGAAATGAGCCAGCTTCTGCCCACACCCTTGTTGGAGGCAGATGCCTTGGGTCCCCTGCCCCCTACATGAGTCACTGCCTGCCTCTGGCCACACAGGGACCCACTCCAGCCAGACTTCCCCTTCCCATTGCATGCACGCGCTCAAATACCCACCTCCAAATGGAGTCAGGATTTTATTTTTATTTAAAAAGATTTTCGTTTCCAGTTTTTTTGATATCATGTTATGGTGCTTTAAAAAAAATTTTTTTTAAACAAATCCTTGTTGTATCCACTTTCTATTATTTGGACGCTGATATCTGAGAGCCCTGACCTCAAGTCCCTGGCCATCGCACACCGTAGGAGGTAAATAAGTGTGTAACTTAAATGTCCAGCAGTAGAATAGGATATAAATGGTGGCCCAGCTAAGTGATGGATTATTATACAACCATTAAGACGTGATTTTGAAAGAACAGCAAAATGTAATTTTTTATAATGTCCAGTAAAAAAACAAATTTTAAGTGATACAATGTAATCTAAATTGTATTTTAAAAATATTTCAGGGGTGCCTGGGTGGCTCAGTGGATTAAGCGGCTGCCTTCGGCTCAGGTCATGATCTCAGTGTCCTGGGATCAAGCCCCGCATCGGGCTCTCTGCTCAGCAGGGAGCCTGCTTCCCCTTCTCTCTCTGCCTGACTCTCTGCCTACTTGTGATCTCTCTCTCTCTGTCAAATAAATAAATAAAATCTTTAAAAAAAAAATATTTCAAATGGGGGTGCCCAGGTGGCTTAGTCGGTTAGGCGTCTATCTTTGGCTCAGGTCCTGGTCTTGGGGTCCTGGGATCAAGCCCTGTATTAGGCTCCCTGCTCAGCAGGGAGTCTGCTTCTCTCTCTCTCTCTCTCTCTCTGTCCTCCTCTGCCCCTCCCCACTGCTCCTTCTTTCTTTCTCTCTCTCTCTCAAATAAAAATCTTTTTAAAAAATGTCAAAATATATCTGGTAGGATAGTAATTGAAATATTCTTTAACCATTTCTGAAGCTTCTAAATTTCTACTTGTGCGTTTATATAATTGTTATTTTTTTAAAAGATTTTATTTATTTATTTATTTGTCAGAGAGAGAGAGAGAGAGAGAGCGTGCACACACACAAGCAGGCAGAGCAACAGGCAGAGGCAGAGAGAGAAGCAGGCTCCCTGCTGAGCAACAAGCCCAATGTGGGACTCAATCCCAGGACTCTGGGATCATGACCTGAGCCGAAGGCAGCAGCTTAACCGACTGAGCCACCCAGGCACCCCTGAAAACAGACTGAGCCACTCAGGTGTCCCTATTTTATGTTTTTTTAAGTAGGCTCCACTCTCAGTATGGGGCTTGGACTCATGACCCCGAGAACAAGACCTGAGCTGAGATCAAGAGTTAGATGCTCAACTGACTGAGCCACCCAGTTGCCCCTATAATTTTTATAATCAGAAAAGAAAATTTTTTTTAACCACTCAGATGGTGCCCCTTCTCCCTAGCTCCCCCCCAAAGGAAGAGAACAATCATTAGAAGCTTTGCTCATTTTTAAAAAGTTGTGTTTAAATCCAAGATTTGCTATTAAGCTGCTGTGTGACCCTTGAAAAATTCCTTCCCTCTCTGAGCCCCATATGAAACATTAGACTACCTGTACCTGTCCCACCTACCTCACAGAGGTACTATGAGGGTCAGATGGGCCAGCCAAGTAATGGCACTTTAAAAATGAAAAATCATAATGACGGTTGACACTGAAGATACTTGAAGTGTTGACCAGGGCTCTCAACATGTAAGACCCATGGCTAGCCAAGGTCTAAAAGAGGTGGTGCCCAAGGAGTGTGGGCTCAGCAAGGCTCACCTGCTCTTTTCGAGAGAGAGTGCGACTGTTTAGCAAATACCTACTGAGTGCATGTTCTGCACCTGCCATTGTTCTAGATGGAAGGAGTAAATTAATGAACAGAACAGATGACACGCCCCACCTTCCTGGAGCCTGTGTTCTTAGGGGAGAGACCTACATAATGCGTAAGCGACAAATCAAAATAGGAGAGTATAATAAACAAACCAGCTGGTAGTAAGTGCTAAGGAACAAAGAAAGAAAGAAAGGAGGAGATGGAAGGAAGCTCTTCCTTGTTCTCCTCGCCTGGTTTTGCTTCATCTCGCCCACCTCCTCACGTCGGAGCGCTCCGTGTTAAACGTTGTTGCTATGTCAGTCACGATGACACTAAATGACAACGACATTGTGACACCAAATGACACTAAAAAGGACACTAAAAACTGATCACTGGATTTAGCATCAATAAAACATCAATGACCTTGACAAAGTACTTCTGGTGGAATGATGGGAACCGGAGCCCGATTGGAGAGGGGCAGAGGGGGACTGGGATGTACGAAACTGGAGAGGCAAGCACAGACCGTATTTGTCAAGGGTTTCGCTGCAGAGGGGAGCAAACAGAGGTAGCTAATGGGGAAAGTGGAATCAGGCATCTGAATGCTGGTGAGACTAACCCCCCAAAAAATGGGAACTGTCTGAGGACTCCCACCTCCACAACGACAGACCAGGTACTGGGAACCAGACTGCTGTCCTAGGGACGACAAAATGTGAAAGGCATCTGCTTAAGATGCTGGACATTGAAGCAGACAGGGATGAACTATCAGGCTGGTGGGGGTTATGGAAACCCAGGAAGTGATCCTGGTGTTTAGGGTTGCTGTCACTTGAGCAGCTGGAGGGATACACCACAGCATCAGCAACCTCGCAGGCTCCGGGGACAGGGATGGGAGGGCCCTGATGAAGACTCTTATTGTGGGCGGGGGTCCTCAAGGACTAAGGCATAAGATGAGCCACAAGGAGACAGACCCTTCCGGAGACTGTGGCTCAGCTCCAGATAATTTCCATTCCAGAAAATGGACTGAAATTACCCTCACTGGTAATGTTCCCAGATACCTGGGAGAAGCCAATATAAAAGAAACGTTAAGCCAGGCTTAATCATTTCTACAAGTGTCGTTGCAAATCCGAAGTCCAGGACATCATCAAAACTCACCAAGCACAGGAGGAGACACTACATGAGACGAAAGAAAATCAACGGAAATAATGCATGAGGGGAACAGATCTGTAAGTAGGGGGCTGCAAATACTGACATCATCTGATACAGACTTTAAAATGACTGTGATGGTGCATCTGGGTGGCTCAGTCGGTTAAGCATCTGCCTTTGGCTCAGGTCATGATCCCAGGATCCAGGGATCGAGCCCTACTTTGGGCTCCCCCTCTCCCTCCATTCATGCTCTCTCCCCTCTCTCAAATACATAAATAAAATATTTAAATAAATAAACAAATAAAATAAAAGTGATAAGAGGCACCTGGCTGGCTCAGTTGGTAGAGCATGCAACACTTGCTCTCAGGGTCATGAGTTCAAGTCCCACATTGGGCATAGAGCTTACTTTAAAAAAATAAATAACTGTGATGGGGCGCCTGGATGGCTCGCTCAGTGGGTTAAAGCCTCTGCCTTCAGGTCAGGTTGTGATGCCAGGGTCCTAGGATGGAGCCTCACATCGGGCTCTCTGCTCCGCAAGGAGCCTGCTTCCTCTCTCTCTGCCTGACTCTCTGCCTACTTGTGACCTCTGTCTGTCAAATAAATAAATAAAAATCTTTTAAAAAATAAAAATAAATAAATAGATAGCTGTGATCATATTTAAGAGGATAAAACAGAAGATTCAGAATTGGGGCAAAGAACTTGAATCTATTTTAAAAAATGGAAGTTTTTTTTAGCATTAAAAAACAAGTGCTGAAGTGAGAACGTGGCCAGGTATAAAAGCAGATGGGACAATGTTGAAGAGAAAACTAGTAAATGGGAAGATAGGCCAGAAAAGAGGAAACAGAACAGAACGTGGGAACCAAAGGATGGAAATTGGAGGAAAGCAGAAAAAAGACATAGGATATATAACGAAAAGATCTACCATATATTTAAGTAGAGCCAAAAAAGCAGACCAGAAAAAGAACGGAAGAAAAGCCATATTTGAAGAGTTCATGTCTACGAACTCTTCAAAATTGATGGAAAAAAAATGTCACAGTGATTGAAAATATCTCTGAGCCCTCCTACACACACACACACACACACACACACACACACACACAAATAGAAATCCACACTTAGGGACTCTGTAGGTTTTAAAACATGGCCCCCAAATTCTTTGACACTGCTTCATTGACACATGTCTCTTATCATTATCCCATGATGTCTTTCAACCCTTTCGTCTGGCTCTGCAACTGCTTGACCAAAAGAATAGGGCAGAGGTGATGCTGCCCTAGTTTCTGGACCAAGGTCTTAAGAGACTGGAATTTTCTACCTCAAATTTTCTCTTGGGACCCAAGTGTCACCCCCTAGGGAAACTAACACAACCCACAGGGAGGTCTCCTGGTCCTGGACCCTCAGCCAGACGAACTCCCAGCCAACAGCCGGCAGCAACTTGCCAGTTGCAAGTGAGTCATCTTAGAAGTGTGTTGAGTTCTGCTCAAATTGCAGATTTTCGGGCTAAGTAATTGATCGTCATTTTAAGCTGCAGAGTTTTAGGGTCTTTTCTTAAGCAGCAGAAACTGAGGATGACACATATGAAACATACGTGAACATATGTGAACATACTGAAATACAACTATAATGGACACATGTACCATATTACAAAGGCTATAAACAAAATACGAAGAAATACACTAAAAAAACAGCAGAGTTTCGAGAAAGTGATCTTCAAAGGTTGACAGCCATCTACCCAGCAGTGGAAACCAGAGATAATGGAATGACATTCTTACTTAAAGAGCTAAAAGAAAATAAATGCCAGTGGGAATTCTGTACGCAGCACGCTTCCCTTTAAGTATGGAATTGAAAGTAAAACATTTCACTAATCAGGGGTGCCTGGCTGGCTCAGTTGGGAGAGTTAGCAATTCTTGATCTAGGAGTCAGGAGTTCGAGCCCCATGCTGGGTGTAGAGATTACTTAAATAAGTAAAATTGTTAAAGACTTTTTTCACTAGACACACAAACAAAGAGAAAGAGAGAAAGCCTTTGTCATTAGTAGACCTACATAATGGAAAATATGAAAGGATTTTCTTTGGGTAGAAGGAACTGATCCCATAGGGATGGTCTAAGATACAGGAAAAAAATAAAATATCGTGAAAAATGGCAAATAGGTATGTGAATCTAAATAAGGATTGGTGGCAAAATATCCTGCTGGGTTTAAAATACAGACAGACTATATATGTGTGTGTGTAGGTATGTGTCTATATATGGCATAGAAGCCCGGGAATAAATGGGGTTTAAAAGTTCTAAGACCCATTTATTGTTCTGGAAGACACTAAAGTGCCAATTATTCTTCAATAAGGCCGAGGATGTTGTGTTACAATCTCTTGGGTTCTCTCAAGAACTGGGAAGGGTTTCAGATTTTGCCCTACTTGCAAACTAACAAGTTAGCCTGACACAGTTGCATAGACACTGGCAGAAGAAACAAGATTCCCGGATCAAAGACAAAGGGCAATGTACTGCTCACAGCAATGCAGTGGCTAGTTTCCATGTTCGTGCCAATTCCCTGGGATCCAGTTCCCAGAGGGTGACATGAAGAGGGCCAGGTGACACCTGCTCCCATTGCACTAGAAGAGAGAGATGCCTAGTGTGTCGGGAACTAGAATCTTCTACCACCGTCAACAAGCAAATCTGCCAAAACTTTGCTTTGGAAAATGATGTGATCCTTATTATATAAGAGAGTAAGCAAACCTCCCCTCTGCTCTAGGGAAAGACCTGATCTCTATCTTCTAAGACTGCTTGCTATATAAAATCCTTGTAAAGACGGCCTGGAACAAAGGAAGTCCATGTCTCTGCTTGTAAGACTTGGAGACCCATGAGAAACCTATGGAGAACTGTCCCCCAATAGCTATCACTAAAAGAGAATGACAGAATGCATAACTTCCAATCTGACAGAGAGGGGACACAAGGCATAATAAGAGAACATTCGAGCATGAATTATAAAACCATTACGCTAAGTGAAAAAAAAAAAAAGTCATACGATGACACGCTGTATGATTGGAAGGCAAAACCACAGTGATAGCAGATCCCTGTTTGCTGGGGGCTGTGGTGAGTGCAAGGGACTTACTGCAAAGGAACAGGGAGTGAATTTTGGAGACTACAGAAATGTTCTGCATCTTGACTGCTGTGATGGCACGGGCCGGCATCTTTCCTGAAACTCATCAAGTGCTACATGTCAAACTGGTATATTTCATTTTCTTATAAGTTGCATCTCAGTAAAGCTACCTAACCTTTAGGTAGCTTAGAATCTCGGGGTCCTAAAAAAATGTTTTTTTTTAAAGCAATTAAATTTTTTAAGCAATTTTTAAAAAATTTTTAAAGCAATTAAATTATCCATAATTCCAGCAAAAAAGAAAAAACCCAACTAAACAAATCTGCCATCACACTGGAAATTTTAATAACGTTTACTACTCATAAACAATGAAACCAAAAAAAAAAAAAAAAATCCCATTAGTAAACCTGACCTGGCAGACATATATGAAACACTATTCCCACCAGCTAAAGAATACATGTTCTTTTCGAGCCACACAAACCAAAGTTAGAAATACTGGACATAAACTGGGCTGTAAAGTAAATCTGAACAAATTTCAAAGACCTGATAATACTGAGACTATGTTCTCTGACCATGATGAAACTAAGCAAGAGATCAATAACAAAAAGAGAATGAAAAGTTTTCCATATATTTGAAAATTAAGCAAGATACATACAAACTAGCAATGGTTCAAGGAAGAGGTCATAGAGAAACTCGGGAAATGTCCTGACTCAGTGGTAATGTAAATATTCCGTTATCAGTCTTGCTGGGGGGAACCTCCACCTCTGGATAGGACAAAGGAGCTTATACCAAACTAGCTTGCCTGCTGAAAATGAACAGAAAGGAAGGATCGAATGCAGATGAGGACCTGGAAGCGCTGGAGGGAAACTGAGGCAGGCAAGGATACAGGGCCAAGACTGTAGAGAAGAGGGAGGCCCTGCATCTTCACTCCGGGCATTCTGGGATCTGTGACGCAGGATATGAAGGTCAGAAAGGCCGGAGGCAGCCAGATGCTGCTGGCATCCCCCCTCCAGGCTGCGCGGACAGAAGCCGGCATCCAGAGTTGCACAGAAGACTAGAACTTGAGGGAAATCACAGGGAAGCAAGCCCAAAGTTCTACACAGGATCTTCTCTCGTAAGCTAGGCAGAGCAAGATGTCAAGAAACCAAACGGAAAACGGCAGCAGACAGGACCCAGAGCTGAGCAGAAAGTGTGGCCGGTTTTCAGTCCTCGCAAAACAGAGATTCAAGTTCAAGGCCCACCATGTGGAAGGACCCTGGTAAACCAAGGCCTTCCGCTGAGGCTTGAGAACTTCTATCCCCCTGAGAGTAAACGTGATGACGGAGGAGTCAATTCCAGGTAGATAACCAATCCAGTGATGGAAGGCAAAAAAAATAAAGCTTCTGGAAGATGCTATAGAAAAATATTCTCAACTCCTCCTGGTAGAGAAGGACTTTGTTAAACAATACCAGAAAGCAAATGGTAAAGATGAGAAACACTAACTTCCTTGAGACTAAGACTCTCGTTTGTTAACAGATCGTGTTGGAAATCCAACGGCAAGCCACTGAGGGGAGATGGCCACAAGACACGTAACCAACAACAAGTGCGTATTTGAATAGAGAACAGAAATCTTCACCATCAGGAGGAGACCGGAAAGGCATTATCTGAGGGAGCTGAGGCTGTGTACAGTCTCAGCTCACCCATTCCACTCCCTGGTACAGACGCCTGGCAGGAAAGTGTGCAAACACGCGCCAAGAAAACCAGAAGCATTCTATGAGTGAAGCTGAGGATAGTTAACACAGTGGAATTGTCCTGCGTGGAAGAAGCTGGACCCAGTTTCATGTAAAAATATATACAGAATCTCACAGACAGAATGCTGAGCAGACAAGCCAGGCACAGAAGCAACTGCCTTACAAGCCAGGTTCATGGCTGCCTTTGGGGGGCAAGGGAGCAGAAGGGGCGGGGCTCCACCTTTTGACGTGGGGGCTGGTTAGAGGTATGTGATCCGTCATCGAGCTGCGTATACGTCTCTCTGGGCGGCATATTTCCCTATTTTTAACTAGTTTAGAGAGAGAACAGGAGGAGGGAAATGGGGACAGCTGAACAGAGGCAGTGCCTGGAGACAAAAGTGAAGTCAAGAATGAAATTTTCTAAAAAGAGGGGAAAAAAACCCCAAAATCCCAGCACATTTGTATAGCAGTGGAAAGAGGGAGGGAGTCAAGAGGGCGAAGTCACGGAGAAGAGAGGAAAGAATTGCTGAACTGATGTCCTGCAGGGGATGAGGGGACGTTGACCTTGACGGGGACTGGCCTGTACAGTGACAACAGGGAAGCCCCAGTATGTGGGTGCAGGTGTGGGCACCCGGGTGGGGGTGCTCACCAGCTGCAGGTAAGCACGGAGGGGAGGGCAGGTAGGGAAGGACATGGTCAGGGCGGCCTGCTGGCCCCGAGCCCAGGGCTGCCAAAGGGCAGGGCTCACTTGAAGTGGGAGAAGCAGCATGGAGGGGAGCCCCGCCAGCCATGCTGGAGACCTGGAATTAACTACTGTTGGCATTCTGCCAAGCCAAGATGACAAAGAGAGATGTAAGAAAGCAGACAGAGTATACAAGGGTGTGTTCATCACGACAGGCCACGAGTTTCTGCAGGGCAAGAAGTGAAGTCCATGAGGGGCGCCTGGGTGGCTCAGTGGGTTAAGCCGCTGCCTTCGGCTCAGGTCATGATCTCAGAGTCCTGGGATCGAGTCTCACATCGGGCTCTCTGCTCAGCAGGGAACCTGCTTCCCTTCCTCTCTCTCTGTGTGCCTCTCTGCCTACTTGTGATCTCTCTCTGTCAAATAAATAAATAAAATCTTAAAAAAAAAAAAAAAGTCAAGTCCATGAACAGGACATGGCAGGGGGATGGCTGGGTTCATATCTACAGGGGGCGGGGAACTTGGCATTCAGAGGACAAGGGAGGAGATGGAAAGACAGGAGGTAGAGGGTGGAAAGTGGGGTGCTTGCCATTTATATTTGTTCAAGAGCCCCTGTTACTGGTGATGACAAGGTCCAGGGAAATGGCCATGTGGGCTGGGAGAGGTCTGGCCCCAAGAGCCGTGGGTGTGTGGAGGGGCACTCTGTGAATTTCAGTCACCGAGTCAGGACAGGTAGTGATGGAGAGAGGGAGCTCCGGGCCACAAGCTCCCAGCCGCAGGGTGTGGGGGAAACTCCAGGACAGAGCGTGGGTTGTACAGGTCGATGTGAAGTTATAGTCTGGGGAGCAAAGGGGCACCCAGTCCCACTTCCAGGCCCAATGGGGAAAAGACCAGGAGAAAATTCTCTCAAGGCCCCCAGGGGAGAGCCAGGTTTGGGTTAGAGCCACAGGTGAAAGATTCCCACAAAATGTTGAGGACGTGGAGGACTCATAAGGTTGTCTTCTCCCTCTCTTCTAGAACGGAGCCCCCAGACAAAAGCCACCTGGCATAATCTCTGGGGAGCCTTTGCTTTGGCTGGGAGTGGCCTGTGGATGAGCCCCAGGGGATCCGTGAACTTCAAGAAATCACATGAAAATGTGCGTCTACACATTTGGGGGGTGGATGGAGAGGTCCTGGGGTCCTGGGCCCAAAAAATGGCCCCAAGAACCATTAGGCTAGAGCCATAACTAAGTCTCCAGTTTCAGAGCCGAGCACCAGCCCCTCCCACAGGTCCCCCAAAGGGCTCCTCCTCCATCCCCATCCCTTTGTGCCTTTGCTCTCCACGTGCCTCTCCCTGCAGAGCCCTCCCTCCCTCTCTTGTAGGTCCAGATCTTACCCAGCTCCCCCCATACCCCTTTTCCAACCCCTCCTATCAAACACACATCTACCTCCAGGAGCCACGGGCTCAATCACCCACTCAACAAATACTAAGCATCACAGTGGCCATTAGCAGAAAGGACTCAGCCCCAGACGCCGTCCCGCAGGAGCTCGGGGTTCTAGAGGGGACACAGAAGTGCAAGCAGACACAGGCCGATCCCGGGCAGGAGGGGCTGACCGAAGTAGGGTCCGTGCTCAAAGATAAGAGAGCGGGCGAGGACCGGCCCACAGAGCAGGCAGCGGGGTGTGGAGAGGACAGAGAAGTGTAAAAAGGTGAGGTCTGTCTGGGGAGCCGAAGAGCTTTATTTTGTTCACGTTCTTTTATCCCCCTGCGTGCTGTGTATGGACCTACGTTTTCTGGCTATGGCCTGAGCTCCTGGAGGACAGAGCTGCTGGATTCACCTCTGCCGGGAGAGGACAGGCTATGGGCTGGACAGATTGGGAAGGGGTATGTAGCCCCCTCAGCTTGTCTGAGGTGCTGACCGGCAGTTCCCTTTCTGAGGGCCTCAAAAATCAGCCCCCACGCCTCAGTGGCTTAGTGGGTCAAGCCTCTGCCTTCAACTCGGGTCATGGTCTCGGGGTCTTGGGATCGAGCCCTGCGTTGGGCTCTCTGCTCAGCAGGGAGCCTGCTTCGTCCTCTCTCTCTGCCTCCCTCTCTGCCTACTTGTGATCTCTGTCTGTCAAATAAATAAATAAAACATTTTTTAAAAAATCAGCCCCCTTTCGAGAAGCAAAGATCACATGGCATACATGCTTCGATCATTTTGGGGGGAAGATTTTATTTATTTATTTATTTGAGACAGAGAGAGAGAGAGAGAGAGAGAGAAAACACAAGCAGAGGGGAGGGGCATTGGAAGAGGGAGAAGCAGGCTCCCCACTGAGCAGGGAGCCTGACGCAGAGCAGGGCTCGGTCCCAGGACCCCGGGATCATGACCTGAGCTAAAGGCAGATGCTGAACCAGCTGAGCCGCCCAGGCGCCCCCTGCTCTGCTCATTCTTTCGAGGATTCCTGGAAAGAGGAGTCTTGTTTCTGCTAAGATACCAGTGAAGAGCTGGCGGGTTTCATCAAATATCACATGTCACCAGCAAATGTCAGTAGTAAATGATTAATTTGTAGCAGGAACACAAGTATGGATGTTATCATAATGTCCACACAAGGCTACCGGTGACCACCCTGGGGCTCATACAGAGGAGCCAGGGCTCTGGACCACATGTCAGGCCGGGGCCCTGCTCTCCCGCTGCCCCTTCCTCCCTCTCACGCTATTTCTCTCTCTAATAAATAAATAATTCTTTTTTTTTTTTTTTAAAGGTAGGGGGCACCTGAATAAGTTGGATAAGTATCTGCTTTCAGCTCAGGTCATGATCCTGGGGTCCTGGGATCGAGTCCCGCATCGGGCTCCCTGTTCAGTGGGGAGTCTGCTTCTCCTTCTCCCTCTCTCCCAGTTTGTGCTCGCTCACTTGGCCTCTCACAGTCTCTCTCTCTCTCAAATAAATAAAATCTTAAGCAGCCTGAAGAGGAAGTCTAGTAAACTGTACCTTCCTTCTAGAAACTGCAGGATGCCAGGGGCTGCAGGGAGACCCCACGACAGCTAGGAGAAGCCTAAGAGAAGCCCAGGGCTCCGGCCCTTACTCCAGGGTCACACCCCAGGCGTTGGCATTGCCATTTCTGCAAGTCTTCATCACCTCCCCTCCTGCTTCCCAGCTCACCCCCTCAACTGCCCTGAAGCCATCAGCCCCAGTCCCAACAGAGGGCACGGCATGCAGCGGCCCTCTGCTGACACTGCCGAAGCTGCGCGAGTATATCCCATGGGTCGCACAAACCTAGGTGTGCCAGGCTCCTTGCTGGGTGCTGGGTGCTGGGTGCTGCACTGGGGCGAACAAGACAGACGCAGCCACAACCCTCGTGGGGTCGGTGGTCTCCCAGGAAGCCGGTCTACTAAGCATGGGGATGGAGTGCTACGGGACACACAGCGCAGCGGCAGCTCCTCTAGCCGGAAGGTCAGGGAAGGGCGAGCAGAAGGGAGGCAGGCAAAGAGCGGGGAGAATGTCCACGGCCGGCGGCATTAGAGTCCAGGCTAAAGCCAGGGGCACAAGGTGACAAGTGCCAAGACCGGAGGGAGAAGCCAGGCTTGATCACACCGGCCCTTTCAAGACAGGCTAAGCAGCTGATGTGTTAAGGAAACAGGGACTTCTTGAAGAACGAAGCAGGGGAGTGAGCAATCAGATTTGTCCTTTGGGAAGATCTCTCTGGCAGCAGCTTGGACGAGGCAAACAAATATAGGAAGAGCGACAGGCTGGGAGACGGAGTGCGGCTGGAGTTGCGTGTGCAAGGACCATGGCCTTGAAAGAGAGCCGGCGACAAAATGGAGAACAACAGAAGCCTGGATTTTGGACTGGCATGGGGCCGGGATACGAGCTGCACTTCCCAGCCTCCCCTGCAGTTAGCTGTGGCCACGTGACTAAGTTTTGCCAATGGGATTCAGGTGGAGGGGTGTGCCACTTCCCAGAAGCCCCTAGTCAGGAGAGTGCCCTTGTTCACCCTGTCTGTCTACCTTTCTGCTAACCAGGAAGGTGGCTGTGATGGCTGGATCCGGCATGGCCATCTGGGACCATGTGGCGGCCTAGAGAATGAAGCCCACACGTGGTAGAGCAACAAGACAGCAAGAGCTGGGCCCTTAGGGACTGGGGAGTGGGGGGTCCCAGAGGACCACTCTCTGCTGTGGTTGTCACTTAGTAGAAAACTAAAATTCCATCCTGTCTGGCAACTATCATGTTGGGCTTCCTACCCTTCGAGCCAAACTTAAGCATAATTGATGGAGAAGCAGCAGCAGACTCAAGATATGCTTGGCAGGGGAGCCCAACAGAACTCAGTAATGGCCCAGATCTTGTAGGGGAGGGAGCCCAAGGAATCAAGATTGCTCCTGGGCTTCTGGGCTGCACAACCTCATGCAGGGACAGCGATGCCATCTGCTGAAACAGAAATGCTTGAGCGAGAGCAGTTCAGGAAAGAGACAAAAGAGTCTAGAGCCAAGTGAGGGACGTGAGGAATTCCGAGAGGAGACCCGTGCTTGGCTTGAAACCCCACCCAATGCTCCCTATTCTGTCCAAACACACAGAAACACACAGCAGCACAGAAAGGAGAAATGGCTTAGGAGCCGGAAGACACAGATTCTGTTCCTTCACTGCTTTCCACGCAACCTTGAATGACTCACACTTATCATCCTGAGCCTCGGTGTTCTTATCTGTAAAAAGGGATACTGCCTTCCTTGCTTCCCTCAACAGGTCATTGGAGAATGGCATTGCCATTTCTGTAACTCACACCATATGGGAAAGTACTATAAAGTGCCCCCCAATTAAGAGCAGTAAATAAACATGCAGGTAATACACTGCTGGCGAAGAGTTTAACCCCCTGGGACGGTAGTCTGCCCACAGGGGGGCTCGAGCTTGCTGGAACGGATCTGGAGTCCTGTCAGGGACATTTGCGGCTGACAGGACTTGGTGATGGTGGAGGATGGTGGAGCCCCACCACGTTCCTTGCCCTACCGCCTGCTGTAGGGGTCTCTGCCTCAGTTTCCCCATGCAACCAGACTCAAATTCTCCCCCCCCATTGGCCTCTTTGGCTCTCCTCCTGTTGGCTGGACCCTGATTCCCAGCTTGCCACTTTCTGAGACTCCTGCCATGCCTCAAGGGGAATAAACCCAGAGGTTCCCTCAGGCCTCAAATGCTCGCCAGAGCCCTAAGCGCACCAGGGATCCGGCCCGGGGCTATTGGCCTGTGGGCGCCCCCCCCCCCCACGCCTCTGCCTGCCTAAAATGACCTTATCCACTCTCCTCTGCCAGACACATTCCTCCTCATTCTACGCTCCGAGGAGCCCGCCAGGAAGGGATCGCCTGCTTGTGTCCCCACCGTCCGCTTCTACCCACAGCTCTCCTCACGTGGTTGGTACAATGCCTGCTTGGCATGTGGCCTCCACCCAAGACTGCACATAAAGGCACTGAGCATATCTTGTCATCTCACAGTGCCAGCTGGGCCCAGCCCAGGGCCTGGGACTCCTGAGCCACCGCAGATGCCCGGTGCCTGGTGAAGAGATGGACGGTGGGCTGGCCAGATGGATGAACGAACGGAAAAAGGCCCATTAGCACTCGCCTAGCTCAGGACCAGTCTGCCAAGCTCCTCGGGACCCTGTATTTTGGGTGCCCAGCCACTCCTCTCCCTTTATGCCAACCAGCCCTGCCCCTGGCTTCCTACCCTTCCCTTCAAGCCCACAGGAGACCCAGCATGCCCAGTAAAGTGACCACTGTCCACCCAACACACTTTCTTGAACAAAACTTGGCCAGCCCCTACAAGGGCAGTCACGCCTTTAAAGACCCAGGGTTGCAGGTGAAGCCAGGACTTTACCCAGTTTGACCCTGCGAGCTCTCCTGTCTTTCCTCCTTCCCTCCCTCTGCAGGGGTCCAGCCAGAGGCAGGGAAAAGCCTGGCCTTCTACCCTCACGCCCCGGCTGCGGGGACCCTGCTGGGCCAGAAGGTAGGATCTAGGAGGTCCCTCTCCCCACCGCCTCCCACCCTTCTCCAGAGTCCTCAGATGCTAGGCCCCAAGAAGCTGCTCTTCAGGCCAGGGACCGCCAGTCCCAGGAGCCCAAGGAAAGAAGTGTGTGTGTGTGTGTGTGTGTGTGTGTGTGTGTGTGTGGCAGCTGTCAATCGTCACCCACCGGAATCCACTCTGTGAGTTTCTGGGGTTGACCAGGATGCAGTCCCAGGTGCGATTGGGAATGTTCTGGAACAGAATCAGCTGCCCTTCCTCCTGAACCCGGCTACTCGAGGTGTAGTCCGCCACAGCCACCTCCTTCACCCGGAACGGGTTCGAGAACAAGTTGGTGACGCTACTCAGGGTATTGACCAGGCGCCCAAAGAACTGCATCTTCCGTGGGGCGGGGGGCTGGGCCCCACCGCCTGCCCCCTCAGTCTGGAAGAAAACGGGGTCTCTGGTCAGCTGGGCTCGGTCTCCCATGCCCACCTCACCAAGGACAGCAGTTCCCTGCTCAGGCTCCCAGATGGCTCCCCACCAGTGCTTGTCCTCTGCTTCCGGCCAGGAGTAACCTGGAAAGAGGGGGGAAGAGAAAGAAAGACGGGGCTGAGTCAGGGGTGAGAAGTCCTGATGGGCAGCTTCAGAGTGGCCACCATCCACGGAGGACCAGAATCGTCCCGCTTCCGGGCCAGGGTCCCCCCAGAGCCTCAGCTTTCTCATCTACGGTACGGACCTTATTGCTCAAGGAGACGACAGACAGGAGAATGGGGTCACAGACGATCCTGCCCTGTCCAAAGGGAGGGGCTCTTGTCAGAGCTCAGAAAGCTTGGCGTGAGTCATTCCAATTCAGCCAACAAAACCAGGGTCCCCTCTCGACCAGATACAGCCAGGGGAGCGGGATCTGCCCACACTCCATCGGGGGCAGGGGGACCGTGGGCATGGGTCTCCCAATTTTTGGTGCCTGCTACCTACTGCTCTTTCCCAAGGAGCTCTGAGAGAACACAAAACCAGGTGCCCCAGAAATGAACGTGAACATGAAGACTCAGCAGCAGTGAACGTGTATGTGATGGAAACGTTACACTTGTAGATTCCAAGGGTCCCAGCTTCTGCTGTGGAAACTGTCCCCAGTTTGGGGGATGGAATGAGATGTCGCATATTTGCCTAGGTTCCCAGAAAGCATACTGCATTCCTAAGGCCGTGCCACCAAAGCCGGGTGACATTTAGCTGGAGGTTGCCCTCTGGCTCCACTCCAGGAAGTTACCCACCAAAAGTGCAGCCCAGACACTGAGGACAGAGCATGGAAGTGTGGGCACTCCAGAGGGGAGAAGACGCATCAGTGGACACTGGTCACACTCTGGCTCAGCTGTTGAGATGATCAAACTTAGGGATAAAAGGAAGAACAAGAAGCCCCATAAAACCACGGATAAAGGGAGGAAGGGCCAGTAATGATAATTAGACCAGGAGACCGAGTACTTCCTGGGCATGGGCCCTAAGCTTTACTTATGCGACTGTCCCCTTTCGGTCTCCGCAAAGGCAGGGGCTAGAACAAAACGGTCTTCCCATCCTCGCCTGCTGTGTGTCCTTGGGCAAGTCACTTAACCCCTCTGTGTCTCAGTTTCCTTATCTGTAACATGAGAACCACGACAGTGCCCAACAGTAGAATCTGGCAGACAGTAACTGCTCCATAGGCATCAGGCCTCATCACTTCCTTCACCCTCCCTTTAATGCACAAAGAAACGAAGATGGCGACTTAAAGAGCTCTAGAAGCATCCTGAAGCTTTGTAATGTCCTTCCTCTTAAGATGTGGTATGAGCAGACCATGAGCCTCAGTGTCCCCTTTACAATGGGGACAGTGCTCAGGGCACCTGAGTGGCTCAGTCGGTTGAGTGTCGGACTCTTGATTTCAGCTCAGGTCATCTCAGGGTCGCAAGATCGAGTCCCACACCAGGCTCTGCACTCAGTGAGGAGTCTGCTTGGGATTCTCTCTCTCCCTCTGCCCCTCGCCCTGTTCTCACTCTTTCACTTGCTCTAAAATAAATTTTTAAAAATGAGGACAACTCCCCTCTTTGGCACTGTGAGGATTAAACGAGAATGTTCTTAAGAATGTTTAGACCAGGGGCGCCTGGGTGGCTCCATCGGTTAAGCATCTGCCTTCGGCTCAGGTCACGATCCCGGGGTCCCAGGATCTAGCCCACATTGGGCTCCCTGTTTAGCGGAGAGCCTGCTTCTCCCTCTTCCTCTGCTCCTCCCCCACCTTATATTCTCTCTTTCAAATAAATAAAATCTCTTTAAAAAATTAAAAAAAAAAAAAAAAAGAAGAATGTTTAGACCTGTGTCAAGTTTCTTCTTCCTTCTGCACTCGGGAACTGAGAGGACACAGGCTGGAGTGCCTGCGCCCCTCCCCAGAGCCGGGGAGAAGGGAGGGACCCAAGCAAAGGTATGGGAACTGATCCCTGAAAAAGAAACCCCAGAGATGGAAGGCATGGCACGCACATCCGTGTGCCCTGTAGCGACTTTCGTTTGTCACAGAGACAGAAGGAACTTTGGCACCCAACATTATAGAAATTGTAAACTGGGACATGTTCACTCCAGATAGCACGTGGTCACTAAGAGCTGTGACTGTGAAGCTTACAGCTCAGGAAGCATGAGGGGGTGTAATAGACCCTGGGGCATCGAGTCCACGGAACTCCCTGTGCTGGTTGTGGGCTGCGGGGTAGGCCTGGGAGGCCCAGACCACCCCCTGCAGCCTCTCCCTGCTGTCCTGTCATGCACAACTGCAAAAAGCACTGCTGTCCCCGACCCCCGCCCCCTCCACATGGATCTGTCTGATTCCTCCTTCCTCTCCTCTATCCTCCTACTGGACCCTTCACACCAAACACTCATGTGCCTCTCTGTGCTCTGGTCCTGGTCCAGGGACTTCACATACATAATTTTTTTTTAAAGATTTTATTTATTTATTTGACAGACAGAGATCACAAGGAGGCAGAAAGGCAGGTAGGGGGAGAAGAGGGGAAGCAGGCTCCCCGCTGAACAGAGAGCCCAATGCGGGGCTCAATCCCAGGACCTGAGATCATAACCTGAGCCAAACGTAGAGGCTTAACCCACTGAGCCACCCAGGCGTCCCCACATACACAATGTTCCATCCGGACCACCACCCTGGGGTGCGTGGGTGGCTCGGCTGGTTAGGTGCCGGACTCTTGATTTTGACTCAGGTTGTGATCTCAAGGTCATGAGATGGACCCCACCCTGGGCTCCGAGCTCAGTGGGGAGTCTGCTTGATTCTCTCTCTCTGCACCTCCTCCTGCTTGCATGCTCTCTCTCTCAAATAAATAAATATTTTTTAAAATCTGCACCACCATCCTATGAAATTGTCACATTATCCTGTTTTGACATATGAGAAAATCAAGGAAGAGAGAGGTAAACAGGCCCTACGTCACACAGCCAGTGGAGGAAAGAGCAAAATTCAGAGCCAGACAGCAGGTTCTAGATCCTTTTAAGGACTGGTACATGGTCTTTGCCCCTCTGTACGCTCACCCCTGGCTCAGGCTTGGCCCACAGAAAGTCTGTTTAAACATAATTTAACTGAGTAAAAATTACAGAGCAAAAAAATAAGGGTGACAAACAAATACCAAAGTACTATGAGGATATTGGGTTTATGGGCCGTTTTTTTTTTTCCTATTTACTAAATGGTATGGAAAATGTTTCTTCTTCTTCTTTTTTTTTTTTTTTTTTTTATAATTCTATTTGTTAAAGAATGTAAGAGGGTAGCTGAGCCCCTGGGGCCCACAGTTGGGGAGATGGAGGCCCAGGGGTGAGGACCAGCTTAGGAAAGAGCACAGACGCTGCCCAGAGAGTGGGTGGGAGGCACTGGGAGAGGCGAGGAGCTCCCGGGCACCTCCTGCGGGCAGTCAGGAGAACCAGCACCCACGAGCCCACGTGGGGTTAAGGGGAGAGTCACCGTGGGGTTCCAGCTGGATGGAAGGAAGACATTCCGCCCCAGGAGACAGACACCCTCCCCAGGGGCCCATCCCACACCTGGATGGCAGCCTGGCCACCGGGTCCGGCTCCCTCCCAGCCTTCCAGGGTGGACGTGAGGGTGAAATGACACAATGGAGGGAAAGTGTCCAGGACGCTCGCTGCCCAAATGTGGGCGCACAAACAGTGGCCATTGTTATCACAAGGTGGAAGAAAGGAAACAGACCCCCCGGGGCCACATCCTGGAACAATCGTAACAGAGCAGCCCGGAAAGCAGCAAGTGAGAAGCAGACAGAGCGCATGCCCATGCTTCCTTCTCGCCCCTGTGCTCTTCCTCCCCTCACACTTCCAACCTCAGAGCTCGGGTTCTTTCCAGCACAGCTTTGGGGGGTGGGGTGGGGGATGCTCAGCTGGGGAGTAGCCCCCTCCCTCCTGGCTTCCTCCTCCTCTCGCTTCTCACAGCCCCTTGCCCTTGACCTCCCCACAGGGCCAACATTTGCTTTTACCTGCTGACAACTGTCCTCTGTGGCTCCTCACCTGGGCTTGCTGTCTGCGCGGAGATGACGCAGGTGACCCCAAGGTCACGTGACAGGGGCTGTCCGCTCCTGGGCACCAGAGGCTTTGAGCAGCTCTCAGATGCCTCACGCAGGAAAGCCACAAACCCAAGAGCTCTGCAGTGAGGGGGACGCTGACAACTGTGCCTGTCTACTCCTGCAGTTTCCAGGTGTTCATTGTGTCTGCCCTACAGGGAGGCTGGAGACTTCTGGCCTGTTCTCTTTACTTCTGCTCCCCCGTCCCCTGTCAAAGGCCGCTGCCTGCCTGCTTGACTCCTTCAGGAAGGCTTAGGCTGCTGGGGAAGGCAGCCCTCAAGGAGAGGAGCGGTCAGGCAGGAAGGACAAGCATTAATGTCCCCATTTTAGAGACAAAATAACTGAGGCCCAGAAAGGCCTCAGATTGTGGGTGTTGGAAGGGCAAGCTTTAGTGGGACATGATGATGGCCACCAAAAAAACTAAACAGAAAAAAAGCAGTACTGGGACCAGAGGGAGATGGGCACCCACAGGTGGCATCTTTGGTGAGTCCCCAAAAGCGACTGGTTGGGTTCATAAAATGAGTAGTGCCAGGGGACCCCAAGCCCAGTTCCCCGTCCCCTTGCGGGAAAGAGTCAGGCAAGGATGGCTGTGCGGGGTGACTCTTGAGCCGAACATTGCAGTGGGGACCCGCGCCACAGACGGAGCCCCACAGATGGAGCGAAAGAGAAGGTAAGGGAGGGCACGGAGCCGGGAGCCTGCGGGACCTGCCGGGAGTGAGCCTTCTCCTCGGTTCTGGCAGCCCAC
Source organism: Mustela nigripes (assembly GCF_022355385.1). Taxonomy (NCBI): domain Eukaryota; kingdom Metazoa; phylum Chordata; class Mammalia; order Carnivora; family Mustelidae; genus Mustela; species Mustela nigripes. The sequence continues at coordinate 9,793,694 of NC_081562.1, read as the reverse complement.
GGGGACTTGCGGGCACCGTCGTGACCCACGTGAATACTAGTCACCACGGAGCCACCCTGCCACATTTACTTTAGAGCCATGCCCCCGGCCAGCCTATGACCTGGGCGTGTTACGAGGAGTTTGCCGATGTAGTTACAAGCTCAAGAAGCGCGAAAGAGGGGGCGCCTGGGTGGCTCAGAGGCTTAAGCCTCTGCCTTCGGCTCAGGTCGTGATCTCAGGGTGCTGGGATCAAGCCCTACATCGGGCTCTCTGCTCAGTGAGAAGCCTGCTTCCCCCTCTCTCTCTGCCTGCCTCTCTGCCTACTTGTGATCTCTGTCAAAATAACTAAATAAAATCTTAAAAAAAAAAAAAAAAAAAAAGCAGCAGCAGCAGCAGCAGTACAACGGAGCTGAGAAGTATGTGTCTGGTTACCGGGGCGGTGGGGGAGAACCTCGTCCTCAGATGTCTGCTTCCACCTCGGCCATGAACTCCCTGACCCCAAGCAGGTCTCAAGCAAGAGAGAAAGCCCAAAGCCGCCAGGTGCTAGGCCCTACCCCCCCAGCTCCTAATCTGGCCAGTTCTCTCTTTCAGAGAAAGAGAGAGAAGCCCTGAATTGTCAAACCTCTGGGCGGTCCTCCCTGGACCATCCTCCCCTGCCTCCCTTCACTCCCATCTCCATCAGAGCCTCTGCTTGGCCTTCAAGGCCCAGCGGCGCCCCCCGATGGAGGCTCAGAGCCCCAGACTGGTCCCTCCCACAATGCTCCCAGCTTGCATTAGACCCCTCTGGCCCACAAGCACCCCTTGAGGGCCAAGTCCACCATCCACCCCTACAAGCCCTCTGTGCCTACCTCTGGATGCAAATCGGAGGCTTCCACTTGCCCCGCGGCTCTGCATCACCTTCCAGAGAGAGCCCAAGCTCAAGGGCAGGGAGGCAAGCATCCACATGACCGGGCCAGCCCACCTCCTGCTCGCCTACTCGAGCCATGCTGCCCCGGAGATGTTCCAGAACATCCCACTGTCACACCTCCACGTACCCGCCCACCCTCCCGCCTACACTGTGCTCCCCACTTCGCTCAGCAGTCTCATGTCAGACAAACGAATAAACCCTTCCTGTCCTTCAAGAACTGGCTCACAGGCCACCTCACCTAAGAATCCTACCCTGTGGGCCTCCTGGGTGGCTCAGTCATTAAATGTCTGCCTTTGCTCAGGTCATGATCCCCAGGGTCCAGGGATTGAGTCACATGTCAGGCTCCCTGCTCAGTGGGGAGCCTGTTCTCCCTCTGCCTCTCTCTCTCTCTGCCTGTCTCTCATGAATAAATAAAATCCTAAAAAAAAAAAATCCTATCTTGTGCCTCCCCTCCTCTCAGCCCTGGAGGCACCCCTCACCCTGCCCAGCGGGTCCCCCAGAGAAGCATTTGTCCTGTGATAATCATGGTGCATCTGTTGGTTTGAGTCGGTCCCCTCTTTATTTATTTCTTAACGCCAGCACATGGCCTGCTGCTCCTGATGAATAGTGAATATTTAAGAAATGTTTGCTGAATGAGTGAGGACAAATGAGTAAGCCCGAGAAGCCCATGGGCCGTCACGGTCGAGGCCCCTCCCCTCCTCTCTTACTCCCTGGCGGGTGGTAACAGGCCGAGCACCGTATTCCCCACTCACTCTAGGCTGCCCAGCACACCACCACCACCACCGTGGAAAGGCTCAGAACATTTATGGGGCACCTGCTGTGCTTTCTGAGTGGCACTGAGCTATGATCTGGAAAGTCTGGCTTTACACACTGAAGCTCATTTGGGCTCTAAGCAGGGACACCCTACAAGCCCTGTGCCTCACTCCTGACAAAGCCTGGCTGCAGGAACAGACCAGCTGCCCCTGGCGGTGCGTGACAGGATCCCTCCGGCAGCCGGGCCAGGAAGCTGACCTCACGCGACTGGCCTCCTGGGGGATCCTGGGAGCACACCCAGAACCGCAGCAGGCTTCCCGAGCCCCGGCTGCTTACGACAGGATGTCCCATGACTGGAACAATTGGCACAGGCCAGCAATCCCCTCCTGTGTAGCTCAGGTCACCCCCATCCACTGCCCTGGCAGGATCACCAAGGGCACCCAGGCCGGCCCCGAGCACCACGGCCTTCCTTCCTTCATCCCCACCAGCCGCGCCTCTCAGCACGGAAGCACCTCACCACACGGTGGCCTCTGCCCTCTCACAAGACCACCCCGCTCTATGGTTGGCCCAGGGTTCCCCCATCTGTTAGCTGTCCTGAAGCTCACAAGGGCCCGTGAAGGAAGGAAGGTGTGGGTGCTATCCCTGTCTGGCACAAAGGGAAACTGAGGCCCAGAGAAAGGATGTGGGAGGTATTGCCTGGCTGCTGGACTCATGGCTTCTTCCCACTCCTGAACTGCACTAGGAAGAGGGCCTGCAAACAGTAGGTGCTCAATTAGTGCATAAGATAAGACTGGATTTGGAAGTAGGGCTTAGGTCAAATGTCCTTTCCATCCCCCACCCAAGCCTCTGGGGCCTACAAAGCTACCCTCTAGAACAAAATGTGCCTTCAAGTGTTCTCTCTGACCCCAGCTCATCACAAACACGTGCCTAATGTGAGCGAGGAAAGGGGAAGGGCCCCCATCACTTTACACACAAGACAACGCGGCTGCATTCATCCAGCACCCACTGAGCACATGGCACCTCACCAAGTATCTGAGGTAATTACCACATTTAATCCTCAAAACACTCCTACGAGAAGGGGACTTCCACCCACATGACACGCAGGAAACTGAGGTACAGGAGCTTATGTGACTTGCCAGGGTCTGAACCCTATTAGTTAGCCTTCGGGAGCACCACCTCAACATCCTCAAACTGCCTTCAGGAGAAAGCCTGAATGGCAAGTGGCTGAGTGCCTTGATTTTCAGCCTCTTGTCCTCCAAAAGCTGAGGCGCCTGTCTAAAAATGCACTGCCATTCATACGAGCTGGAGCAAAGTGTCCTTCAGGAAAGGAAAAGGTGTCTTTTTCATTTGCCCTGCTTAGCGGGATCATAGCTGGTGGCACATCGTCCCAGACATGTTGCTGAAGCTTCCAAGGACGGGAGACACCAATAACTTGAACAGATCGTTGGGCTCGTGCCTAAGGGACAGGGTGGCCCATTTTATGAATCAATTTATGATTCACTCTATAAATATTTATCAAGGACCTACTCAGGGGCAAGCATTGTTCTAACTGCTTAGACTCCACTAATCAACTAAACAGACAAAAATCCCAGCCCTTGGGGTGCCTGGGTGGCTCAGTGGATTAAAGCATCTGCCTTCGGCTTGGGTCATGGTCTTAGGGTCCTGGAATCGAGCCCCACATCAGGCTCTCTGCTAGGCAGGGAGCCTGCTTCCCCGCTCTCTCTCTGCCCCCTTGTGATCTCTCTCTCTCTGTCAAATAAATAAATAAAATCTTAAAAAAAAAAAAAAAAATCCCTGCCCTCCTAGATCTCCTACTTTACCGAGGGCTCTAAATAATAAAGAAGATCAAAAGGCAAAGCATAGGGGCGCCTGGGTGGCTCAGTGGGTTAAGCCGCTGCCTTAGGCTCAGGTCATGATCTCAGGGTCCTGGGATCGAGTCCCGCATCGGGCTCTCTGCTCGGCAGGGAGCCTGCTTCCTCCTCTCTCTCTCTCTCTGCCTGGCTCTCTGCCTACTTGTGATTTCTCTCTGTCAAATAAATAAATAAAATCTTTAAAAAAAAAAAAAAAAAAGGCAAAGCATATCCATAGGTTTTAGGTGCCGGGTAGATGCTGAGAAGAAAAGGGAACCGAAGAAGGGGGATCAGAAATGCTGAGGTAGAGACTCAAATTTCAGACAGTGTGACCCGGGAAATCCTGACAAGAACTTGACCTTGAGTAAAGACTGAAAGGAAATGAGGCCAAAACCCATATGGATATCTAGGTGAAGAAATGTCCAGGTAAAGGGAAGACCAAGTGCAAAGGCCCTTGGGCTGCAGCATGACTGATGAGTTCCAGGAAAGGCAAGGATGCTGGACACCGCTGGACGCTGGGGAGGTCAGAGAGGTAACAGAGGGCCAGCTGCGTATAAATGAGAGAAGCCATTGCAGGGCCTGGAGCAAAGCTGCCACATTAACACATCACTGGCCAGATGAGGAGTGTAGAGAGCCTGCAAGGGTAATCCGACAGCTTTAGCCAGAGCAACTGAAAGACTACTGCCATTTCCTACTCCAGACGGGGAAAGTAAGTGGGAGGGACAGACACTGGTGGAAGGGGCAGGGGGATAAAGGGGATATATATCAGGAACTTAATTCTAAATACCTTTAACTTTGAAATGCCCTTTTTGAGGTGTTGAACAAGCAATTCTATAAGTGAGCCTACCATTCGGGGGAAAGATCTAGACTGGACTGGAGATATAAATTTGGGAGTTGTCAGAGATGGTACTTAAAGCTATGACATTGGATGAGGTCACCCAAGAAAGGAGGATGGACTAAAACAAGAGAGAGAGAGAGAGAAGAGCCATGTCAGCCATGGACCTATTAAAAATGTTCTCCCAGGGGCCACCCTCTACAAGGAGAAGCTCTAACGAGGCCTCGTCTCCACTACAACCTCCTCACCCCTTCCGCACACACACCCATCTGCAAACACGCACACACACAGCCCTTCCTCTGTCTCTTGGTGATGTCATTCTGCTGAGCGAGAAGTTAAGTTCTCATCGAGGATACGTTCCTAATGAGAAAGGAATCCGTGGAAGGGAGAGAAAGGGCAGCAGTGAGCCTCACAGAGTCTAAGCAATCACATGGGCTCTACTGTTTGTAGGTGACCTCAGGAAACTCATTCACTCTTTCTCATGTTAAATAGGAATAACATTCGCTACATCATGGGTATATTTGTTAAACAAATGAAGAATGAGTGAATGAATGGTAAAAGCTACATACCTACAAAAGAACCTGACTCAGAGCAGATGATTGATAAATACTGTCAAATGCTAAGTGCAGACAGCGGTCCTTCCACCTGTCTTTCCCTCTTTTGTCATTTTATCCCTTTCCCTTTCCTGGCTCCGACACAACAGTGAAACCACACATTTGTATGGGACCATGCTGGTTTCAAAGCTCTGCCTTCTGCATTTCTTTCAAATTTTCAACCTCACAGCAGCCTTATGAGGGCAGGAAACATAATCCCCCTTCCACGGACAAAAAAACCTGCAACTTGGGACAAAAAACAACCTCCAAACTCCAGGAACATTTTAGGGCAGAGACAATAACAAAAACACTGGCATACAGCCCAAGGGTGGGGCACCTGTGTTGCCAAACCAAACCTGCCTAACATCCTGTTGGGTGGGTAAAAGGGCAGGTGAGGGAAAGACCCAGAAGCTCAGGGGAAGGGAAGGTATTTGTTTGGGGTCACATGAGTAGTCCATTAAAAAAAAAAATGGGCACAGATCCCTGAGCCCCTGCCCTCCTTGTCCCACACCCACGGACCTGCCCATCCCAGTCACATGGTCAAACAGGTTATGCCTTCCTGGTCACCAGCTTCCAAGCCATCTCTGGGCATAGAATTGGTGGGTTGGGAGACGCCGGGGTGAAGAGGCTTTGGGTAAGGAGGGAGCACGGTGGGGCGCAGGCACAGATGAAATCTGAGGCATGTGAGAGACAATAAGCCTCAGAGAGAAGCAGAAAGATGGAAATCAGAAAACGGGGGAAGAAAAAAAAAAAAAAAAAAAAAAAAAAAAAAAAAAAAAAAAAAAAAGGGGGAAAAAAAAAAAAAAAAAAAAAAAAAGAAAAAGAAAAAAAGAAAGGGGGTAGAGTAAAATAGACAAGAGGGGAGACACAAATAGAAAAATGCAGAAAACAGATAAAGTGGGGGATTAGGTGGGAATACAGAGGCAGAAAAGTAGGGAGCAGGTAAGAAGGGCACAGGAAGGACAATGGGACAATCAGTGCAGCCCAGAGTGGAAACTGGGGGCCCTGAGAGGCACTGAGAGTTGGAAGGAGACGGGAAAGGGCTGACCAAGGAAGCTGGGTATAGAGGGGAGACACACAAGGGAGACCGGGGTACTAAGGAGGGACCCAGGGCCGAAGCGGGCGTCCCTGGGGAGGTCACAAGTTCGAAATGAGACAAGACCTGTCACAGGTGGAAGTTGGGGCACTGGGGAAATCAAAGGGCGGAAGCTGCGAGCACTCAGAGGGTCACACAAGGGTCAATGGAGGACACGGCTAACAACTGGGGAGCACAAGCGAGGTCCGAAGGAGAGTCAGGGTGGAGACCACGGAAACTGGGGCGAGCAGGAGGTTTGGGGAAGGGCCCCCCCAGGCCCCGCCTCCCCTGCGCCGTCACTCACCTCAGCTTACTCAGCACTTCTACTTCCTTCTACTTCTGCAAACAAACTAGGCCGGTCCCACGTGACGGCCTAGCCACTGCCCTCCGCCAATCAGCGAAGTCCGTGCTCCGGTTGGGACGCTCGAGGAAGGCGGGGGCGGGGCTCCGCCATGTTTTCTAACTGCCCAATGGAAGGGGTTTCCAGCGCCGAGGGAGGCCGGGCTTCCGTCTGGAGCCAATCCTCTGCGGCGGGGCGCGGCCACGTCTGTGCGGGGCGGAAGGGCCTCGTGCCGGCTCGTTGGCGGACATGTTGATGAGGGGCGGGAGTCTCCTCCGCCTTACACCTCCCGAAACGGTCTGGAGGCCTGGAGTCTGACACTACCGTTCGCGACGGCTCGGCTCGTAAAGATAAAAGTGAAACTAGCAAAGACGCAGGGCGTGGCAGGGAGGAACCTGCTTAGATTTTTTTTTTTCCAGGGACCCCCCAGATTGAGTAATTAAGAATATGGGATGCCCAGTTAGATTTGAATTTTGGCTCAACGGCCAATAATTTTTTAGTTTGAACCAAAAACACGAAGGACGGTTGTGCTAAGGAAGTGTTCGGCGTTACTTAGCTCTACAGCAAGCTGATCTCGGGAAGTATCCTCGCACTTTTAGGAGAAACGTGGGCAAATGACTTGGTCTCTGCGATCTCATCCTTAATAAAGACGTTGTGACCTAGCGATAAATTCATCTCTGTACCTGCACGTAGTGGGATTTCAACAAATGGTCGCTATTATCATTAGCAATGCAGAGAAGGGCGCACCGGCGAGGGGGTTGTTGTGACAGCTTTGTTTCTGTGGAGCAGATCCTATCCACTAATACCCGTACAGAGCTTCACCTGTTACAGAGTAGTCTGATTTCACATCCATCACCCCTGAAGTGTAGTCAGTCTTGTCTGCACTTCACATATGAGGAGGCTGTTCCTTAAACTAAGATTTGAATTTTGCTCACGAGTTTGAGCTTTGAGTTGAGAGAACTGGGTGAAGACTCCCACTTCTCGCTGAAAATATTTTGCCCTCCACACCCCAAACACATGAAGTTAGGGCGATGGTTATCAGGGAGCTTGCTTGCAAAAGGCGGGGCATTTCACCCTCTTACGAGTAATCTGACCCAAGTCTTCAGCAAACACCCCGGTATTCACAGTGGATCTGCAGGACAAGTTTGGCAACACAGACACACAACTGAATCTGAAATGGAGAAAAGGCTGAGGGAGGTTGGATCAACCATTAAAAACCTTCAAAGATCCACAAAAGAAATTTAATCTCGGGTCCTCATGAAGTTGAGTGTCCCTCCTCTAAGTGTGAAATGAGTGGATAAAGCAAGAAATGAGGGTTAGGGGATTATTAGGAAGCACTGACTGAGCAAGCAATGGGAAGGGAGTGGACAAATAAGCATGATGGGATGCACGCTGTTGGCTTTCTGTTGGATGTTTGCATTGGAGCAGTTCCAAGTCCAAGAGCTTCTCTGGAGGGGTTGTGCCAGAAACATCTCAAGAGGGGCTTACCTGCAGCTACAAACATCTCAGAGCAAAATGTCTGCTTTCTAGGAGGCCAGAATCTGGAGAGTCAGACTAGACCAAGCCCCCTCCCTCATAGTTGGATAGAAATTTAACTAACTGGGGTGTCTGGGTGACTCAGTCGGTTAAGCGTCCGACTCTTGGTTTTGACTCAGGTCATGACCCCAGGGTTGTGAGATCCAGCCCCGCATTGGCCCCGTGCTCAACCTACTGGGAGTCTGCTTCAGATTCTCTTGCTCTCTCTCCCTCTCCCTCTACCCCTCCCCCACGCTCACATGTGCATGTGCTCGCTCTCTCTCTCTCTCATATAAATAAATCTTTAAAAAATAAAATTTAACTAGCTGACACACTAATGGTGCAGTTTACATTCTTACCTTGTTGGATCCTCACCACAATGCTGAGAAGTAAGACTCTTGCCCCCCACTTTATTGTGGAAGACACCTACAGATTCTGCAATGGGAAATGATCTCCGGAGTCACATGTCAATCACAGGCAGGACCAGGGGGGACTTGGGTGCCTCAGTCGGTAAGCATCAGCTTTCAGCTCCGGGCATGGTCCGGGGGTCCCGGGATCAAGCCCCACGTTGGGCTCCTTGCTCAGCGGCAAGCCTGCTTCTCCTTCTCCCTCTGTCCTTCCCCCCTCCTCCCACTGGTGCTCTCTCTCTCTCAAATAAATCTTTAAAAAGTAGTAATAATAAAAGGCAGAATCAGAATCGGGACTTGCCTCATCCTTTCTTTCCCTGCTCCAAAAAAGTCCCCACTATGTGCCAAGCAATATTCTTGCTGCTGAGGAAACCACAGTGAACAAAACAGACAAAAATCCTTGCCCTCCTGGTGTTCGCTGTCTTGTGGGGGAAAGACAGATGATAAACAAGATCAAGTCAAACATAGAGTGTGTTTTGCTAAAGTCTTTGGGCAAAGTGTCATGATGTTAGCATCCTTCTTTCAAAGAACCTTGAGTGTGGAATCTGGGGTTACCTGTACAAGTGCCTTTGCACTGGTCTTGCGTTTTGTATATTTGAGCATTTTTATCATTGAAAAGTTGGAGGGGAAGTAGAGTATGGTAGAGGGTGATTAAAAAAAAAAAAAAACATGGAATAAAAGCAAGGGGGAAAGTTGGGAGTGGGGTGCAGTTTTAAACAGAGTGGCCAGGGAAGGGCGCACTGAAAAGGGAGGTGTTTAAATAAGGGCCTGAGGGAGGCCAGGCAGTGAGCGTGGGAAAGAGGGTTCCTCAGTGAAGGGATGGTAGAGGCAAAGGCCCTGAGGCAGGAGTCCCCATGGCTAGTGTCAGGACAAGCAAGGAGGCTGTCGTGCCTGGCGTAGCACGAGAGAGCAGTAGCAGGGAAGGCGATGAGTTCAAAGGACTCTCAGGGCCTGACGCACATGGTGGCTCATTCTAAAACATTGGTTTTCATTCTGAGGGGAATGGGAAGTCATGGGAGGTTTTTGAGCAGAGTGAGCTGGCTGGATTTACAGGTTAACAGATCCTATCTGTTTGGTAGAAATAGACTGTAGAATCATTACAGCTGGGCTTTGTGTCACCGTAAAACGTGCAAGGTACAGAAGGCATTGCAAGAAGGCATTGCCAAAACTCTGTCTGTGGGATGCTGTGTGAGATGACTCCTGAACAGGGGTGGGCACCCTAACCCCCCCACCACCAGTTCCTGTGAACAAAGCTTTTGTGGAACACAGCCACATCATTCGTTCACACGCCTGTGCTGTCTACAATGGCAGAATCAAAGAATTACGACAGAAACCATATGGCTCACAATGCCTAAAATATTTCTATCTGGCCCTCTACAGAAAAAAATGTACCAACCCCTGTTCATAAGTTGAGTTTCCAAGGTTGCACAGGAGTTCGCCAACTGGATTGGGAAAGTAAAAACATTCCAGGTGGAAAGAACCTTATGGGCAAAAGTCCACATCACAAGACTATATGGATTCTTTGGGGAACTACGAAGGCCGAACGTTGCTGGAATCCAGTGTGTGAGCAGGTGAGTGCGCAGTGAGCCACAGAGGCCAAGCAGGAAGGTTCTAGAGTGCCAGACTGAGGATGTGGACCTTGCCCCCTGCAGCCAGTGGGAGCCCCTGTAGGGTGACAGGTCAATGATGTGGGGGGAAATCTTGCTGCTGTAGAGAGGTGAGTGAAAGGCACAGAGGCCATGAGGCAGCTGTGTAATGATTATACTAATTATATGGCTTCCGATTTGGAGGGGGAGCAGCCATCAAGGCTTGTGCCCTCTGGAAAAAAATGAGAGCAGGTGACCTTGGGCTGAGAGGCAGCTGCCACGTGTGTCCCCATCCCAAGGAGGAAAGCCAGTCCTGGCCAGCATAAGCAGGACTTGCCTACCCTGGGGGCCCCTCCGCCTAGCTCAAGGGCTCCCAGGACAGACTGTCTGGAGGAAAGGCTGGATCTCAGGGCCACAGGGTCAGGGAAGCTTTGCCAAGAAGCTAGCCTGAACCTGGGTCCTGAAGGGTGGGGAGGGCTTGTCAAGGCTGAGTGGAGGGCATTTCAGTCAAGGATGGGGGACCTGTTCCAGGGATGGCGCAGTCTAGCCTCTCGGGATGGGGTCTAACCCAGGGTTCTGGGGGTCACAGTGCATAAGGTCTTCATCCCTTTCTTCTTTCTCTGGTGCTTCTCACCGTCACTTCAGTTTCTCCAGCCAGGGCTGACGAAGCACCTACTACGCGCACGGCTTCCCTCTTGGCAGGGTGAGGGCTCGAAAGATACATCTGTTCCTGCCCTTAGGGTCCACAATTGAATACAGACGTGCCCCAGATCCACAGATAATTGTTTATGGTGAAGAAGCAGGGGACTAGAGGCAAGCATGGTTTTTCCAGAGAAATCACAAAATTACACGGGATCGTGTTCCGGATTACCGGGCAGGATAGCCTAGTGAGTGTTATAGTGATGAACCACCCCACGATCGCCCTGGCTTAACACAGGCTTATGTTTTTTTGTTTTTAAATCTGTCTCTTTTTTTTTTTTTTTTAAGATTTTATTTATTTGTCAGAGAGAGGGAGAGAGAGCGAGCACAGGCAGACAGAATGGCAGGCAGAGGCAGAGGGAGAAGCAGGCTCCCTGCCGAGCAAGGAGCACGATGTGGGACTCTATCCCAGGACGTTGGGATCATGACCTGAGCCGAAGGCAGCTGCTTAACCAACTGAGCCACCCAGGCGTCCCCAGGCTTATGTTTTTGTTCACAATGTATGTCCAGCGTGGGGAGGGGTTGGGGGTTCTGTTTCTCAGAGTCCCGCGGGAAGCGTCTTGTCAAATTTCGATTTTGGATGAGAGGCTGCATTAGAAGTTTTGCCAGACAGACAAGAGCTGGTGAGAGTTAAGGGAGTGGTTAGCACCGGCTGGCACGGAGATCCGTCCCCCCAGGGAGAGGAAGAGGGGGCAAAGTCCAATGCCTCCGGGAGCATCCCTAATCACGGAGCTCCAGGGGACCGAGGGGCAGGAGACTGCAAAGGTAGGAGGGAAGCCCAGCCTTAGAAGCCCGAGGGAGAGAGAACCACAAGGTCAAGTGCTGTCAAAGGACAGAACAGATCCCGAGGGGAAATGGACCGGGGTTTCAGCAATAATGAGGTCCCATCAAAGGACAGTGGGGCCGAGCCAGACTGCAGGGTGGGGAAGAAGAGGGGGCAGGAGAGCTCAGAGGGGGTGAGGCAGATTGGGTTGTGAAAGGGAAGAACAGGAGAGCCTGGGGGCGGAATGGTGAGGCAGGAAAGGGGCAGGTGGGGTGCGGGTTGGGGATGACAGTCACTTGGGGAAATGTCGATGTTGAGAGAGAAGCAGGGAGCTGGAGGGTAGGCATGAGGGTCTGGGAAGAGGAGAGGTGGCTTTGGGACAGCTTCTGCAGGGACAGGGGAAGGGGGAAGGACAAGTGCAGGAGGTCGAGGCCAGAGGCCTCTCAGTGGGCCTCTCTTTCCTCAAGTGGAAATGAGGACAAAGCAGTGCGTTTTTTTCTCCCTACTGGAACCAAGACCATTGCAGACAGTGGCCCAGTGCAGGTCGCCCGCCCCCACTGCCCTCTGGGGTGCCTTGGGATCTCAAAGTAGGAGGGAAGAAGAGGGGCGAGATTCTGTACAAGATCTGGCCAGAGCTGCCCCTAGCACGAGCCGGAGTGTCCTTCAATACCCAGTGGCTCAGATGACTCCCCAGCAAAGCCCAGGGATGATACCCACCAGGAGTAGGGGAAATAGCTTGACCCTCGCATCAGACCAACCTAAGTTCAAATCCTCCTCTGCCCGGGACTGACCGTGATATTGGGCTGGTTATCTCACCTCTCAGAGTTCCGATGTCTCCCCCGCAGGTGATGGTAACACCTAGCTCCCCAGAAGGTGGCAACGATTAGCAGGATGGGGCACAGCCCTTCCGGCAGTCCAGCAACCGGGTGCTCCCTGGGGAACTGGGGAATCCATATTTGGGCCCGTTTCCTCTGCTCTAGAAGGAGGCTGATCATTTGTGCCCCCACTGCCCACCTACAACAGGGAGGGCTTTTGTGGGAAGGAAAAGTTATGAAGACACGGAAATGTGATGAAAGTACAGGTAATTTGGGGGGATGGTTGGTTTATTTAGCAGGGGGAGGAAAGAGCTGGAGGAACAAACAAGCCCAGATAGGTCATAGGCACTTAGGGTGGTGCCTGGCATACACGAGGCATCTCAGAAGCACAGTGATGGGAGTAAGTACGACGCAATACTAAGCTGCTGCAAGGCATGTGAGAGCTGAAGAAGTGGGAACAGAACAAGATGCCAGAAAGTATCCTATGACATCACCCCACCCAGCAGAAAAACCCATCCCAAAAGTGGGATCTGGCTCAGTGACAGAGGGCTGCCCTGCTAAGAGTGGGGGCTAGGAAGGCCCCAGCGTCTAGGGACGGGAGCTCTTGTGTGCCTGAAAATCACATCTCAGGGCAGGAACGGCTTCCAGAGAACACCCGGCTGGGAAATCTCCAAGCCAGCAGTGGTCCCCTCCATAGCAGCCCACCTCTAGCTACCTTTACAACGCAGGACACACGGCCAAGTCAGATTTCTTTTAAGAAAGTTTACTGTGGTTTGAGATGGTTTGGAAATCACTGGTCTAATCCTAGACTTTCACTGCACTTGGGGAAACCGAGGCTGGGATGGAAGAATGCCCCACACGCGGATCAGCCAGGGGTGTGAATGAGCGGCGGATCCAGGCTTGGGTCCAGCCTGTCGCTGTTCGTGGGCACCTACTAAGGACTGGGGTCCCACGGGGATATGCCTGGGGGCTATTTGGGGTTTTGGATCCCTGGCCAGATGAGCAGGGGATGAGTCGGACCCATCAGAGTTGTGCGTTACTTAGCAGGCAAAGGCACGCCTTCCCTAGAAACTGACATGGAGGCCCCGCCCTGTGGGCAGGAGGTCGGGTCTCTGGGGGCGGGGGCGTGGTCAGCACTGGCTTTGTCACCTGCTCAGGGAAGAGGCAGGTTTCTCTAAGGGACTCCGGAGAACTCATCTCTCTCTCACCCAGTACATATTGATCCCTTCTCCCACACTAGGCCCTGTGCCACATGCTTTTAAGTGTGAACACATTAAATTGTTTCACAATCCATGAAATTGGCACTCTGTTAGTAAGCCCGGTTTACAGAGGAGGAGAGAGACTGGAGAGGTTCAGTCACCCAGCTGGTGGGGGTGGAGGCCAGGATTTGAGCCCTCGGACTACCCTGAGGGCCCCTACTTAAAAAAACAAAACATAGGAAAAGAACTTGTATTTAAATAGAAATTGCAGGAATGACAGAATTTCTGCAGAATTTCATCCAGATTCCCAGAATGCTAAGACTTAGTCACAGTAACTTTATCATTCCCCACCTATCTTGTTCTCAACTGTTTGCGAGTAAATTGCAGACACCGTGAGCTTTTACCTCTAAATATTCCAACATGTGTTTCCTAAAATCAAGGACAATCTCTTACCTGACCACAGGACAACTACCCAAATCGGGAAATTAACACCCATGAGACTCTATTAGCTAGTCGACCGACCTTACTGGGACTTGACCAGCTACCTTCACGATGTCCTTCATACCAATGGGAAATCCTGGATCCCACACAGCTTCGGTTATCCTGTCTCCTCTAATCTGGAACAATCCTGTCTTTGTCTTTTTCCCCAAGATTGCATTCATTTATTTGATATATAGAGAGAAAAAGCATGAGCTGGGGGAAGGGCAGAGGGAGAGGGAAAAGCAGATTCTGTGCTGAGACGCAGGGCTTCATCCCAGGATCCTGAGATCACAACCTGGAGCAGAAGGCAGACGCTTAACAGACTGAGCCACCCACATGCCCCGATCTTGTCATTTTTTTAAAGCATGCAGTGCAGTTATTTTATAGAGCTGTTCTCAGTCTGGGTGTGTCTCCCATTTCCTCACGATCACATTCATGGTGAGAGTTTCTGTCAGCTGCTCCACAGAACTGATGCTGTGTCCTCCTCCGGGCATCGTTCAGGGGACACACGAGTCAGTTTGTCCCGTTACTGCTGAAAGTAACCTTGATCATTTAGCCAAAGTGTTATCTGCCAGGTTTCTCCACTGTAGAAAGACTATCCTTCTACTTCCAATTAATAATTACATTTAGGGGATGACTGGGTGGCTCAGGTCATCTCCTGGTCCTGGGATGAGCCCCTTGTTCGGCTCCCTGCTCAGTGGGGAGTCTGCTTGCCCCTCTCTCTGATCCTCCCCCTTGCTTGGGCACTCTCTCTCTCTCTCTCTCAGAGTCTTTAAAAAAGCTATATTTAGGGTCATGCTTTGAAACTATAACACTATATATGTTTCTCATCAAATTTTCATATCCATTGATGATTCTTCTTGGATCCATTATTACTAGAATGCTTCTCTAATGGTCATTTTCTAATTCCATCATTCCTTCTACTGGAAGAAGGAGCTTTGTCTTCTTCTATTCATTCATTCATTCATTCATTCATTCATTCATGCATATTAGTATGGACTCATTGATTCTTCTCTTATTTAATGGGTTATGATCCATCATTACTATTATTATTTTTTTAATATTTGAATTGTCCTAGATATGTCCAGTAGGAACCTCTGTTGCAAACCACGGAGCCACCACTATTTTTTTTTAAATATTTTATTTATTTATTCGACAGAGAGATCACAAGTAGGCAGAGAGGCAGGCAGAGAGAGAGGAAGAGAAGCAGGCCCCCTGCCGAGCAGAGAGCCTGATGCGGGGCTTGATCCCAAGACCCTGGGATCATGACCTGAGCTGAAGGCAGAGGCTTTAACCCACTGAGCCACCCAGGCGCCCCATGGAGCCACCACTTTTAAATATGACATTGCACTACATCCCTTGGCCTTGACCAGAAAGGGAGCCATGTCTGTGGGCAAGCAGTCTCTGCTGCGTGGGTACTGAAGGGCTGACCCCCTGACATGGGCAGGCAGGGCATGGGAGCAAAGGATTTAGGCAGCATGGGGTCCTTGGGTGTTGTGCAGGTTGCTGGGGACTCATTCAATAGTTGAGCACCTATAATGAGGCCTCTGAAATTAAACTCTACTAAATTAAGGGAAAGAGGAGCCTGGCCGGTGACCAAGGCTCCACACAAAGACCATCTTGTCGATGGGTCCCATGCCTTCCACTGCCAGATAAGGTAGGTGCTATGATGTCAGTTTCACAGAAGTTGTGGCTGTTGCAGTGACAGGCACTTCAGACAATGAAAACAGCATGAGCAAGGACAAGGGGGGTGAACGGCAATGCTCCCCCATTTTGCATCCCCACCAAAGCTGCCCCTTATTTATTTATTTATTTATTTGGCAGACAGAGACTACAAGTAGGCAGAGAGAGAGGAGGAAGCAGGCTCTCTGAGGAGCAGAGAGCCCAATGCAGGGCTCAATCCCAGGACCCTGAGATCATGACCTGAGCCGAAGGCAGAGGCTTTAACCCACTGAGCCACCCAGGCGCCCCCAAAGCTGCCCCTTTTGAGTGGAGCTCCAGGCACTGAATATAAGTCTTGCATTTATACTGGAACCCACTCAGTTGGGCACAGCCCTAAATATCTGGACCCGGAATCTATCCGGTCCAGATTTAAATTCCAGTTCTTGTACTTCCGAGCTGGGTGGCTTTGGAAAGTCACTTGACCTCTCTGAGCCTCCACTAATATATTTCCTCGGCAAGTATTTATGGAGGGCTCACTATGTGCTGAGCACTGTTTCAGGCTTGTGACATGCTGTGGTGAACAAGGCAGACAAGAAACTTCCATTCTGGGGGCATCTGGGTGGCTCAGTGAGTTAAAGCCTCTGCCTTCGGCTCAGGTCATGATCTCAGGGTCCTGGGATCAAGCCCCACATCGGGCTCCCTGCTCAGCGGGGAGCCTGCTTCTCCTCTCTCTGCCTGCCTCTCTGCTGACTTGTGATCTCTGTCTGTCAAATAAATAAATAAAATCTTAAAAAACCCTTCCATTCTGTTTAGGGAAAACAGACATTAAATAGTAAACAGATATAATAAGCAAGGTAATACCTTATGGAGATATGAAAGTTAATATAAGAACAAATTTCAGAAGTGGGGGCTCTTTTAGGCAGGGCAGTCAGGAAAGACCTCTCTGAGGCAGTGACATCTAAGCTGACGTGAGAAATGAGAAAGCCTGGCAGTGAACAGAAAAGGACATAGCTAGTGCAAAGGACCTGTGGTAGGAATAAGCTAGGTGTGTTTGAAAGACAGTGTGGGCAGTGTGGCTGAAGAGCAGTGGGTGAGATGAGAATGGAAGGTGAGGCTGCAGAGCTGGGCAGAGGCCAGATGGCTTAGGGCTCTATAGACTGAAAGGAGGAATATAGTTTATATTCCAAATGCAAAGGGAAGCCATTGAGGGTGTTAAACCAGAGGGTGGAAGTGTGCTAAGGAATCTGATCCTTATTTCAAGAAGATCTTTAGGGGCGCCTGAGTGGCTCAGTGGGTTAAAGCCTCTACCTTCGGCTCGGGTCATGATCCCAGGGTCCTGGGATCGAGTTCTGCGTCGGGCTCTCTGCTCAGCGGGGAGCCTGCTTCCTCCTCTCTCTCTGCCTGCCTCTGCCTACTTGTGATCGTTCTGTCAAATAAATAAATAAAATCTTAAAAAAAAAAAAAAAAGGAAGATCTTTAGTGTGTGAAGAAAGCCTTTAGGGGCAAAGTGGGGAGGCTATCAGGAGGCTTGCTGTCATGGTCCAGATAAGTTGATGGTGCCTAGGCTGGAGGTAGAGCCATGAGGGTGGGGAAGAGTGGTCAGATGCTGGACCGTGTTGGAGGTAGAGCCAGCCTCACTGGTGGGGAAGAATGGAGAAAGAGGAATGGGAACAACTGAAACTGGGAAGTCTGGGGGTACAAGGAGTTGAGGTAGGGTTAGTGGTTGGGAACTGGATTTTTGCCATCCTCATCTGGCACTCAGCTAGAGGTGCAGAGGGGCAGTCTAGAATTCAGAGAAGCCCTCCGGAGATCATGGGCATATGGTTGGCATTTAAAACCACGGGACTGGATGAGATCATCATGGCAGAGGGTGTAGGTTGAAAGGAGAAGAGACACGGGGCTGTTGACTGCAAAATGAGACAAATGACACCTCCGCCCACGCGGCTCTCGCGAGGTATCACGTGAATGCACGCACCCAGCCCATGTTCTTACCGGGGTTGAGAATCCCGACCGCGCTGAGGCTGAGCGGGGGGAGGGGCGGGGAATGGGGCCCTTGCGGGCGGGGCATGACCGGGGCGGGGCCACATGGGGGCGGGGCCGAGAGCCGGGAGGCCGCTCCGGGGCCGGAGGGACGGCCGGGCGGTGACGTCACCGCATGACTGGGTTTTTATGAATGAAAGGAATCCTGTGAGTGAGTAATTCCGGGAAGCTCGCCTTACAACTCCGCGCCGCCCCCCCCCCCCCCGGCTGCCCGCCCCACAACAAAACTCGGCGCGGCGCTCTCGGGAGCCCGGCTGGGAGCGACCCGCGGTCGGGACCGGAGGCGAGACGGACCGGGGCGCGGGCCGGGACAGCAAGCCCGGACGGCAGCAGCAGCCGCGCGTGCCAGGGGCGCCAGGCGAAGCGGGCCGAGAGGCGGGTGAGGGACGCGGGTCCGAGACGGGGACGGGAGCGCGAAAGCGGAGGCTACAGGGTCTCCGCGCCCGGGAACGTGCCTGGGGCGGGGCACCAAGGCCCGCTCCGTCGGCGCTCCGGTGTATCCCTCGCCCGGACGGCTGGCGGGGCTGGGTGGCTGGGGGGGCGGGGGGCGGGGACCAGAGGTCCTGGCGGGGGGCGGAGACGGGGTCCAGGCAGGCTTGGCGGGGTGTGGAGACGGGCCTCTTCTGGGGGCGCGCGCGGGGAGGCAGCGGAGCCGGGCAGGAAGGGACAGCACAGGCGGGCGAGCGTCAGCGTCCGCCCAGGCGGGGCCGGGGGCGGTGTGTGCACGTACGTGACTCGGTGAGGACAGTCCTTGGACCGCTGCCCGCGGGCCCTACGTGCGCGGTTTGTTTACGTCCGAAGGCGGGCGTGTGTGTGTGTGTGTGTGTGTGTTCCCGGGCCAGTGTCCCTCTTATCTTGCCTGGTGCGTGCGTGAGGGAGAGGGGGAGAGAGAGTGAGTGAGTGTGTGTGTGTGTGTGTGTGTGTGTGTGGTGTTTGTGTCGACCCGCGCGCTCCCTGGGCAGTGAAGACCCTGGGCCTGTGGCCAGTGGTGTGTACCTCAGAGAGTGTGCCCACAGGAATAAACGCGGAATGAGGATTCGGTCGAGGGAAGTGGCCCGTTCCATGGTCACACGGGGGTCCGGGAATTCTCCCTGGGGCTGTCCCCTTCCTACCAGCCTGCAGCCAGGCCCTTGCTGTCCCTGGAGTTTCCCAGGGACACGGCCATGTGACTGCGGTGTTTGTCCCCCGCCCAGAGCTGGCGCCTGCAGCCACAGGGTGGGGCAAAGTATCAAAGGCCCCACCCAGCTGGGCAGGGGGGGGCGGTGGTGAGATGAGAGAGCCACCCCTGGCCTGAGCACCCACCGATGGGTCTGGCAACAAAGTGGGCTGGTGCCTCTGTCCTTGTCCACAGGTTGTCCAGCTGCCTGGGGAAGGCAGTCCTTGGGGACTCTCCTTCATCCCCAGGGTTGCCCATCTCCTGCCTCTTGGGAGGAAGAAGGGCCAGAAAACCCACCGCAAAGGTGGGAGGTGGGAAGGAGTCCCTGGCCCCCTCTCTTTCGTGGCTTCTCTGGCTGGTCCTGGTTCTGGAGGTTGTACGTGCTGGGTTGGGGAGGGTGAGACCGGGAGGGTGGGGTGGAGCTGGTTTCTGTCCTCCTGGTGGTTTCAGTTCCCAGGTGGGATTAGTCAGACAAACCTACTGATGGTTGGACCTGAGGAGCTAGTTGAAGGCCTGGGCCAGTCCTGGGACCCAGAGTCCTCACCCTGGGCTAGCCCAGGTCATGGTCAGCAGGCAGTGGCACAGGTGGTCTTGGTCCATGAAGGATTAATATGTGAGGGGTGGGACCCTGACCTAGCCTTCTCTCCTCATCAGCCCTGTGGGATGAGATGGGGGTTAGGGATGCCTTCCTCCTATTCTGCACCCCTCCCATCTACAAAGCTTAGAATGTTGTGTGTGGGGGTGTGTGTTGGTAATTGAACTTGCTGGGGCGAGAAACCAGATGATCTTTTAACCTTGAATCTTTGAGCCCTGGTGAGCTCTGCTTCCACGGCTGGGAGTTTGAGTGACTCCAACTGCAACAGGAACTAGGCTATGTGGGGTGGCAGGATGGGTGTAGAATGGGGAGGGACGGACCTGTAGGAGAGAAAGGAGAGTCCACAGCCCCAGTCTGGAGCCAGGGATGTCCAGGAGTATAGTATAGGACTTGAGTGAGGGAGGTGGTGGCCAGGAGCACAGGAACTGCACAGGCCCATCCTTCAGAGCTGGACAGGAAACATCCCCCAGTAGGGTGGAGATTCAAGGGACAAGGGGAAGTGGCTGGTTGGATAACAGATGGAGGGTTTTGACTCCCATTGAATTACCTCTGGGCCTTCCCTAGAGCCTGAGACTGAACATGGGCTCCTGTGGCTCCCTCCTTCCTGACACTTTTAGCCTGAGTTGCAGTGGACCCTGTCATGGGCTAGATGCTGGGAATAAGATGGTGAACACACAAGATCTAGAGCCTGCCCTCTGGGACCTTACGGTCGAGGAAGGGGAGACAAAGTTGAAAGAGCGACCAAACTCCGTGCAAAACCACAGCTGAGATGGGTAGTATGAGGCAGAAGGCTCTGTAATTTGCAAGTATATAACAGGACTTTGACTTAGCCTGGGTAATCAAGGGAGGCTTCCCTGAGGAGGTGACCAGTGACCTGGGTTGTCAGATGGAGGGATGGTCACCTGTGAAGCCCTTAAGGGCTGGGGTTGTGATTCATCTTTGGGCCTTTGGGACCCAGCAACAAGTCTGGCACAGAATAGGTGCTTCTTGGAGGTTTGCTGATGAAATGAATGAATGAGCCTAGATCCATGTCCTGGAAGAACAACATAGCACTTGGAGTAAAAGGCCTGGGAATCCCAGGGAAGCAGGAAGCCTGAGGGAGCTACGGGATTCTTGAAGCGGTCTCTCAAAAGTGAGCAGATCGTTCAGGACCCAGGTGCCATCCTCCTTCACTTGCACATATACACACACAGGCACACACAGATACACGCAGACACACTCCCTGTGGGAATTGTACAAGGATGGTAGGTTACTGTCCTTTTTTTCATTCGTTGTGACCGTGAGGATCCTGGGAGAGAGTGGAGAGGGAATCCAATAGAGACACGGGGGCTCTGCTGTGCGGGCTGGAAAGAAGGTTTTGAAATGGGCTGAGCCTGGACTGGTTTGTAGGTTTGTGTCAGCTGTCTGCAGTGAGAGGGCCGGCACTGGAGGCAAGCGAGACCAGAGGCCAGTGAGGAGGTGGCTGTGGTCATAGCTCCACTCCACTGAAAGGGGAAGTGGTCCCCAGCTGTGTAGGTGGAATGGAGGGACAGTCAAGGCTGACAGTCCCAAAGTTTGTGTTCTCATGCCTCTGCCTCCAGGAAGCCTTCCCTGATTGCCTTCCCCTTCCTCCAGGGCCTCCAGTCTGTTGGTGGTCTTGGAGTTCCATTCTGGACCAGAATCTGCCACTCAAAACTCCAAAGTAATCAGTGCGGGAAAGTCCTCTAGGCTCGGTGAAGTTTGGGCATGGTGGGAAACTGAGGCCACAAGAGGTGAGTGGCAGATCTGAAGCCATGCGCAGTGAATGTGAGTGGGTGGCAGAGTCCCAGAGCTAGAATGCAAGGCCCCTGCTTCCCTGCGGTGCTGGGTTCTCTCAGCTTTGCTCCCCTTCCAGCAGGGAGGAGGCTGCACCAGTGCTGGCTGCCAAGGCCCAGGAAAACACATTTTTTCCCTCTGTCCTCAGAGGAAGCAGAATGGCTCAGCAGCCAGCAAGGAGCCCATGCCAGTGGGTGGGCCGTCTACAGGATGTCTCTGGAGTGGACCAGGGGCCAGGGAGGGGAGTGCAGGAGAGCTGGTGGCTGCTGGCTGGGCCAGGCCACTGTCAATCCCTGAGAATCAGTTCATTCTCTGTGCCTCCAAAGGAGTGTTGGGAACCTGCAGACCTTGGAGGTTGGCTCTGCTGGCCTCCAAGGGAAGAAGAGAAAAAAAATGGTTGGCGGAGGTAGCGATCCGGTAGCTGGCAGTGAAGAAAAGGCCCTGAGCTGGGGGTCAGGACCATTTAATACCTGCTACGTGACTTCAGGCAAGAGATGCCCCTTCCTCTTGGGCTAAGTGAGGAGGCAGGGCCAGGTGCCCTCCAGGGAGCCAGAGGAGGCTGAGTCCACACAAGGTCCCGGTGCCTGCTACTGGCCTGATCCCCCCTCCTGGAAGGACTCAGCCATTCTGATAACCCCCAGCTGCTCTCAGGGCTCTGCAGTTTGTACCGCTTGGCAGGTATTGTTCTGATCCTACAGTTGTAGGATCTGATTCCGAATCAGATCTGATTCTGATTCCTACGGTTGTAGGAAGAGTGGAGGCCCGGAGAGGCGGGCCTTGCCCCAGGTCTCACAACCCGGAGAAGACAGGTACAGGACTCAAACCCAGGCTTGCCTCGGTCCACTGCTCCTTCCTTGCTTCCCATATCCCAGCGGGGGGCCAAGCATCATGAAGGTAGAACCCCTTCTGCTCCTTTCCCATCTTCCTGGAGTCTGGGTACCGTCCTTGCCAAGTGGAAGCAAGGAAGCAGATGGAAAGGAGGAAGAGTTGGAGACAGGGTAGGAGGTTTTTCTCCTGGACAGTGTCCAGCTAGGCTTGGGCTTGGCACTGGGTTCAGAGACTGATAGACTGGGTCAAGGTGTCAGAGACCACCCACCCACATCTCACCAGTGCCTGCTCCCTGCCAGGCCCTGTGCTAGGGGCCTCGGTACCAGGAACTGCTGGTTGCTGCCGCAGAGGTCCCTGTCTGGTGGGGAGACAAGGACACAGAACAGGACAAGATAAGAGAGAAGTGCTAGGGTGGGTGGTGTCGGAAGAGTCCTGTGGGTCCAGGAGGGCTTCCTGGAGGAGGTCTTATTTGTGCGAAGGCAGAAGAAAGAGCAGGAATCTGCCAGATAAGGGGAGAAGTGTCAGAGGGCGTGGAGTTGCCCAGAGGCCATAGACTGTGGGAGAGAGGAAGTGAAAGAAATTCTGGGTGCGGAGGTGCCAGGCAGAGGTGGTCCTTGATGGCAAGCAAGCCTGGGATGCCACGCAGGTGGGCCTGGACTCTGTCCCAGGGATAAGGAGCCACGGAAGGTTTTCCTCTGGGTGGTAACATGGTCAGAGGCACATGCTGGAAAGATCCTTGTGCAGCTGTGTGGAGGACTGAGCAGGAGAGCATTCTAGGCCCTTCTAGGTGTGTTAAGAGGACTGCAGTGAAGGGCAGGATTGGTGGGTGTGGTGTATGAGGGTCTCCAGGTGGCATCTGTGAAAGGCCAGGGTCCTGACTTGGGGCTCTCTGGGCCTCTGCGACATCATAGGAAGCCTGGGTGGCCCTGAAGACCTTCCCAGGCTAAGGGCTGTGGTGGCGGCCTCTGTGAGGGGGTCTCTTCAGATGCCACATTCCCCCTTCTGTCCCACTCCTTGTTCCCTCTGGGGTGTCACACCCTCCGGCTGTATGGGCCCGGAGGAGCTGGGCGACTCCAGAGAAGCCTTGGGCTTTCTGCACCTCGGCCCGAGTCACACTGAGAAGTCAACATTCCTCGAGCCTCTGCAGTGTGCCAGGCTCTGGGCACAGGAGATGCAGCAGGGGACGAGCAGACTCTGGGCTGCCGGGGAGCTGGCCCTCTAATGGGGCAGGGGCAGACACTGAACAGATATGTACAGTAGATGAGTAAGAATGCATACATTGGAAAGTACCATGGAGGAACATGAGGTAAGGAAGGGAGGTGGGGAGAGAGAGAGAGAGAGTGCATGTGTGCGTGCGCGCACACATGCCAGGGGCTGGAATTTCCAAATTGAGTGACAACTGAAGATTGGGGAAGAGACCCAAAGGTGAGGAAGCAAGCTTGGGGGCCATCTGGGAGCAGAGAAACCCAGGCCCAGAGAACAGCCAGTGCAAAGGCCCTGGGGAGGAGCATGAGTGGTGTGTGTGAGGAACCACAAGGAGGAGGGCGTGGCTGGAGCAGAGTGAGGGAAGGGGAACCACACAGCAGGTGAAGTCAGAGGTCTATGCTGGGGCGGCATCCTGCAGGGGCTTATGGGCCATTGTGATGACTTGACCTTGTACTCCAAGTGAGATGGGAACCGTGGGAGGGTCCTGAGAGAGAAGTAACATGAGTGACCTAACTCTGGGTCACCCCTGGGGAAACCGAGGGACAGAGCTGTTACCTAATGGGCCAGGATCAGAACTAGTGGGGAAACCACCATGGAAAGGTCCCACGGGTGTCTGGCACCGAGGTCCATGCACTTTGCGTTTCAACAGCGTGTCTCAGAGACACGGGGAACCTGCGGGAATGTGTCAGAGGCCGATCTGAAGCTGTGAGGTGGACCCCATAGAAAGTTCAAGAAGCCAGGGCTTGGACCCCCATTTGCCTCTGCTGTTCCCTAGCATCCCGGGTATTGCTAATGAGATCGCTAGGACCGCATCTCAGGCCACAGGGCATCTTCCTGCCTTGTCCCCTCTGTTCCTCACCACCACCCCTCCCCGTCGGGATTATCGGATGAGGACACGGACGCTCACAATGAATTGGGGGAGAAGATCAGATCTGCTGGGGATACAGAGGACTGCTAATTTCAGGGGGGTTTTGGGAGACAGTCCCCTTCCTGGCCCCGAGCAGTGGCCACTGGCCTCCAGAAGGTCCCCTCCATGTCTCCCCAGAGCTGATGTCTGGCATAGAGTAGATGCTCAAAAAATACTTGTTGAAGGGACATGGAGTTTTCAGGCCTGTGGGGGAGAGACACTGAGGGCCACCTCATCAGTTTAGGGTATGTCTGCCCTGACTGCCCAGGGCAGGGCTGCATTAGTGCTGGGTACCGAGCAGGAAAAGCTTTCCCAAGACCGATTTGGGTGAGGAGGGTGTGGGCTGGGGTGGAGGGGAAGGGATTGGTAATGTTTTATTTTGATGGGGTGCAGGTTGGACTCTGGAAAGTCATTGACTATCATATATATATATATTTTATATGTATTTTATATATTATAATTTATATAATTATAATTATATATGTATATAATATATATGATAGTCAATGACTTTCCACAAACACATATGTATATATATAGTATTTTATATATTTTTTATAAATTATAAATTATTTTATTTTTATTATATATTTTATATATAATTTAAAGTAACTTCACTCCCAGCACAGGGCTCACTCATGACCCTGTGATCGGGAATTGCATATCCTACCAATTGAGCCAGCCAGGTTGCTCCAAATACGGTTTGTGTAATTTGCTGTATATAGGCATCTCTGGACCTCATATGGGCGAATGGCTGGAGGGGGGTGTCCATTCGGTTGATGCATTTTGCTTGAGCACGTGCTATGTACCAGGCACTGACTTAGGCACATTGATACCATGGCAAGACCACAGTCTTCCTGAGTGTGCATTTTGGTGGAGGAGAGGTGGGACAGAGACAGATAACCAAGTAACCAAACAAAATTACTGCAGAAGAGGTGACCATGAGGGTTATAAAATGAGGTGATGTGATAATATAGGAGGTATTTAGCCAGGATGGTTAAACCAGTTTTAAGAGGTGACATTTGGCAAAGCTCTCAGTGAAGAGTCGCTGTGGGGAGATGAAAAGGAAGACAGCCATAAAGAGAGAAGCAGGTGCAAAGGCCCTGAGGCTGGAATGAACCATTCAGCAGCGTCCGTGTGGCTGGACCGCTGGGGCAGAGAAACGTGGTATGACAGGAATTCCAGAGCAGCAGAGGCCTTGAATGCCAAGGCCTTGAATGCCAAGGTAGTGAGTCTGGGTTTTATTCAAAGTAGGAAGGAAAGTGACCTTGGTCTCTTCTTTCTCCTAGGTCTCAGCCCGGAGGGCACCTTTTGCAAACATGTCTGTGGATCCCTTATCCAGCAAAGCCCTGAAGGTGAGGAGGCAGCCCCCGTGGTCCCTGTCCTCCCCCTCTCCCTCCTTGCCTAGGCTGACTGTCCCATCCCAACTTCCCCTTCAGTTCCTGGAATCCTCAAGGGTGGTTCAGCAGGGTTCAGGTATTCATGGGGCCCTAGGAAGGGCCCCAGCCTGGAAACCAAGAGGCCTGGGCTCTGGTCATAGGTTGAGTGACCCCTCGCAGCCCCCACCCCACCCCGGCAGGTCACTTCCATCTCTGGGCTGGCTTCCACATCAGCACAGTGCTTACTGGGCTAGAGAGGACTTAAAAGGTGCTTTCTGGGCCGGGTTTCTCTGGCTGAGTCCAGGCTGATGCACTGGGTTAGAATTTGGGCCAAGCCCTGGTGTGGTGGTCCCTTTTGTGTTCAAATCCTGGTTTGGCCCAGCTTCCCCTTTCTTCGCCCGCCCGCCCCAACGCTTTGGGGCCTTGGAGCAAGCAAGTCCAGTCTCCTCGTTGGGGCCTGTGGTGGTAAAGGGGGAGCACTGGGGGTGGGGCGGGGGAGCCGTCTCCAGCACCTGCTGCGCACCAGACCAGGGCCAGCGTCCACAGGCAGGGCGCGACCCTGGGCCTCAGTTTCCCCATGCGCCCAACATTCTACCCCTAGATCAAGCGTGAGCTGAGCGAGAACACGCCGCATCTGTCTGACGAGGCGCTGATGGGGCTGTCGGTGCGTGAGCTGAACCGGCACCTGCGCGGGCTCTCCGCCGAGGAGGTGACGCGGCTCAAGCAGCGACGTCGCACGCTCAAGAACCGTGGCTACGCGGCCAGCTGCCGCGTGAAGCGCGTGTGCCAGAAGGAGGAGCTGCAGAAGCAGAAGTCGGAGCTGGAGCGCGAGGTGGACAAGCTGGCGCGCGAGAACGCAGCCATGCGCCTGGAGCTCGACGCGCTGCGCGGCAAGTGCGAGGCGCTGCAGGGCTTCGCGCGCTCTGTGGCCGCTCGCGGGCCCGCCGCGCGCGTGGCGCCAGCCAGCGTCATCACCATCGTTAAGTCAGCCCCGGCCCCCGGGCCCGGGCCGGGGCCAGGCCCCGCCTCCGCCCCCGCCCCCACCCCCGGCCCCTCCCCCGCAGCCTGCTCCTAGTGTCCGCCTCGCCCCGCCCGGCCACGCCGCACTTCCAAGCCACACCCCCCACCCCACCCCGCCGCTTCCTTCCCAAAGTGCCTAAGCGTGGTCTCGTCCCCAGGTGCCATTTCTCTGTAGCCACCAGCCCCGTGGTGAGCACATGATTCCTCCCGAGCCTGTTGTCTTCCTGTTGTGGCCCCTGTAACTGGGTCCTAATAGGTGGCCTTGGGGTGAGACAACTTGGGTGGGAACGGTGGGGTGGTCTTGAAGTCTGGGGTCTCTTTTGGCTGAACAGTCCAGCCGTCTTAGACTGGGATGGTGGGATACAGAGTGGATTAGAGAGAAGGGCTGTCCGGGAGGAGAGGGCCACCCCTCATTTTGTAAAGTGTCTGCTCAGATCGTGTCCTAGCCCCTCCGAACCCTCCCAGGATTCGGGACTAGGTTTGGCTCCCATATGTGTCTCCTGGGACTGGAGGCTAATGTGCCCCGCCTCTGCGCTGGGCCCAGCAGTGCCTGGCCTTCCAAAGCTGGGAGAATCGTCAGACATCACTAGTGAGGGCCAGTTAAGAGATAGGGAAACAGGCCTCCAGCGGACAGGCCAGTGCTCAAGGCCATCTGTGTTTCGTGGCTGAGCTGGAAAAGCCAAGCTGCCCTGAGGTTCCATCCGGGTTTGTCAGGGGCATTGTGGACACAGACTGGAAGGGATGATGGAAGGGCCTCCCTGGCCTGGGAGCTGCCTCTGTGAGTTAGGGGAAGAGAAGTAGAGGGCCGGAGAAGGTGATAAGGATGGAAGAGGTAGAAGGAGCTGGCCAGCCAGAGAGAAAGAGGACCAAGGAGGCCACCATTGACTGTGGCAGGCGGGAAGATAAGACAGATGCTGAGGTCTCGCAGTCCTGAGAAGGACCATTGTGGCTTGAGGGGTGGCCACTGCCACTGATTGCCATTCTCCTGGGGAGTCCAGCCCCAACCCTCCTGCCCTGTATACAGCTGTTTATTTATTGCACGAATTTTAAGTTATTCTCCCCAGCCGGAAACCTAGCACCCACTGCCTGGGAAAAGTGGTGTGTGGCCCTGTGCTGGACTTTATATTTTATATGTGCAAATAAATCACATTTTATCTTATATTTAGGGAAAGCCGGATGACAACCACCCAAAAAATGCTTAAAAAAAAAAAAAATTGACCCGGCCCCCAGAATTTATTTATTTTCTGACTTACAGTAAGCGAGTTATCCGCCTTCTGTATTTTGTAGACTTTCTGAATAAAAGTCAAATTCTCTTTTTCCACAGTGACCAAGTGTCAGTCCAGTGTCTGGGCTATGGTTTCTGGAGGGGGTGGGGGGCAGGATGGGTTCTGAATGAGGGGCTGAAGCTGGAGTTCCGCTTATAACCCCAGACAGGCCCCCCTGCTGGAGAGGGGTGGGGCTAGCCCTGGGTTGCCAATGAAGAAACCGGGCCATTGGCTCCCCCTAGCTCTTGCTGGAGGCGGGGGCTTGGGGGGACTTGCTAAAACTACGGTTCTTCCTTCTGGTTCCCTGGAGCCTCCCAGGGGAAGACAAAGCCAGGGGGAAGATGAAATGTAGGGTTAAATCCCTGGCATCCCTTCACTGAATAAACAGTCCCGCCCAGAGGAAAATTCCCGGATTTAAGAGTAATCTTTCCAGCACTTTCCCACCGAGGCCTGACTTTCTACAGCCAAGTAAAAAATATTTTCCCCATGGTCCGGAAGGCACAGGGAGGCCGAGACAGAAGTGGCTTCTGCAGGCCTAAAAGGCAAGACTGTATCTCCTCTTTCGCTCCAAACTCACTATAATTTCCTCCCCATCTGCCAGCCCTTTGGGGACACCCTGAAGAGGAGTGGAGGGTACAGCAGTCTGGGGGGGGGCAGGGAAATCAGGGTTTAAATCAGGGTGTGCCTGTTTCTAGCCATGAGACTTCTTATGGTTTCTTTAGCTTCTTACAGCCTCCCTGCAGAGAAGGCACTCGAAGGGCATAGATGTGACAAGCACCAGGAAACCCGAGGGGCTGCAAGCTTTAACACACAGCACGCGGAGGCGAGCGCTCACACACACAACACACACACACACACTCACACACACAGGCTGAGGGAAAAGGCCCTGTCTGTGGCAGCTGCTGGCTTTGAAAGTTGGGGAAGGGTCAAACCGCATGGGTTGGCAGCACCCACTGGCCTTTTCCCCCCTCTCATGTTGAGGCCCACGTCATCCTGATCCCTGATCCGGGGATGCTGAGCTCAGGCCTGCAAAAGGGCAGCAGGAAGCCTTGGGCGGGACAAGTGGAGTTTCAAGGTCAGCTGGGAAGTTCCCCCCGCCCACGCCGCATTCCTGAGCACTCCTGTCAGCCCGCCAGCCCCTCCTCCCCGAAAGTGGGTGGCCAAGGCCGGGCACCTGGCCGCCTTAACCCTTGGGGCAGGGACAGAGGGTCGGACAGTGGAGGGTGGGCTCAGGGAGGCATAAAGATAGGCCGCAAGGAGCAAGAAGGCCTGGAAATCCCTTCAAGCCCATGGGAGACCCCTGTGGGAATGCGGCTGCTGGTGTTCGAGGTGCAGGGGGCCCTCTGGCTGGAGGACAGAAGGGGGAACGGGGCATCCACCCACTGGGGTTGGGAAGGCGGGCCCCTGTGGCCACAGCTGCCCCTGGCTCCCACCAGCTGGAGGAGAGGGAGACGGTTCGTCCAGTGCGAGCCCGGAGCCCAGTGTCAGTCTCTGGCTCCGTGAATTCCCCCACTCCCCTGTCACCTACACATCGTGCCCTGGAAGGAAGCCGGTTTCCTAGGAGACCCCTGCCCACAATCACCAAACCCACCCCCAAACACATACACGGGAGACGGGGAAGAGGAAGGGCAAAAAAACCTCACCCACAGGCAGCAGATTTCAATACAATCTATATTATCTCATATATATATTTCTTACTTTATTTGCTCACTTCTGTCACGCATTTAAAATGTCACAGAGACCAAAATAGAGCGGCTTTCTGGTGGAATTCATGGCAGTCATACACGAGATACAAAACTAGGGGACTCTGTCCTCTCATACATCATACAGTTCAGTTTTCAAGTATTTTTTATGTACAAAGAGCTACTCTATCGGGGGAAGGGATTAAAAAAAAAAGGTTATGCATCCTAGGAAGGAAGGGTGGAGTGGGCGGGCACCCATTCCCGGCCCCTCGACTCCCCGGGGGCCACTAGCTCCCTGCCCCAGAGCCCCTCCTCTGTGTCCCCCCACGAACCATGCTAGCCAGCAAGTGCCAGGGCAGCCAAGACAAGGGGGCAGGGAACCGGCAGCACACTTTGGCCTGGAAGGAGAATCACAGCGATCTATGAAAGCGAAGTGGGGAGTGGGGACAGCCTGCTCCCACCTGCCACCTTCCTGGGCAGCTTGGTACCAGCTGGCCAGGCCCACCAGATCGGCCCCAAGAGCCAGCCTCCAGCTCGCCCTCTCAGGCCTCTGTGACCCCGGGCAGGGACGGGGCGGGGGGGGGGGGGGGCCAGCTTGGTCACAAGGGCCAAAGGCAGCCTGGGAAGACGGCAGGGGTGTAATCCCCCACTGGACCCTTGGCACACTTCATTCCACGAATGAACGGAAAGGAAGAGAAGTTCTGGTGCCATAGGGTGGGGCCCTCCTTACCCTACAACCTTCCCCAGGCTGTCCCGGCCCCAACCCAAGTGCCCTCTGGTTTCCGAAAGACAGAACACACACTGTGACTGTCAGGAGGCTCCTCCTAAGACAGTGGCCAGTCTAAGCCCAGCCTGACTGGGGGCTCTGGCCACAGAGGCTCCGGGAGTTTAGGTGTGGAGGTGAGCGAGGGGAGGGGACTCGCCATCCTGGCCATCCCCTAAGGCCTGTCCAGGGTGCTTGGCCCAGTGCAGCAGGGTCCCCTGAGTGCCAGCAGCTTGAGAGGGAGCCCCCAGGGAGTGTCCTGGGACGGGGGAGCTTTCGTATGTGACTAAGGCACAGAAGAGATGGGCCGAAGGGCCAGCCGAGGCAGGACTCCAGGCCGTGTGTGGATACGGCGCCAGGGGAGAGGAGGTTGGGGTCACTCCACCTACTTCTCAGCTCCCGGCTGTACGCCCCCTCCTTTCGCCTCCCTCCCGTAGGGCTGCTCCTCCAAAAGCTGGTCTGAAAAGTGGAGACTCAGACCCTTCCCCTGAAACGGGAAGCAGCAGCCCTAGGGCAAGACCAGGACCCTGCGGAGGTTCTCACTGCTTAGCCTGGGAAAGGGGCTGGGAGCCTCCAACCCCTTCAGCAGCCAGGAAGCAACAAGGGCTCTGCCCAAAGTGCTCTCAAGAAGAAAGACCCCGAGGGACAGGGCAGTGCGGGCTGCTGGCTGCCCTCAGCAGGTCAGGAGGAGGGGGCATGAGGCAGGCAGGGAGGGCAGCCACGGAGAAGACAACCAGGGGCCCAGATGCACCCGAGCTCCCTTCCAACATGGGACACATGGCTCTGGGTGTCCCTCTGGTCCTTGCAGCATGCCAGGCAAGCCTGGGTCAGCAGGGGGCGCGGGGAGCGTCTGGGTTCCCTCCCGCCCCTCTGGCCAAGGCTGAGGCTAATCTAGCGCGGACAGGGGACACAAGGGAGGGAGCAGGCAGGAAAGAGCCCAGGTCAGAGTATTGCACGGTGCTGGGGGCGGGGCTGTCAGTCTCAGGGGGGAAAAGAGGGACCCACGTGGGGGCTGAGAGGGCCATGGCTGCGGGTCCACCACGGCCACAGCTGGTCCCACCAGGCCGCTGCCACAGGACAAGCCATAGGGGCACAGGAGTCGCCCCAGCATCCTCCGTCCCTCGCCCGGCAGCAGGGCTGGCCACGCGTGAACAGTCTGGAAGGCCCCCGTGGTGAGCCCGGGCTGTTCCCTGGGCCGACAGCTTCTGGCTATTCCTCTGGGAGCGACAGGTGAGTGTTTCTGGTCCAATAAATTAACGGGCAATGCCAAAGCTGTGCCAGCCTGCCTCCTCGCCCGCGCGTGGGACTGGAGGGGGGCACGCCCTGCCCTGGGCCGCGGGGCCAGTCCTCCCCACCAGCAGCCGCACCTAGAACTCGTCATCGGAGCTAAGCAGCAGAGTCTTCTCGTTGTCGCGGGCGCCGCTGAGGCTGTGGGAGCGCGAGAGGCTGTGGGCGCTACCGCGCCATGCGGGCCCAGGCTCCAGGGTGGACTGCTGTGTGTACTGCTGGTAGGCGGGCGAGAAGTTGTGGATGGCGTCCTGCACAATGTCGTGTGGGTTCATGGTCTCCTTGAGGCTGCTGGAGATGCTCTTCATGGGGGCACAACGGCCTGCAGGGTAGGAGCCCAGAAGAGGGGGTGAGGGGCAGGGAGGCCCCAGTCCCGGGACCAAGCGCCACCCCAAGGCCGTGTCACCCGACAGAGAACAGGGTCCCGGGCATCAGGAGGCACAGGCAAAGAAATGGCTCTCTGGCTGGGGCGCAGAGGACAGGAGAGCAGCCGTGGGGGGGCTGGTAAGTGTGGCTGGTGGGAAGGGACCCGGGTGGAGAATGGCATGCCTCAGGGAGGCTGGAGTGTCGGGGAGGGGTCCACCTATAGAGCTAGCCCTGCCCCCTACCCCGGGGGACCCCCTTTGCTCTGGCAGTACAGGTAGCCAACCCCCCCCCCCCCCCACGCCTCCAGCACCCACAGTGGGATGCCCTGCAAATCCTCACTGGCTCCCCTCTGAGAGGGCAGAAGCCCTCATGTGCTTCTTGCTAACTCCTCCTCTAAGGATCTCTCCCTCCATGGGTTCAGTAGGGAGAAGTGACCCAGATCCAAAGCCAAGGTGGGGACAAGCCCAGGTCTTCCAATTCCAATCTGGCGGGCCTTTTCCACTTTTGTGTTCTCCGCCATGGATTTCCCATTAACACGCACTGTGCCCCTGGAACCCAGCGGGCGTATTCCAGGACACTGAGAGACCAGGACGGAAGCAGGCAAACTCTACGGGTGGGGGGCAGCCCTTGGCAGGCAGGGCCTCTGAGCTCTGCTGCCTGGGGGTGCCTTGCGGGGGAGAGACAAGAACACGGAGAAGGGACTAGGGAGAGAGACATGCCGGTGACGGTGACCACGACTGACGTGCAGGACAGACGTGTAGACCAGGAGCAGAACCTACCGTAAGGGCCGTATGTTGGCACTGCCCGCGGCCAAACCCGGGGCAAAAGCAGGGCGGAGGGGGTAAGGGGAGGGAGAGAGAAGCCAGAGAAATAGAGAAGACAAGAGACAGCTGAGTGACACCATCTGCCCACCACCAAGGCCTGCACACCGCACCAGACACGCTTCCCACCCAACCCAGCACCCAGCAGCCCCAGCGGCCCCCTCAGAGCCCGGCACCCAGTGGGCGATGGGGGTGGGGGACGGCACGTCCACTCAGGGATGACCCCTCCCACAGGGCTCACGCTCTCATCAAGGGGGACGGGAGAGCCACCAGCAGACGCACAGGACACTGATCGCGGTCCCATTTCTACACCCAAGTCGTGGCCCAGCACCCCCACTTCTCTTCAGGCTTGGCTGGAATGGCTAAGCCAGTGCCCTGCGCTTTACAAACCTCGTGACACTTCACAGGAAATCAAGGCTGGGGAGTGAGGGGGCGTGGCGCCCTGTATAGATTCCCCCAAGCTTTTCCCCAGGAGGGCTGGGCTGGGGTCTCCGCCAGAGGTGGGTTTCTGGCCACGCTGTTCTTTTCTGGGCTGGTGGTCCGGGAGCAGCGGGTGGGAAGATATAGCCTAGGTGTCTGCTGGGCCTCTGCAGAGCCCCCACACGCAACATTTTAAACCCCGAGGGCCCAGAAAGGGTTCTCTGCTATGGCCCCAGGCTCCAGGCACAAGGGTGACTTTCCTAAGGATGCAGGCTCTGTTGGGACCAGGTTCACGGGACATCGTGCTCAGCACTGGGTGGGTGTTTGCAGATCTGAGGACCTAGTGGGAAGCGCAGGGGACAGCAGCTGGCAGCAGCAAGGCGGCTGGAACCGGGTAGGTGTGCGATCACAGACGGAAGAAGGGGTACCGCCAGCCCTCCGCCAAGTGTGTCGGGAGAACACAGCTGGGCGCCCAAGAACTGAGCGGCCCGCAGTGCCGGCCCATCCACTAGTGGCCACCAGGTCTCTTTCCAGCCACGGAGAGGGCCGAGGGGTCCCCCTGCAGCACCCCATCCCTGGGGCCTGTGGCGGGCTTCGGCGCAAGGCCTGGGAAGAGGGGTTCTCGTCTCTGGCCACAAGGCAGGCAGCCAGCAGCAGCCCAGCTCTTGGGTGGGTGTGTCAGAGCAGGACCCTCCAAGGCCCACCCACCTCCCCACCGGAGAAGTCAGTGCAGGCATTGCTGGCCTCCTCTTCCGCCCGCCGTGACCATCTGCTCTCTGCCCAGGAGCAACCCAGAGGCCGTTCCCTCCACTGGGGGGAGCTGGGAAGGTCCCTGCCACTGTTCCAGCCCAGACCACTTAATGCCGAATCTTGGAGATGGGGGGGTGCACAGGAGGGACAGGCAAGGCCTCTCCGGGCATCCTAACGTACAACCGGGGTCGCCAATGTCTTCGAACAAGGAGGCAAAGGAGCAGGTGTAAAAAGCAAACTGTTAAAAACGGCCTGTCGGACACTGTGGCAGGAGGGCCCTAGGGCGGGGCCTGGGAGGGCTTCTCCCGCTGTGTGGGGGGCGGTCACCTCCACGCAGGCTCATACCTTGCGCATCCAGCCTCTTGTCAGCGTAGACCTTGTAGGTGAAGGCGTGCCGCAGGGCCAGGGCTGCGAAGAACATCTCCACGCAGATGATGAAGTCCTGGTAGCCGGCGGCCACGGTGCCCTCGCCCACGGACACGCGGGCTGAGTGGATCTTGGGAATGGCCCCACACTTCTCCAGGATGGCCAGGAGCATGCCTGGAAGAGGAGGCACGGGCATGTGGCCCTGGAGCCGACCCCTGGCCTGTTGCCCCTTCTACATGCAACCCCCACCCCGCCAATGCCACACCCACCAACAAGGACGGCAGCGGGGCCCACGGTCACCCCGGGGGGCTGAGATGCTGGCACCAAGCTGAGGCGTCTGGGAAACCCCACCCCGCCAGCTCCTTGCTGGCCACCAACACCGGGGGTCCCTTGGATCCCTATCCATGAGGCAGCCCCACGGAAGGTTCCCCATGGCTCCTGTGAAAGGCTCGTGAGGGCCTAGACGTTCCCCTCAGGAGGCCCCAGTGGACAACACAGGCCTTACAGAGGCTGGGAAGAGGCTCACCTTGCCAGAAGGAGAGAAAAATGACAGACTTGACCATGAAGAACTTGAGGACGGGGCTGTAGGGACTAAGCAGGTCCCGGGTGGCAAAGTAGAAGAGGAAGAGGGCGTAGAGGGCCAGGCTGACAGAGATGTTGTAGATGATGGTCACGTAGAGGTAGCCGCTGGTGACACTGGGGGAACGGGGAGTGTTCTCTGGCTTGGACAGAGCCTTTGGAGGGACAAAAGGCCTCCCTCCCGCCTCTGCCCAGACAGTATGCCAACCCCCATGGCTCTCACCAAGGCTCCCCAATCGGTGCTCCATGAGCCACTGAAGAAGGGACCTAAGTGGCTAAGAAGCAGGGGGCGGAGGGAAGGTGTGCGAGCGTGTGCCCACGGTGAAGGCCAGCCCTGTGCTTCTGCTCCGGTGCCCGGGCTCCTGGTAGGAACCCAGACATGGAAGCCACCAGCACCAGGGGGCTCAGCCCAATGGTCCAGCAACAGGGATGAGAATGATGTAGAGCCTGGCTCTGCTTTTCTCTTGAACCAAGTTCTGTCGCCCTCCAGGCTTCAGATGCTCACCTGCCCTGGCGGGGCTGTCCCGTGGGGTACAGGTTGCACCAGGCTGGGGTGCATGGTCCTGTTCACTAGCCCCCCGAAACGAAAGAAGTCCACACGGGAGAAGCCTTCTCCCGGGGACTCAAGCCAGGCCTCTCAGGGCTCTGACCTTCTAGCTCCCTGCCTTGGGAGTGGTCACTACCCTCAGGCACCAGCCTGTGGGCTGTCTGTGAGGGTGATGAGGGCTGAGGGCTGGCTCCTGTGCCAGAGGTGGGGCCAAGCAGGACGATAATCACCTCCAGGCTTGGGCCCTGCAGCTTAGGGATGCGCGGGGGCATGAGGAGCCACGGGCCACCCTCGGCCTCCCCTCAGAGGAAGGTCAGGGGCGTGGGGCCAGTCTGCAGGCACCTCCTTCCCTAAAGCAGGGCGTCATAGCCTCGGGGCAGGACCACCCACCCCCACCTCTCAGGGGGCCCCCCGCTGCTTACTCAAAGTCGCCGTCCCGGTACTTGCCGAAGGCCTGGAGGACCACGGTGCTGACAGCCATGAGTGGCTTCACCACGCAGAACTGCAGGGTGGCCTGTCGGGGGAGAAGGTCAAGAGTCGGGGACGAACAAAGAAACTGTGTGGCAAGCCCCTCCTCTGGCCAGGAGAGCCTGTGCTGGATGCTGGGGTGGGGGGTGTTCTGATGTCCTGTCCCGAGGGGACTGCGTGTGGAGGGGAGGCAGAAGCTGTGAAGGGACAGCTGTGCAGAGCGGCCGTGCGAGCAGACGGGAGGAGGAAGGCAAAGGATGGCCGCTGGGGGCACGGCCGAGCGCAGGGCGGGGGAGCCCGCTGGGGAGCTTCTCACAGAAGGGGTCGGGAGGAACGTGCCAGAGACACGCCAGGGACAAGCAGAGGGAGGCGCTCCTACCGAGACCGAGAGGCCGAGGGCAGACACGGGCGAGGGGGTAGATGCTGGTGATGGAGGGCAGCAGGAAGGGGCCAGGGCCCTACTCAAAGCCGCCTCCTGTCCTCCTGTGTCCACCCGTGGGGTCCCACTGGGGCTGGAAGGGACCTCCAGGAGCACAGGAAAGGAGGCAGCTCAAAGCACAAGGTCTGGGATCCTGAATCTGAATCTGAATCCTGGCCTCACCGGCTACCATCTGGAGAAGGTCAAGTGAGCGGTCACGTAGCCTCTGAGCGGTCACCTCACTAACAAATAGATGTAACCAGCCCCACATCGCAGGGCTGAAGACCACAGCAGCGTCTGTTGTTCAATGAAGGCCTCCACTGGCCAGCTCAGCTCAGCCACTGGAAGAATTCCTAAACCAGGTTCTTACAGTGCACTCCAGAGGCTCCAGTAAAGTCAAGGACAACCCACAGTGCCCAGAAAGCCAGTAAAAACACCAGGTTCTTGAAAATCATGTCTAAGCCATAACGCCCTTTCTGTGGTTGGGGAGCAGCTTGAAAAGGCTGAGCCACTGTGGCTCCAAGTCAGGCAAGGACCCTGGGGCAGAGGAAGTAAGCCGTTGACCCCAATGTTTCTGCCCCACTGGGGACCCGAGTGCAGTCTGTGGGGTGTCCCCACGGGCCCTGGGATGTGCATGGAAGCACGTGTGATGGAGCACAGAGGTGCAATGCTGCCACCAAGAAAGCCCCCCAAATTCCCCAGCCCCACCACCCACCTTGAGGGAGCGGGACCAGTGTCTGGGGCAAAGGGAGGAGGCGGGGGCATTAAAGGCCTGCCCACAGGCCGCTGCCGTCCTGGTCAGCTGGGCGCACAAGGGCCCCCCAACAAAGCACTGTTACAGCTGAGGAAACCGAGGCACGGAGGGACAGAAGAGGTGGCGTCAGCAGGCCCCACAGCCCGCACCCAACCACAGCCCTACACTGGGCAGGGAACCAGGCAGCGGTTCCCCAGCCAGGAGGGGGTTCAGAACCACCTGCGGAGCTATAAACCCAGCCCCGGGGCCCAGAGCTCCAGGCCAGACCTTCTTCATCAGCCTGGGGGCTGCGGAGAGGGGGCTGGCTGACCAGAGGATGGCTGTGCACCAGCTCTCCGGGGGAGTGGGATCCTGGGGGCCCCTGGCCTAGGCTTTCTCAGGAGAAACAGCAGAGAGGAAGCAGTGCTCTCCCAAGGGAAAGGGATGCAGAGGCTGCTTTAATCCTGTCCTCTTACTACCTCCCCCTGCCGCTTCCAGAACAGCAGCAGGACATCCGAACTCACAGGGCCTGGGGAATCATTTATAACCAGACTAGCAAGCTAGTGATCATGGGATCAAAACTCTGTACACAACATACCCATCAAAGAAGGCGGTGGTGAGTCACAGCTGGGCCCAGGGCGGCTGAAAGGCTGGTAAACAAAGGCTCTGGAAGGCCCCACCCACCGTGACCCGGGGACACTTTTAACTCTTTGCCTCCAGGCCCAGTAGGGAGATTGTGAATGGAGGAACGCCCAAGGGAAGGCAGAGCTGGAAGCTGGCCTGTGGCATAGACCGGTCTGATCCATCCAGGTAGGTGCTATGTGGGTGTGCCCGCACTGCGGGCAGTGTCCCTGCACAGAAGGGAGTGGAAAGGCCAGCCCTCTGGTGGCCAGGGTCATCAGCTGCAGTGACTACTCTTGGTGACCCAGAGGTCCCAGCAGGGGCAGGCTCTCCCTCCCCCGACCAGAGTGGGCTCGGTGCCCGTCTGTGCTGACTGCTTCCCATCCATCCCCCACCTGGGCCTCGTGCCATCCCCCCAGGTAAGTATGGTTCTGCCTGCTTTACAGAAGAAGGAAACCAAGTCACGCTCGGGGAAGTTATTACATAACCTCGCCAGGGTCACTCAGTCAAGAGGAAAAGCTGAAAATCAAACTCAGATGGTCGGACACCCGGGCCCATGTGCTTCACCACAAACCCCGCGCGGCCTCCACCCAGCTCCCGGAGACCACAGGGGAGGCAGCGGAGGAAACCGGAAGCTGGTGGAAATAGGGAACAGACCAGAGACTCGGCAGGCCCGTGGAGCTTTCACGCAGAAGAACTCCTGACCTCTAGCTGCAGCCGAGGAGGGGTTTCAAGCTGAGACTCTAGAATCCCTGCACTTCCTCATTCTCACACACACACACCAAGACCCGCTTGGTGGAAGTGAGCAGGAATGGGACCACCTCCCGCCCTGGGCCGCCACAGACCCCCTCAGGACCCTGTTGCTGCCCCTCGGAGCATGCCTGGCTCATGCACGCGTGGGGCGTGGGTGCCGGGCCTTCGTGTACTTCACGAGGTATGGGAACTCCACAGGTGGGCTCCTCGGGCCCTACGTCCACCTCTGCCGCTGGACGAGCAGGGGCGGCCCCCAGGCTCCGGGACCCTGGCCTGGGCCCCTCAACCGGGGCTGGTGCAAGGGACACGCACCTGCTTGCAGAAGCGCAGGAATCCAATGGAGTAAGTCTTTCCCCAGAGGCAGCACGTGCCATACATACAGCTGGACCTGGAAGAAGCAAGCAGAGGAGAGGCTAGAAGGCAGCCAGCCAGGATTCGGGGAAGGTGGGGCTGGGGGAGGCTGCCTTCCCGCACATCCACACGAGCCCAGGGAGAGCAGACCGGGCCTGGGAACGAGGCACAGAGTTCAGGCAGCCTTTGCCCGGAGGCCACGCACTCGGGGAGAGTCTGCACTGGCGGTGGTGGGAGGTCCGGGGTGGGGCGCATCAGGGAGCAGGGCTGCACCAGCCTGGACACAACCAACCAACCTGCCAAGTGCTGAATGGAAAGACTACAAGAGGGAAAAATAGGCAGACAGGAGGGGACAGGAGGAGAAAAAAGGAGTAAGAGCCGGTGAGGCCATCCCCACGGTCGCGCTGTACAGGGTCGCTCGGGAAGGGAGGAGAGGCACGACAGGGCCAGGTCCTGGGCAGGGTCAGTCTGTGTGTCCGGCTGATACCAGGACAGCTCAAAGACCCTCAGGCCCAGGAAACAGGGTGCTGTGGGGGCTCCAGGGAGACCGTCTACTCACTCGATGGGCTTCCCTCTGATCTCCGACATGATGGAACTTTCTCCCCCAAGGTATTCGTAGCACAGGCTCAGGAAATTATAGATGACCAGGGCTGTGAGAGATGTCCAGAGAAAACCACTCAGACCAGCAGGCTGGGCAAACAGATGGTGGGATTCTAAACAGCCACAAGAGTGGAGGCACCACGGTCACAGGGCCGCGGGGACGCAAGAGAATATTCCAATGGTTACCAAACCAGGCAAAGCTGAGTCACACTGTGTGCGGTACGTGCACGTACGCTGCTGGTCACCCCGTAAAGCGACACATGGTGATAAGCACGAAGTTCCAGATTGCAGGGGGAGACGGAGCTGGGCTTGCTGGGGGCTGGGAGGCAGATTCTGAGGCTCAAAGCCGGTACCTACTGGCTTTGTTACTGTGTGCGTGTGCATGCGTGTGTACGTGTGTGTCTTACGGATCAGAGTTTTACAACAAAACAATAAAACATTCTCTGGAGAAAATCTCAGGAGAAATGTTCAGCAGGAACGAGACAGGACAACCACCCAGAGGGGGAGGTTAGTGCGCACGCCAGCAGAGGCTCTCGGGTGGCGACGAAGGTCAAAAAATCAAGCACAAATGTGTGGGGCAGCTGGGCCAGCTCTGTCCGGATGTGGCTCGAGGGCACCACAGAGACGCAGCTCTGCAGCAGCGACAGGCAGCACTGAGGTGCGTTGTCAACGCTAGAACCACAGCATGCCGAGAGGACTTCTGTGGGGTCAGCAAGATAAAGGCTGAGGCCTCCAGGGTGCCAAGAACACGGGGACACGCCAGGAGCAAGGACGGGGAGACTGGAGAGCAGGAGGAGTACCGCAGAGACCACCAGGAGGCAAGGGCACCGGAGGATGGTCAGGCCGAGAGCGTGGGAACTCGAGTGTGCAGCAAAGGCATGAGGGTCCAAGTGGGGTCAGAGGACAGGAAGGGCAAGGGGAGTACCTGCGACCCTGCGGACGGAGGACTCCTCATCTGTCCCTGCTGTCCCCCCTGTCGCACAGAGGCCCTTACTGCTCCAGGTACAGCCCTGACCTTGGCTCTCGAGACTTTTCCACAGTGACTTGGCCCCGGCCCACTCCCCACATGGCCTTCCCGGGGAACTAGATGCCCCTCTTTCCCCGTAGGTCATGACATCCTCCATGTGCTTCCCTTTGCTGAGTCCCACGGCCTGGGGGGCCCCTCCCTCTGAGTTGCTGGCGTCCTTGAAACCCATGAGACCTCGTGAGAGTCTCTGGCCCCTTTCATGGAGGCTGGCATGTTCTCACCCAGGGAACAGCTGACCTACAGATGCTGGGCCGTGTTTCCTGCCCCGGGGCCTGGCTAGCATGATCCCTGACTGCTCCCACGGGACTGCAGCCCCTAGAAGGCAGCCCACCTCCTCCCCAGAGCATGGCCACAGCACTCGGCACACACCTGGCACACCACGACCACGGGGCTACCTTGAGCTGGAGAGCACTCGATCCCGGCGACAGATCTATGGGTGAAAGCGGGCCTTCAGCGGTTTGGGAAGGAGTATGTATGTATGCAGTGTGGTATACCTAACCTATCAGGGGCTCACCTGCCAGCTAAGGTCGGGGATTCCAGGTAGCACTCCATCTCAGCATGACCCACGGCACCTACCACACGGTGCTGTGACTGACTGTCTACGGATGTAGTAGAGGGTTTGCCCCCCATTAGCTGGGAGCCTTTCTGTGCCTCAGTCTCCTCATCTGTTAGATGGAGACAACAGAGGCATCTACCCTGTCAGGGGGTATGAGGTTTGAGTACCCAAAGTACTCAGAAGAGTGGCTGGCCTTAGTCGCGCCCACTAGGGGGCTACTACTGTTTATCTGCTGGTCTTCCTCAGGGGCCAGGGTCCCCCATTGGGGCCTGTGGACGCTGCCTGCCTGGCCCGGAAGCAGCTCGGGAAACGTGGGGACTGCGGCAGTCTCCACTGAGCTCCAAAGCACTCTTCAGTGCCCAGAACTATGGGGCATTGGGGCCGGGGAGGAGGCATCAAACCAAATCTGATGTCAGCCTGCTGACCACCTTTGTTGGAAACCACACGAGGCCAAGTAGGATGGACATGCCCGTCCCAAGCTGGCTCCAGCTACAGGGTGGCCAGTGGTACCTTCCAAAGACGGCCACACCCTGGGATGCTGGCTCCCCTTTGCGGGGGACATAGGGTCTTCCTCCCTCCCTCCCCCCCCGGGGAGCCCGGGGTGACTACAGCACAGGTGCTGCTCCAAGACCTCTGACACTGGGCTTCGAGAAGGCCTCTTTCCTCTGCTGCTTTCTCTTGAGACGCCTGCCCTCGGCTGTAGCCCCCCTGCTCCGAGGGAGCCCAAGCCAGTCCACGTGGAGACAATACCCAGAGCGGTTCGGGTGGGAGGACCGGAGGCCCCAGCTGATGATGCCAGCGACAAGTGCCAGACCCACAAGCGCACCAGACTGCGGACGCCACGCCCCCAGTTGGGGGTCCCCCAGCCAAGGGTCCCCCTGTGGAGGCCCAGACAGCAGGGCACAGGGACAGACTACCCACACGGTGCCCCATCCACGTTCCTGGACTACACTGTCCGTGAACAAAAGGAATGGCCGTTTTACACTAGTCTGGGTGATTACACAGCCAGAATAAATGCATACGTACACATGTGTGTGTCTGCGTGTCTACATAACATCTCTATGTATATGCACATACATCCGCATGATATAACACCACTCTGGAAGTTCCCAGGATGCGCCGGGAGCTCTCACACCTCCCATGCTAGCATGTTCTGGGGCCTCTGCTGAGGCTCAGGGGCAGGCCCTGCTGAGACACCCCCTCTCCCCTGTCCAGAGCCAGGCTCACTCCACACTCCACACTCCACACTCCACACTCCACGACCCCGCCGTGGATCCGGCCGAGCCTTCCCGTATGAAGGGGGCAGCGTCACCAAGCAGGGAAGCCCCAGACCCTGGAGCCAGACTGCCAGCGGGTGTGGATGGTGGCTCCGTTGCTTCCTAAGTGTGCTGTGCCACGGTTTCCTACCTGCAGGCCGGGGTAACAGCAGCTCCTTCCTTGAGGACAAGGGCGAAGTGCGACTCCTTCGCTAAGGCTGAGCTCACACGGAGTACCCACGCCGCAGTACCCAGTGTTCTTTCCAGATTGCCAACTCTTTGCCAGCCTGCCTCGGACTCCTGGAGGGCCTTAACTCGGGGTGTGGCTTGGAGAGGCCCACACTCCTTTCTCGCCCGCAGAGCCCATCCTTCCGCAGGCTGCGCGGACCAGACACAAGTCCCGAAATACGGACCTCTCAAGAGAAGCCCCAGGGGCCAAGGTTCATCATTCCCCTTGTCCAGAGCCATTCTCCCAAGCCAGGCCATCTTGCAAGCCACTGCCGTGAGCAGCTTGACTCCTGAGCTCACATCCTCTCCTGCGTCACAACACACGTCAGCACCCTCCTGAGTTACAGGGCTGAGCAGTCTGTCCCTGTCGTGCTCTGCACTCAACTGGCCAGAATCATCCCATGGCATCCGTATCTCTCAGCTCAAGGTTCTGGACTTTTCCCAGCTCTCCCGGCCCAGCCCGTCGATAAGATATCGATTGGCTGACGGCTTCCTTTAAAGAATCATCGGTGAGTCAGTAACATGTTCTCAGAGAAGGGAGACAAAGTACGAGTCTCCTGGAGATGACTCCAACAGCCCACACCAGCACCCACTGACCATCTGGACAAATCGATCCCCTCGCAGGAAATTACTGAGCCAAGCAAAACACGACCCCCGCCCCAACAAGGCTGTTTACAACAGACAACTCAACGCACACCCTCGGAAGAAACACGAAGACATGCGGCCCGGGCATGAGAAGACGGCACCCGCTGGGTTGGAGGCCAGCGGTGGACAGCGGTGGAGTGCGGTTCTTGGTTAGCAGCTTGGTGCCTGACTGCCCCTCGGACCACAGCTCTGCGCTACTCCCCCGAGAGGCCCCAGAGACATGGAATGACTCTTTGCCTCCCTAAGTACTAACCACAGCCTGTGTGCCAGGCTCTGTGCTAGGCCCTAGGGATATATGAGTGTCCAAGGGACCCACCGACCAGGCCCTCCCGTTTAGAGGGGAGCATCCAGAAGGGAAGGGATGATCCTTCTGTCTCTCTCTCCTGCTCTGGACAATGGAATTTTCTGTTCCATTCTAGATACTAAACCTTAAATTGTTTATTTTAGAGGGGAGAGGAGGAGGGACAAAGGGAGAGAGAGAATCTCAAGCAGACTCCCCACTGAGCACCAAGCCCAACTCGGGCTCAATCCCATGACCCTGAGATCATGATCTGAGCCAAAGCCAAGAGCCAGACGCTTAGCCAACGGAGCCACCCAGGCACCCCCTAGATACCAAATCTTAAATGGACTAGAAACAAATGCACAAAATCAGGAGCAACTGACCAAAATGGGAGATGAAATGAGCATCGAACTAGAGCCTTGAGGCCCGGAGAAAAGACATCAGGGTTACTGTCTTCACAGAAGGGGCACGACCTTGTCCAGAGCATCAGACAGGACCCATCTGGTCCTGGAGGTAGACCCTAGGCCTTCAGCCTAATATAAAAAACAACTGCCAACAGGCCGTCTTCAGAGATGAAAGCTAGTGAGCTCTGTGCCAGGGGGAGCATGCCATCAGAGGCCAGGGGGACCTCTTAGCAGAGAGGCTGAGTCTTTACAGGTCCCTTCTGACCCTGACACTTGAGGACTTCTTTCCTCACTGGCAACATCTCTAACCCACAGCTGCCCGGACTTCCCGGACAGTCCAAAGCGACTGTCAGCCTCCCCCACAACAGGCACCCGCAATAGCACAGCCCCGGGGAGCCCCAAGGGCTTCAGAGAGGATCCACCAAGAAGTGCACTCCAGCTGTCCCTGCCCGCAGCTCCCGGAGTCAGAAGTCCTCACAAGCAGGTCATCAAGGACACCTGTCTGTTCATTCAATAACCCCTCCCTGGACCCTGGCCAAGTGCCACACTCCGGGTGTAGAACCTCAGTGGCCTGGCCCCTGGGGGCCACTAGCCATTCCAAGCTCGCTCCCCCCACACACCTTCTGCACCTACAGCTGGCCCCTAGCCCTGGCCTTCTCGGCTGCCCACAAATACTTCGGTTATCTCAGAAGACGTGGGGGCATTCTATGTGGCAGGTAACTCGAGGATGAGCTCAGAAAACTTAATTTTGACTACTTTGGACAGAGATCTTCTGTACTCAGTGAATAGGAGCCTCAGAACAAGCTTCCTTCTCTTTTTCTGGGATCACCAGGGACAGCAATGGACACAGTGGGCCACAGCCCTGGTGGGCCAGGCTCTGCCCCAAACTGCTTCAATCCCTCCTCCCTCGTGGCCTGTCTGCCCTCACTGATCCTACCTATTGCTGTTCCCTGTCACCCAGATCACTGTTCTGATGCCTTTTCTTTTTTTTTTTTTTTTTTTTAAAGATTTTATTTATTTATTTGTCAGAGAGAGAGCGAGCGAGAGCGAGCACAGGCAGACAGAGTGGAAGGCAGAGTCAGAGGGAGAAGCAGGCTCCCTGCGGAGCAAGGAGCCCGATGTGGGACTCGATCCCAGGACGCTGGG
Source organism: Mustela nigripes (assembly GCF_022355385.1). Lineage (NCBI taxonomy): Eukaryota > Metazoa > Chordata > Mammalia > Carnivora > Mustelidae > Mustela > Mustela nigripes. Next base: position 9,748,979 of record NC_081562.1, on the reverse strand, counting down.
ATCATGACCTGAGCCGAAGGCAGCTGCTTAACCAACTGAGCCACCCAGGCGTCCCTCTGATGCCTTTTCTGATTGTTTTCCTTTCAATACCTTCCTTCGTTCCGACCAACTGCGCGGTCAGAGCCGGGGCCCACAGCAGCACCCGGGCCTTCGGGGCCCGTGCGGCCCTGCGTCTGCGGCACTCGGCTGGGTTCCGTTTACCCCCGCTGTCCTGTCTCTCTGCCTCAGACGGTGCTTCACATTGGGCCAGATTCCAGGCAGTGAGGTTTGTCCAAAATCTGAAGCAAGGTGAAGGCAGCCCCCTTCTTTTACCTGTTTCATGGAAACTCCCCCTCCTAACAGAGCCCGTGCTCCTCCACGGGACGACGCAGGCCTGCCCTCTTCCACCCGGCCTGATGCGAGCCATTCTGGGGACCCAGAGACCCAGGGCTGCGTCTGGCCTCTGGCAGCAACTCTCTAGGTAATCCTGTTTCTTAGCCAACTCGGTCTTTTCTTCACGAGTACAAGTGAGGATGGTAATACATCCACCAGTAACTGGGAGGCGAGAATGAGCTAAGAGTAAGGAAAAACATGCGGGAAAACGAACACCACAAAAAAAGCATTCACAACACAGTTCCTGCGTGAGGCGACAGTGCAGTCAGTCTCCCTCCTCCGAACTCCAGCCCTATGCACCCCTCTGATCACAGAGCTCCCTGGGGCTGTCCCAGAGACAGCTCTAGGGGCTAACCCTCGCCCTGAGCATGATCATACGCGACACCTGCATGCAGGGGCTCGGTCCGCCCTCCTGTTGACCTGCCCCGATGGCCCGTCCTCGCACCACACGGATTACAGACCTTGCCAGATGGTAGAAACTTCTCTGAGACTCAGCCCCTCCTTAGAAGACAGCAATCCTGCCACCAAATTGCAGGGTTTAGTGTTACTTGCTCCCCCACTGCCCTGCTGGAAGGCAAACAAATGGGGGAGGTACAAACCTTCGCGCACAAGGAGCCAGCACCAGGGGCAGCAGACCAGAGATGCTGACCACACTCCAGAAGATGCAACGTGGTCATGGACTCAGGAAGGGAGGGAGCCAATGAGATCCCCAGGAAAGCCCCAAACCGGACATACTGGACATCCAGAAGGCTAAGGGTGCAAATGGGAACCTTAGCTCCAAGTCTCCATGTGGAGCTATCGGGTTTCCACTCCTAAAACAGGTGTAGACGGTTCTGTCCTGGGAGAACATGGCTCAGCGGAGCGCAATGAGGTCATATGCACGAGTGCATGAGGCCCAGATGCGAAAGGGTAGATGCTGGGTCCCATGGCCGAACCGCTCCCTCCACTCAGCCTGCAGATGAGAACACTGTTCTCCGGGGAAACAGACTCAGAGTCAAAACATCCTCGCTGCGTACCTACCCTTACCGCTGCACGAAACTGGCGGGGTCATATCACGTGCCCCATCACCCGAATGGGAGGCTCAGCCATTTTGAGCCCCATTCTTAAACACAAAAATAGCCAAGGACACTAGACATTTGAGGAGAATTTCTGACACAAAGGTCAAAGACCAAAGCCAGCAGACCAAAGGAACTCAGGAGGCTGAGATAAGGCTGAGCAGAAGAAAACTGTACTCAGCATCCCCAGAGAGAGGAGATACTCCGCCCAGTACCAACAACTGGGGCTCAAAACAGACAAACAAACAAAAAACCCTCCTGAGAAGCAGAACAAAAAAGGAGGTGGAAAATTCAGCTCCATTCAGAAGTGCAACGACCTACAACAGGAATTCCCGAATGGCAGGATGAAGTGGAGGGGAAGAGATTATGAAAGAAACACACAAGAAAACTTCCCAGAACCTCAGGGCGGGAGCTTCCACATGGAGAGGGCCCACGGGGTGCTCCACATGAGGAATAAAGAACCCACCACTTGGGGGATTCTACAACACTGGGGGTAAAGGCAAGATCCTCAAAGAGCAGGTCACATACCAGCATTAAGGATCAGAATCCAGCTGACTTTCCTAAAATGACACTGGAAGCTAAAAGACGGGGGAAAACTTGCCTTCAAAATTCAGGGGCAGGGGTGACTTCCAACTTGGAAATGGATTCCCATGAAACTCCAAACAGGATAATAGAGTAGAAATATCTGCAGATAATTTTCAGATTGCAAAATGAAAAACCAGAACTCTCACGCACGCTTCTTGCCAGGAAGCTCCTGGAAGATACGACTGACCATAAGAGGGAGAGCAAACCACAGACAAGGAAAAAAAGGCATCCAGGGAACAGGTGATTGAGCACAGGAGAGGCAGGCAGGCATCCCAGAGTGGTGGTGACAAGAGCCGAGCAGTAAAAGAGGCCAGAAAGCAGCCAGTCAAGACCAGAGCGGGAAGAGCAGGGCTTGGGGGAGACCCGGAGCCAGCAGATACGCCCGTGTGTCTGACGGCACGGAGGAAGGTTTCTCTCATGGAGTCAATGGAAGCATTTGGGAAGAAATTAATGATAGATCCACAGAAAGCAGAGCAAACCAAAAAGCAAGGCAAGCAATAGCCAGAGGAAAAGAAAAAGTGATGCAGGGGAATGTTAGCCTGGGACACTACAGGGCTCAGCTCTGATCAGTATCTACAGATAGGTGACAGTGTAAACACTGAAGGCAGACTGAGAAAAAACTGTGGTCTAGTCACGATGAAAAGATGAAGAGAATTTGTGTGTGTGTGTGTGTGTGTGTGTGTGTGAGTGAGAGATTGGGGTAAGATACCCAGTCAAAGCTTTCTACAATCAAAGGTCACTATGGAGCCCTATCTGAAATTGAAAAATTGAGAACCAATAGTATAAGCATATTTTTAGGTTATTCTAAGAATAAAAAAAAAAAAAGTTTAAAGGGTTGAAAATGCAGTGAACTTGGGAGTGAGGAGGAGTCACAGTGATTTTGTGTTTCAACTGCATGCACTAGTGTCTGCATGAGAGTAAAATGTTAGCTATAATTTTGTTAAAGAGAAAAACAAATGTCTGCTCAGTGCCCAGTGAAAGCCCGGCTGCCTGGCTCTGAAACTGGGGTCCTCCGGCACAACCTGACCCCTGATCCCCCTTCTGCCCCTTCCTGGGTCTTCAGACACCAAGAAGGGGGCGGTGAGAGGGGAATGAAGGGGGGTCCTCTTCCTGAATTTTAAGGGAAGCCCTCCATCCCCTACTCTGCCCTGTAGATGGAAGGGCAAGGGGAGGGGGTCCCAAATGCTGAGCGGAGCTGCAGGAAGGGGCAAGGCAAGGGCCAAGCCCACCAACTGGGACACGAAAAGCTGGTGAACTGCGGGGCAGCCTGAACTCCCATTCCCGCAGCTGCGGTGCTGGTGCTGGTGCCATTTGTGAACTGCCTGGTTGCTGCGGAGAGGCAGGGCGGGGGGGGGGGGGAATAACAGTGTTGCTAGGACACATGCTTAGCAGGGAGGCAGACTTCTTACCAGGACCTCTAAGTGGACCAAGAGGAAGGTTGGGACAGGCGGAGCCTGAACAAAGAGGCTTCTGGAGCCAGGGTGGGGAGGGGGTACCCAGCCAAACGTCTGCTGCTGCCTCTGGGGCAGAGTGGGGACGGTACAGACACTCCCCCGGCTGCACCCCACTTCTGGCAGGCACTCTGATGTGTGGGGCCCCGCAGCGAAGGGAGACCACACCTGCCCCTAGACCACACAGGAGAGGATTCCCCCTGGCAGGGAACAGCTCTGCGCTTCTGAGGGAACCAGTGGGCAGAGGCCGCTTCTGGGCCCCCACTTGCAATTGGCACATGATTAGAAAAGGATTCTCAACAGTAGCGTGAGCAGCTCCTCAGGAACCCAGGTTTCTGTTGACTGCTTCCAGGGACATCAGGCATCAGAGCCCCCCCTTATGCCCAGAGCCGGGCCCCATCTGGCCTCAGCATTCTCACCCGGCAGAGCCAAGCTGGGAATTCGAGGCGGCCACCCGCACTGGCAGGGGCGCAGGCGGCGTGTGATCAAGGCCCTTATTCTTTCAGAAATCCTGGACTGAGGGAGCACCTACCCAGTGCCTGGCTCTGCTGATGTGGGCTCCCGGCCTGTTCTGCTCTCACCCCTGCCACTGCCTTGCCCTAGGCCCCCGGATGAGCCTCTGACCCCTCTGTACCTGGGGGTTCCTGTCTACAGAGTCCAGAGTGCTAACCATTACACAATGGAACCGGGGGTTTCTGTCTACATACAAAGTCTTTGCTGCTCATCCCCATCAGAAACACCAAACTGAGAAAAGAGGCACAGGGGGAGGCTCCCTGTTTGCCAGCGTCCCTAAAAGTGTCATGGGAGCCCTGGTGGTCAAGTGCTACACATGGGCCGTCCCCTGCATGCGGGGGTCCAGACGGGAACCCTGAAGTGGACAGAGAAGCGAGGCACAGCCCGGGCTGAGGGGCTCCTGGCTCCCAGGCCCACCCGGAGCTCCCCAGCACCCCAGCCCAGCCCGCACACCCTCCTTACCCTCATAGCAGTCCCGCACGGTGCCGAAGTAGACATAGTACTGGTCGTTGGTGAAGAAGAGAAGGCTGAGCCAGGAGTCGAAGGCGTAGATGGGCACGATGAAGAGGATGCGGACGATGTAGCGCTGCTCGTTGGGGCAGCTGTAGCAGCGCAGGTGCATGTAGATCTGCGGGCAGATAGGGGTGGGCTCAGCCAGGGAGCCCCCCACGGCAGCCTATCTGCCACCCGCCACCCCTGTACTCCACGGCCAAGGGGACAGTCGCACTCTGCTATTCGCCTCTGCTGCTACCTGGTGCCGTGACCAGTCCTCGGCCCTGAGCCCCAACCCCTCCTCGGCGACGGAGCTCCCACCACAAACCCGGGGGTGCATTCAGGGGGCCCAGGCCAGCGTCACAGACATGGGGGCCATGAGACCAGGCCCAGGACTCTTCAGATCCGAGGAAAGCATGGTTGGGAATGCAACAAGCACCCCAGGGCCTGTGCGCCCAGCCAGTTGGGGAACCTGGGGCGAGCGGCACAGAGGAGGCCCTCGATGGAAAGGCAGATCTCCTTGCCACCACCCTAGCCTTCCTGACGCCTTGTCCCCGGAGTTTTAGGGCAGCAGCATCCACCCCGTGTGAGGGACAGAAGGGACCCTTGCTTCCCCAGAAGGCAGAAGCGCTTCCCCAGTGAGTGGCTACAGTGATGTCACTGTCCCCCGGCATCTCCCTTTCCCATGTGTCAGACAGAGCCGCACTGCCGGCCCCACGGGGAAGCGGGGAGAATGTGGTGCAGTTTTTAGAAAGCAGGAACTAGCAGCCACACACGAAGGCCAGCAACTGCTCCAGCCACGCTTCTCAGTCCCAGCAGCCAGGGTGCAGGCCCAGCTCTCACAACTGCATACCCAGCCCCGCCGCGTCCTGGGCTCGGGGGGCAGGGGCAGGGGTTGGGGGAGAACAAAATCTCCCCCAGCTGCTAGGAGCCAACTGCCTTGGAAGCAATTGGGTTCAAGGAGGGACAGGGACACTGAGCAGCAGGAGAGGAGCTGACAGGGGACCCAAACGGGCTCAGCCACCCTTCTTCAAACGTTCTTCCTCGGGCAGCCCAGGCAGGCCTCCTCTGGGACCGTGAGTACAGGGGGACAGGAGACCTGCCCTCCATCCTGGCTCTGCCAGCAGCCTATGCACCCCACCACCTCTATGTCTCAATCTTTTCCTCTGCAAACGGGTCACTGACATCCGTGTGCCTCTGCAGGGCCCCTGCAGCCGAGGCAGCCCATGTGACCTGTCCTATCCCATGGACGTGAGCAGAAGCCTGGCCTCATACCCCGTGGGGACTAGAACACCTCTGAGGACCCCTCTGCAGGGCCTCCTGCGGCTCTCCGGCTCAAGAGCCCTGGGCTGGCCTGGGTACCTGGTGGCAGGTGATGAGCAGGGCCGTCCAAACGAAGAACCCGGAGATGGCCTGCGCGGCTGTTGTCATCAGGAACACAGGCTGCTCCATGGCCGTGGGGCTGCCCTCGGGGATCACAGACACACTGGGCGATGCTGCCATGGTCGTGGGAGACGCTGGATCTGGGGCCAGCGCGACCCCCCTCACCGTCATGGTGCCTGGCAGCCGGGGGTCCCTGAGACAAACCCTTGCAGGAGGCGACGAGCTGGCCTAAAGAGAGGACACCACAGCGTTAGCCTCCTTCCCGGGGAGCGGCATGGCCAACAACCTTCCAGGCCTCCACGTCCACCTTCAGACTATAACTAGACTCTGACCACGTGTGTCCTGGCCCAGCCCCGGATTCGTGCAACAGGCACCTCACCTGAGCAGTCACTAGGCTTCTGCCTTGGCCCCTACTGTCCCATCCCCATAAAGAAGCTACAGGAGGCTTCTAAGACGTTCACTACCCTGGGCCCACCTTTGCTTAAACCTCCCCAGCAGCTCCTAACTCCTTTAAAGTATAACCTGCTGTCTGTACAACAGCTCCCAAGACTGGCCAGTGGCTCCCTGTGGTTCTCATCTCTCTGCTACCTGCTGCAGAGATGCTCCCCTGCAACCACGCTGGCCTCTGGCCCCCAGACCTCTGCTTGGGCTGCCACACAGCTCCCATGGGCACTTCCCTTGGGTGCCTGCCCTGACCACCCATGCATGCTGACGACGCTTCCCTGCTCCAGGCACTCCTGACCCCTTCGCTTTCTTTTTCTCCAGAACTCTCCTTCCGACCCCCCCACCACCACCCCCCGCCCCGCCCCGACTCCCTCTGACAAAGCCACACTCGCAGGTTTAGAACACAAGCTCCCCGAGGGCTGGGCCGGGGAGGCCCCATCTGGCTCCCAGCACCTGTCACACAGCAAACATCTGCTGGGTCTGTGCATCGCCACACCTCCCCATCTCGCAAGGTCACTTGGTGGCTTTCTCTCTTCGAGGAGGGGCTGTGCCTTCTCTTTGACATTTCTCCCCAACTTCCTGGATGGCCGCCCCCCGTTCATCATCCACCTGAGCTGTTTCGGGAGACTCTGTGGCCACCTCGCGTGCTTTCAAACTGCTCTGTCTTAATTCAGTTTTCTGCATCGCTCTTCCTAAAAGGCTGCCCCCTATGCGTCCCCCAGTCAGACTCCTCTCCACGTCACCTGCCGTCATACTCCTCATAACAATGGCTCTGTCCCTTGCTCGTGTGTATCCCCCAGCGGCCATGCGCTCTCTGCAGCAAGAACAGCATTTCTGTCTTTTGATCCCCAGCACCAAGCTCAGCACCAAAGCCATTAATAACATTTACTTTGTTACCTACTGATTTTCAGTCCTTATTTTAAAAAATTCAGGTATTTCCTAGAAAAGCACACAGAGATGAGCAAATTGGCATACCGGGAAATTCTGGGTAGGAAAATAAAGATGGGTGTGGGTGGGACACAGGCTGGCCTTCTAGGGTCCTGTGGGCCCACCCAGTCCCCCCACACAGGCTCTCCGTCCGCTGCTCTTCCCAATGGCGACTTCAAGAACCATGGTAACAAACGAACAATTTCACATTAAAAATGAACCCAGATGCCCCCAGGGAAGAGCTGCTGTCCAAGAATAAAGCGACTCCAGAGAGGCTGGTCACTGCTGGACCCAAGGCCATCCGAGCCACACCGCCCAACAGGCGACCCTTTCAGTTCTGCCAGCTGCCAATGGGCTGGTCAGCATCCCCAGAGCCGCTCAGTGTCCCTGCAGCAGAGGCTCTGGGAGACTAAGCTGCAGAGTGGCCAGAGGCTCTGCTGACCGTGAAGCAGATAGCGTGGACACCAGGGAGGGCACCCTGGCTGCAGCTCCACCAGCAATCAGTCCTGGGTCCCCACACAGCTTTGCTGGGCCTGGAGGGTCTCCTCCAGGGACCCTGGAAGGTCTCCGCAGTCTGGTGCAAGACACAACCAAGCCCCCAAACCTGACCATCTCAGCCTGAGCCCCAAGGTCAGCCCAGATGACCCCTCATGGTCCCTTACAAGTCCCAGCTGACACTCTCGGCCAGAATATACTGGCATCGACAGAGGCTTCCGGGGTGCACCCAGGCCCACGGCCTGACTTTGGATGAAGAAGTTCTTTGCCTATGTGTCCCCACGCTCCTGGCTTTGCCCCCGGCCCCCTCAACATCTCCAGCACCACCGGCCCTCACGTGTGCATCTGCTCTTAGCTCTAAGTTTTTACCCTAGGAGAGCCCTTTGCGTTTCTATTTTCCTGTGAAAATAAGTGATCTCTAACACACTGACCAAGAGCTGAATCTAGATTTAAAATCCAAACTGGAGAAGGCATCTATATAAAGAAACTCAAAACTGTTGAAGGTGTCTATATAAAGACTGGTGGCGAGCTCTGAGAGAGAAACAGTGACAAGTCTAAGAATAGCTCCTGCAAAGATGGTTGCAAAATTGGAAACCAGAGCCAGAAATACTTCTTTAAAAAAGAAGATTTGGGTTGTAAATCATCATCTTTGTCTATCATCCCAAATTAAATGAATAAACACAGGGAATTGGGGGGGGGGGTGCTTAGAGGAAGTACAAATATTCCTAAATCTCCAGCTTCCAAGCACAGGCAGGCCGGTGCATCAAAGGCTGTTTTGTTCCCGCTGAAGGCGGCATGGGGAGGCCGGGCACAGGGGCACTGCTGAGCTGACCCTGTCCACAGGGAGAAGACCTGCGCCAGGGACCTGCCTTGGCTGTGGAAGCGGAGTGAAGGCTCCAGGCCCAGCTTCTACCTGGAGCTCTGCTCACTGCCACTTGAGTGTCCCCCTACCCCAAGCCCAGAGAGACACTGGCATGCAGAGCTCTCTCGCCCTTACCCCATGTAGGTCGCTTAGCTTACGGGCAAGAGAGCTGCTCAGATAGGGTGGGTGACTTGCCCTGAAATCAGGGATAGGACTCGAACTCAGGTCCTATAAACACATTGTCAGGCCCATCCTACAGCATGGGGGCCCTGTGTGAGCAGCCACTCCCACGCCAGAGCCTCCTTCCAAGGGCCGGTCCTTCCTAGCAGGACCGAGACCCTCCTTGCCAAAAAGGGAGAGAGGTCCTCTGCAGGGAGGGGCAGCGGATGCTAAGCCTGATCGCTCTCGCCAGCCTTCTGGGTTTACCATAAGCTCTTTACCGAACTCTGTGCAGTGCTCGTTTACACACTGTTTTCCCAAGCACCATCTCATTTTTTTTGCTCAACTTTGAACTAAGTACTATTACTTGCACATGATTCGAGGGTTTTCATAATATCCTCCCCCCACAAAATACATGAAGCAACATTCTGACTCACAGACGCATGGTCCCTGGCACGAAAGACCAGCAGGTGAGGCCGGCTCCTCCAAGGCTGTAGATCCCAGGGGCTCGCCTTGCTCCCAGGGCCCAGGGCAGCACACAATGCTGGACCCTGCAGACTGTTCACAGTGTGTGTGCTGGGACAGGGGGATGGACACTGGGGTCCCGTCCTCTCACACTCGGGCGGCATCAACGGCCTTGGCCAAGGCTGGGGGGAGGGTCAGGGAAGGCTTCAAAGCGGCAGGGACTTTGGGGCAGAGTGTTTAAGGAGCAAAACCAAGCTTCAGCACTGGGGCCACCCAACGAGATTCCTGTCAGACCTCACCATCTGCGAGTGTGGACAAGTGACTTCATCTCTAAGAACCTGAGTTTCCCCATCTGTAACACTTACGTGACTTCATCTCTAAGAACCCGAGTTTCCCCCATCTGTAACACTTCAGGGTAACTACAGAATGGATGAGGGCGTGTTCTACTTCACAGAAGTCCCAGGATGCCTGGGTGGCTCAGTTGGCTAAGCGGCTGCCTTCGGCCCAGGTGGTAATCCCAAGGTCCTGGGATCGAGTGCCACGTCTGGCTCCTGGTTCAGCAAAGAGCCTGCTTCTTCCTCCCACTCTCCCTGCCGCTCTCCCTGCTTGTGCTCTCCCTCTCTGCTAAATGAATAAATGAAATCTTATAAATAAATAAATAAATAAAAAGAGAAGTCCTGTTAATGAATAGAGGCAGAATAATAGAAGAGAACAAAAATGACCATTTTGCAACTCCTAATAAAATTCTGGATATAGATACGGATCATCAGTGGATGATAAAACCCCCAGCTAACAGTCTGGGCAAGTGCAACTCTGAACCCACAGTCAAGATCAACCTTACCAACACGGAGCTACGAGAAGTCTCCAGCCTCCTAATGGGATACATAGGGAGCACACGCCACCACCATCTAAGGAGGACCCTTTTCCCAAAAGTGAAATGGGATCAAAACAAGCCTCCAGAGCTACTACCAGTAGCCAGGAAATGCAGAGGGTACTGGGACAGACTAAATGATATCATGAGGACGCAGCAGCCGAGTCTAGACCACGGGACAATCTACAGGACAAATGACGCAGTTTCACCAACAAATCAGAGGCTTATAAACAAAGGTGCTTGAGGGGCTCTTACAGAATAAAAACTCGAGGGCGCCTGGGTGGCTCAGTGAGTTAAGCCGCTGCCTTCGGCTCAGGTCATGATCTCAGGGTCCTGGGATCGAGTCCCGCATCGGGCTCTCTGCTCAGCAGGGAGCCTGCTTCCTCCTCTCTCTCTGCCTGCCTCTCTGCCTACTTGTGATCTCTCTCTGTCAAATAAATAAATAAAATCTTAAAAAAAAAAAAAAAAAGAATAAAAACTCGAGAGACCTAACTAAATGCGACAAGTGGACTTTGTTGGGTCCTGATGCTAACAAACCAAGGATGGAAAGACCTCTTTGAAACGGGTAACACACAGGAATTCTGTCAGTTTCATTAGGCGTGATCCCGGCATGGCGGTACAAAAAGTCCTTATCAATGGAGGGAGAATCGTGTCTTCAATAAACAGCACTGGAACAGCTAGACATCCAGAGAGAGAATGCATGGTTAACCTAAACCTTTACACCATATACAAAAATTAATTTTAAATGGATCACAGATTTAAAGGCAAAATGCAAGACAATAAACTTAGAATTCTCAAACTCAGCAGTAGAAAAAATAATACAATTAGAAAATGGGCAAAAGGGGCAACTGGGTGGCTCAGGTCGTGGTCCCAGGGTCCTGGGATCAAGCCCCACATCGGGCTCCCTGCTCAGGAGGGAGGCTGCTTCTCCCTCCCCCACTCCCTGTGTTTGTTTCCTCTCTCACTGTCTCTCTCTGTGTCAAATGAATAAATAAAATCTTAAAAAAAAAAATGGGCAAAAGACATGAACAGACATTCCACTCAAGAAGGATACATGGACAATAAACACAGGAACAGCTGTTCAACACCGTTAGTCATTAGGGAAATGCAAACTAAAACCACAAAGACATCACTGTACACATATCAGTACAGAACAAAGACATCCAAAGATGGCAAGGGTGCAGGGAAACTGGCTCTTATGTACATTCCTGGTAGGAACAGGAAACAGTAGAGCTACTCTGGAAAACAGTTTGGTCGTTTCTTACAAAACTAGCACGCCATTTGCCATACAACCCAGTAGTCACTTAGATGTTTATGCTACAGAAAGGAAAGCGCATGCTCACACAGAACCCTATGTGCTTATGTTCACAGCAGCTGTATTTTAACTGCCAAACCCAAAATGATTGACACATCCTTCAACAGGCCAAAGATCAAACTCCACTATGTCCAGATCATGGATTACTACTCAGCAAGAAAAAAGCAACAAAACTACTGATACAGGCAGAAATCTGGATGGAGCTCAAGGGCATTCTAAACAGAACAGCCAATCGCAAAAGGTCACACACTGAGTCTGTTGATCTAGAACATCCTCAGAACGGCAAATCTATAAAGATGCGGAACAGACTGGAGACTGGCAGAGCACAGCAAGGAAGGTGTGTGCACAGAGAGAGGGCCGCACAGGGACTTCCCTCCAGTGAAGGGAGCCCATGTATCTTGAAGACAGTGGCTACAAGTCTGTGGGTGAAAAACTGTACAGAGCCCCTCCCCCCGCCACAAGAACAGTGAAAACTGAGCAAGGTCTGTAGTCTGGTTAGTAGTACTGCACTCATGTCCACTTCTGGTTTTGATCATGGTCCTAGAGCAATTGGAACGTCACCATTGAGAGCAGGGCACATGGGACTTGGAGCGCTATTTTTGCAACTTCCTGTGAACCTACAATTATTTCAAAATAAAACAAGTTTGTTTTTTTATTTTTATTTTTTAGTTTTTATTTCATTGTTAGGGAGACAGAGATCATAGGGGGGGGGGGGGGGGGGGCGGGAAGCAGGCTCCCTACTGAGCAGAGAGCCGGATACAGGGCTCAATCCCAGGATCCTGGGATCACAACCTGAGTCGAAGGCAGAAGCTTTACCCCACTGAGCCACCCAGTCGCGCCCCAAGTTCTTTTATTTTTTTTTTTTTAAAGATTTTATTTATTTAAGAGCGAGCACGAGTGAGGGTGGGGGAGGGCAGAAGGAGAGGGACACGCAGACTCCCTGCTGAGCATGGTGCCACCGCAGGGCTTGATCCCACCAAGACCCTGAAGATCATGACCTGAGCCGAAGTCAGACGTTGAACTGACTGAATCACACAGGTGCCCCAAAACAAGTTGTCTGAAGTCCTTATCAGATGGAGATGCATACTGAATTATTTAAGGGTAAAAAATAACATGACTTCTGGGATTTGTCCTTTAAAAGGGGGAGAGGGATAGAGGCAGCAAGACTGTAGGACATTTCCTTGCTGTTGGAAGGTGAGGGACTATGGGCAGAAACCTGTTCTATTATTTGCTCTACTTCTACGTGTCTGAAATTTTCCAGAGTAAAAAGCTTTAGACAGTAGAACAGAATTTTCCACCAAATTTGTAATGAGATGGCCAGTGACTCAGGAAACCGTCTGTTTCAGAGATTTACCGGTTATCTTGTAGAAAAGCAATCAGAAAGACCTGTCAAATGTAACAACTTAGTTCAACACATCTTTCTTTCAAAAAAAAGTTCCACATTTGTCCATGTTTTTCTTCAATACTGGCTGTCAGGGATATGCTTCCCAGTTAAGCTTTTGAAACATCTTTAAGCATGTTTAGTATGTCCCTTCATGGGAAAGGCATGTTATCACAACAAATGAGAAAATAACTGCTCTTTCAGAAGACACCGAGGCCGGCAGAGCCTTCTGGAAAAGTATATTTGGAAATGTTGGAAATGTTTCTACTGTCATAGGATCTTGTTACCAAAAACAATGTTAAGTCTGTAACTCACAAAAACTCTCGTGTCTGAACTCCTAAAAACCTACGTAACAGAATTTTCTAATCTGCTCAAAAATTTCCAAAGCATCTGAGTGGGTTTTGGATTCATGTGTTAAGAACTTTAAAATAAAAAGTACCTTCCATTTAGTCGACAAAAACATCTGATTGGCATCAGGAAGGATGGAAATGTACTAGCCAAATTTCAACAAATTCCCTGCATACGCAGTGGACAGGATGGAGAAATGAGTAACCTGATTTAGAAAGCAAGCCAGTGATGCGTTTCCTCCGTGTACAGCTACATGTCTCGGGGATCTTTTTAGGAGAGGGCAGCCATTAAAACCAGACAGCCAAGCAGACTGAACACAGAGCCAGAGCTTCTAACTGCTCGCTCACAGACCACGAAAGCATGCTTTCCAAAAATAAATCACGCCTATGAAGCCAGAAGGTTTTTGCACCACCAAGAAAATAAAATAAAATAAAAAATTTAAATATTACATCTTTAGCATCATCACAGCTTGGTGTACGCTTTATGAGCTACATGTAACAATATGCAAGTATGGGGGAACAGACCCCAAAAGTTTTCTTACTGATAGGGATGCAGCCAGTCGCTGACAGGGCTCCCTGTTCCCCCCGAGGCTCCTGTCCCTCTGTCCTTCCGCAGCCCCTGGTGTCAGGCCTGAGGCTGAGGCAGACACAAAGCACAGTCAAGACCCGATCCCGCCTCTCTCCCAGCGGCCACCTGCCCGCCAGGTGGCCCCACACCTGTGTCCTCACTTTCGGGACAACCTGCAGGCTGCGAAGAAGCCAGGCCACAGGCCACACTTTGTCCCAGGCTCCAAGTCAGGAAAACAGCTGGAATCCTGGTGCTGCCACCCAGCTGTGACTGGGCCGGGGCCTGAGCGTCTCTGAACTTGTTTCCCAGGTACGCCAAGCCCACCTTGGGCCGGTGAGCTTAGGACTTCAGAGTTTTTCCGAGTTAGAAAGGATTCCAGAGCTGGAGGAGGTATGCAGAGTGAGTCCCCCAGAGCGGTGCAGGCAGCACCCGAAAGTCAAATACACAGTATTTCCGCAGAGAAACATGAGATATTTTTAAAGAATATAATTAGTCTCACATCAATTCAGGTCAGATTTTTGCCACGAAATTAGTTTGCTGCAGGCTTGGAAGAACCTTTGGGATTTCGAGCGTTCCGGATTCCAGAAAGGTGGGGGCCTGGGCTGCCCCCCAGCGCTGCAGGGAGGCTGATGCTTGAAGATGCAGGAATCTGGTGGCGTCTACTTCTCACCTTATTTTCAGATGTGACCATGTCCCTCCTCCTGACCTGAGATCTTCCAACTCTGACGGTCTGTGATGCCCTCCATCGCCACCGTGCCAGCCCCAGCGAGTGGAAGGTTCTCTTGCTCCCACCCAAGGATTTTTGACCCCCATCAGCCTCGACAGATATGGCCTTCTGTGACCTCTCACAGTTTGCTCTCTGCATGTCTCCCCTGGTCTGCCAGACATTCACCCCTCTGTGACTTCATCTGGTCCCTTAAAGCCCCGCAAGCTGGGTTCTGCGAGCGCAGGGATCAGTCGCCATGTGGGAAAAGTATTTACTGACTGACTGCTTAGGGGACAGAGGGAAAAACCTGAGCAGAGGCATGGAGACAGTACATGGGCAGACACCCGGCCAGGAATGCAGAGCAGAATTAATGACTCCGGACCCTGCAGAAGATGCGGGTGCGGCGGGCAGCCTGACTGACAAACCACCTGCGGCTCTTCAGAGGGACAAGGCCCTCCTGCCCGCCCTGTGAGGTGTGTCCTGTTGCGGCTGGAGCATCCAGGCCAGGATACGGTCCCCTGGGTACGGTCCCACAGGGAGCACCAGAACACAGAGCCCCGCTGGATCACCAAGGCACAAGGCCGGACAGAACTCCTCTTGCGGGTTAGAAAGCCAGGCTTAGGAAACCGGGAGAACCCATGGCCAGAGGGTGCCTGAGGGCACAGAACCAGAGCACAGAGAAGTGGGGGGTCTTGAGGAACATCCAGGCAGGCCCGGCAAGGCCTAACGAATTAAGCCAAGCCCTAGAAAAGCACCCAGAGTGCCGTGAATGGTCACTTTGCCTAAGATCGTGCCTACCCCCATCCTTCCCCAAACAGGACAGCATCTGGCTAACTCCCGCCTGAAGACACTCACGTCTTCCAGAAGAGCTGCAAAGCTGTGTGCAGGCTCAGGCCCCTCCTTGGAATTAGGGGTTTCAGAGAACCTCACATCTCAGAGTCCGTTTCATTCCATGTTGGGGGGATACCATGCTGTTACCCCTCCATAAGTTCCTGTGTCTAAGACTGAGTAATGCATCCCCCCACACACAAAGACGTCACATCCCAAACCCTGAACGCTGGACTATTCTGCCTGACGTGGCAAAAGGGGCTTTGCAGGTGTGACTACATTAAGGCCATCGAGGGTCCCAGATGATCTGGGTAGGCCGGATGTAATCAAAGGGGCCCGAATGAGAGGGGGCAGGGGACTGTGGGTGTGAAGGGGACAGTGTGACAACGGGAGCAGGCAGGAGAGGCTGGAGGGTGCCAGGCCGCTGGCTCTGAGGATGAAGGAGGGGGCCCTGAGCCAAAGAATGCAAGTGGCCTCTGGAAGCTTGAAGAGACAAGGAAACATCCTCCGGAAGGAGCGCAGCCCTGCCAACATCCTGATTTTGGCTCAATGAAATACATTCTGACCTTGTGACCTCAAAACTTCAAAACTGTAGGATGGTAAATCTGTGTCACTAAGTCACTACATTGCCAGCAATTTTGTTGCAGAATCCATAGGAAAGCAACGCCCGCAGTTTCCAGATGAGGAAACAGAGGCTTGGGGGCTCCCGCGGCTGGTCCACAGCTCCTGTAACTGGCTCCGGACACCACCCTCGCTCCCTGTGGGCTCTGCAGGTGGACCGCCTAGACTCAAGTCCTGGTCCCGCCACTGACCAGCTCTGCGTCCACGGCCAAGTTACGTAAGTGCTCCTCGCTCCGGCTTCCCCAGCTGTGAAATGGGGCCGCAGTCACTTGAGCCTGGGACGGAGCTGCAAGGGGCCAACAGGGTGGGGGGCCAGGCACGACCCGTGTGCGCCGATCTGGCCCAACTCCTCTCCCACCTCGGAGCCTCGGTCAGGCTGGCGGTTCACAGGCCCGGCAGTCTGAGCCCCAGGCCTGGCCTATCTCTGCTCGTCTGCTCTTTTTTAAACCTTCTGAGGTCATATTTTCATTCATTAGTTTCAGATCCAAGCCCCTTTGAGCTGCGGCCATGAAGCGCTCACTCGGGCGGCTGCCACACTCCCACAGGCCGAGCGAAGCTGGCAACCTGTTCACACGCACGTCTCCAGAATATTAACGCAGCCTGGGAGGGATTTTTGTTGAACAGATGTTATTTAAAAAATATATATATGGAAGGGGCACGTGGGTGGCTTTGTTGGTTAAGCGTCTGCCTTTGGCTCAGGTCATGATCCCAGGGTCCTGGGATCGAGCCCCGCGCTGAGTTCCCTGCTCAGGGGGAGTCTGCTTCTCCCTCTGCCCCTCACCCTGCTCATGTTCACTTGATCTCTCTAATAAATAAATAAAACCATTAAAAAAAAAAAAAAGAAGAAAGAAAGAAAAATATATATGAAAAACTTTCCATCTTAACATAGCTCCCTAGGTCGAATCTGACTTAGGAATTGCTCGTCTGAACAGCCCACTCTGGCCCCACTCTGGCACCTGTGACAATAGCCTCCTCCCTCCCCAGGGGCTGTCAGGTTCTGTGAACTTTCCGGGGCGGTGGGGGGCTGGGGGGTGCTGCCTTCTTGGGGAGGCTGACCCGCATCCGAGCAGGTCAGCAGCCCACAGCCTGGCCCTTCTCCAGAGGGGATTAAAGGAACAGAATGCCGGAGGCCGGGCAGTTCTCTCTGGGCAGCCTCTGGGAGGATGATCACGTGCCCTCACGAGGGGTAGCGCCCCCCCGCCTCAGTCAACACCCACAGGCCAGGCCACTCCAGCGCCTCTCTTGTCTCTCCTCCTTCTCCCGGGACCAAGTTCCCACGAACCTCCCAACCACAAAAGGAAGAATCTCCCAATCGTGTAGCTCTCCTTCACTTGGGTGGGGGGGAGCAGAAATCTAAAGGAACAACCAAGTCATCCAAAATTCTTCAGCAAAGGCTGACTTAATCAGCCTTGTAATTAAGTTCTGTTTTGCCTTAATGCATACAGGCCAAATCTTGCTCACCCCAGTTTTCTCCCAAAGTGCAAACAGATGGGCCAATGCTCTGCCTCTTCAGGCAGTTTCTGTGTCCCCCTAAATGTGACCTTTCCAGCCACCTAAACCCTATTCAGCACTGCATAAAAGGGTTCCCTTAGGACTCAGAACTCTGAACCTCAACAGTCCTACTGCCCCAGGAGTGGGGGAAGGCTGTCTAAGCAAGACCCCTGAACCTGCTCCAACCCCTGGGACCCCTCGAGCAAGGAACCCGGCTCCGGCCCGGGTGCCTGCGACAGAAATTCCAACCGGAATGTCACTCACGAAAACACGCACCAAGTGGGGCGAGCCAGCCTTCCTCCCTAGGCATCGGGAGCCCCCAGAGTCCACAAGTCCCACAGACAAGAATAAGAACCTTCACAGCACCCCTGTGTACTTGGCAAAAGGCGGGACGAGTCAGCAGGGATGAGGAGTGAGCAGTGGTTACCAGTTACCGTGGGGGGCCACGGGAGCCTTCTGGGCGCTGGGCGTGTTCTGCAGCTTGACCCGGACATAATTTTTATGGGTACTGGCAGATGTCAAAACCCACTGTGCTGTAGGGCTAAGACCAGTGTACTTTACCCTACGTAAGCTAACCTTAAAAACTTTAAAAAGTAGGGGTGCCTGGGTGCTCAGTGGGTTGAAGCCTCTGCCTCCGGCTCAGGTCATGATCCCAGGGTCCTGGGATCGAGCCCCGCATCGGGCTCTCTGCTCAGCAGGGAGCCTGCTTCCTCCTCCTCTGACTGCCTCTCTCCCTACTTGTAATCTCTGTCTGTCAAATAAATAAATAAAATTTAAAAAAAAAAGTATAAATGTTTACCCTTGAGCACCCTCTGTATGCTAAGTCCCAAGGGTATCTCTCTGAAAAGACGCTGATCCCATTAGAGCTTATAGGATGATGGGGAAGAAAACACTCAAACATGACAAGGCTGCCTGCGGCCAGTGGGACAGATAGAGCAGGTCTTTTTACCAAGAAACACCCAAACTTTCACACTTGGTCCCCTCTGTGAGACCCCAGCATGCATTTTGTCTGTTTTTTAGGTAAATACTACATTCAGCGTGGAGCTCGGACTCAGGACCCTGAGACCAGGAGTCAGTCACATGCTTTCTGCACTGAGTCAGCCAGGTGCCCCCAAGCACACATTTTTGATTAGATGGTGGCAGGGGCTTGAGTGATGCTGGCAGGTCCTTGAGGGAATGGCCGGAGACTTGACCTTCTTGCACTGGGTGAGATAAAAGGATACATTCTTATGGTTCTTTTTTACTTAATTTTGTTTATGTATTTATGTATTTATTTTTTAAAGATTTTATTTATTTATTTGAGAGAGAGAGCATGAGAGGGGAGTGGGTCAGAGGGAGAAGCAGACTCCCTTCTGAGCAGTGAGCTCAATGCAGGACTCGATCCCAGGACTCCACGATCATGACCTGAGCTGAAGGCAGTTGCTTAATCTACTGAGCCACCAAGGCACCTCTTTATTTCTATTTTGAAAAGATCAGATAGCCCCACGATTTGGCACTCAGACGGTTCAAAGTGTCTCTAGTAAAGAGCCTCCCAGCACCAGCCCCATCCCAGAGGCACCACAACAGCTGACTTCCCACAGGCCCCCAAGACCCTGTGTGCACACGTGAGCACACGCACTTTCCTTTTACACCCACGGAGGCACACGAGACACACTATCCTGCACCTGCTTCTTCTTCTTCTTCTTCTTTTTTTTTTTTTTTAAGATTTTATTTATTCATCTTGAGAGAGAGATCGCATGAGAGAACACAAGCCAGAGGGCGGAGCAGCAGGCAGAGGGAGAAGCAGAGTCCTTGCTGAGCAGGGAGCCTGACATGGGACTTATCCCAGAACACAGGGAAGAGGACCTAAGCTGATGGCATACACTCACCCGGCGGAGCCACCCAGGCGCCCCCCGCACCCCCCTCTCTCACAGCAATCCATCTGGGCGACTGCTCCGTATCTGGGCACGGAGCTTCTCCCTTATTTCCCAGAGCTGCGCAGTACTCTATGGTCCACACGGAGCATAACTTGTTCCTGGGTCCCAGCAGATGGACATGACATTCTTCCCAACCTTTTTCCTAGCACAAATAAGGCAGCAATGACTAACCTTCAAATAAATTATTTTACACACAGATTAAAACATCTGTAGGATGAAATCCTAGAAGTCCAACCATTGGGTCAAAGTGGACAAGCGTCTCTAATTTTGGAAAATGTTGCCAGACAGACAGGACACATTTAAATCCTCATCCAAGGGGCACCTGGGCGGCTCAGTCCATTGAGCCTATGCCTTCGGCTTGGGTCACGATCCCGGAGTCCTGGGTTCGAGCCCCACATCAGGCTCCCTGCTCAGTGGGGAGGTCTGCTTCTCCTTCTCTGTCCTCCCCCGTGCTCGTGTTCTCTCTCGGGACACGGGCTCTCTCTCAAATAAATAGAATCTTAAAAAAAAAATCCTCATCCAAGAAATAAGCTTAATTATTAGGAATACTGACAACATGTAGTTTTTAAGAGTGCCCAGATGAAGAAACGGTAGAGCAAAGCCCGTTCAGCAGAGAGCACGGGGTCCGGAGTTGGTTCGGGACCTGTGTCAGCCCCCTCTCACCCAGAATGGACTTCCTCATCCCTGAGCGAAGGGCCAGACCTGCTCAGCCCCTCAGCCCTTCCCAGAGCAGACAGGCCCTGATGCCCTTGGTCCCAGGACACGTGGAAGGATGGACTGTGACCAGAGTCACCACAACACCCAGCCATAATTGGTCTCCCTGGGCATGGGAGCCAGGGTCCAGGGGAGGGGCAGGCTACAAAGTACACACACACCAGAGGCAGGCCTGATGCGGTGGGGGGTGGGGAAGCGCAGGAGAGCAGAGCCCCAGAGGATCCAGCGTTTCCAGCTTGGCCATCCCAAACGAGTGAGAGGCACCTCCTGCTGTTTTCCCTGCACAGGCTGCTGGGACACCAGAGCCACACAAGACGCACTCATGCTCTAGGACATTCATGGCCACGTCTACTGCGGACCCATTACATAACGTACGCGCCTGACCGCGGTGGCCACCCACATCTCGCTCTTCAAGTGGGCAGCCGGCGGAGGATGGAGCCAGGCCTCTGGATGCCTAGTGTCCTCTCTGCAAGGACAGCTGCATAAACACAGCGGGCGGGGCAGGGCTTCCTCCCACCTCCACAGACCCAGCTCAACAACAGAGAACTGGGAATGCAATGGTCTTCGGCCCCCAAAGAGGACATGCCTCTCGGCCAACCAAAGACAGCTTTTGAGAGGAAGAACCTTCACCAACCTTCCTATTGCCAGCCCAGGTTTTGCGCCAGTGGACTGGAGGGCTAGGAACTCCTACCAACCAAATCACACTTGAATGCATTGAGGTTATCGATATTCAAATTTTTCTGACAAAAGCACAGGGCCGGCCGCCTCGGTGGCTCAGTCGGTTCGGTGCCTGCTTTTGGCTCAGGTCACAATACCAGGGTCTTGGGATGGAGCCCCAAGTTGGGCTCCCTGCTCAGCGGGAGTGTGCTTCTCTCCCTCTGCCTCTGTCCCTCCCCCTGCTTGCTTGCTCTCTCTCTAAAAAATAAATAAATAAAATCTTAAAAAAAAAACTTTTCTTTGTTTTGGTGAGACTAAATTCTCACGTGTATTATTTGTTTAACATCCACAAATGCCTCCCTGCCTTGAAGCACCGACCTGCGTGTGCGCTCAAGGCAGGCCCACTGCTTGGGAAGCATTCTCCTTACCGCTCTACTTGCCAACCTCCACTGACCATCAGAGCCCCCGGCTCAGCCCGCGCCTCCCTCAGGGAGCCCCCCACCCCACCCCGGCAGCTTCCACCTGACCCTCTACAAGCACGGCTGTCCAAGTCCGGCAGCAATTCCGCCTGCTGGGTGCGGGGAGGTGGGACTGCAGGCTGCGAGGGTGGGGGGCCGCTCAGAGCAGCAAAGGTGCAGGATTCAAAATAAAAAACCCACGAGCTTCCTTCCATAGGCTCTCGGGCCAGTTCACCGTTCTGAGCCTCAGTCTATCCAGCGACAGTACAGGCAAGATAATCCCAAGGTTCCAGGGCTACTGGGAGGATTAAATGAAGCAGTTTAAGTGAAATGTAATTTGCAAACTGTAAAGCCCTACACAAATTCTGGTGAGAATCAGTAATACTGGTATTAATTAATATATTAATCTCAGCTGACGCTAATATCCTCACACATATCCCACATATCCCTTCACCAGCACTCATCGGTTGTGCCTTGCAGGCACCCAAAATGATCATCAATGGAATCCCAGATTCTGCGTGTTCTAGATGGAATGAGAAAACAGAGGCACCACAGGCAAAGGCAAGGAGGCTCTGCAGCGGCCACCACAGCAGCAGCCATGGGGTGAGCTCCTTCTACCTCAGAGCCTTCCTGTGAATGGTGACCCAGAGGGCTTTGGGGCACAGCACCACCCAGCAGAGCGGAGGTTCTCGGCCACCTGCCAGCAGGACCGGGCCCCCCTGGGGACAGGCTATCCACAGTTGCGCAGGAGAAAAATAAAGGTAGGCAACCCCACAACGTCCTCCAGAGTGGGTCCGCTGTCTGGTGTGAAAATCCTGCAGCGTGACAGATGCAGCACCTTCTGGGGGTCTCACCCCAGCGCTCTGTTGAGTGGGGGTGGCAGGGACAGCTATCCTGGGACCACCCACCGTCGCAGGCACAAGAGTCCACAGATCACGGGTCCCCGGCCAGGAGACCTGGGTCTTCAGGAGGATCGCCAAACAAACTTCAGGTTGGAAAAGAAAAGACACACACACACACATACACACACACACACATACCCCTTCATCCATCTTTATGTGACCTGCCCTGACTCTACACTAGGCCCCCCGACTTGGGGAGCTCAAGGCTCTAGAACCAGGGGCCTCACTTGAGCCTTGCAGCACCCAGGGGGGTGAGCAGAGGTGCTACAGGTAGCCCCAGCAGTGGCAAACCCCTTGCCCAAGGTTATCACCCTGGTTCTTCGACTTGCACACAGTTCTCTGCGGCTGCTCAAGGCCATGATGCCATCTAGCAAAATGGTTGGGGACGTCATCTTTCCCACAGAGAGTGGAAATACGACACCAGGGGTCCTGGTTTTTAACTTGTGTGACTCTTTCGTGGCTAACTTAATAATGTCACGGGAAATGCTTATGACCTGGTGTTACGTGAACAATGAGATACTGCAGGATCGTACCTAGAAAGAAAATACGCCCACGTCAACCACATTATTTCTTGGTTATGAAATTGGGGGTGATTTTTAGTCTTACCCACCAACCTTCTATGTTCCAAGTTCACTACAATCAACGTGTCCTATTTTCCAAAGTAGAAAAGCCTATTGTTTTTCAAAGACCCATCAACCCTGCAAACTTTCCATTAAACACTCAATTACTCGTATGTGACTTTCTAAAACACAGCAGAGTTGGAAGTGACGTGGGTCAGGCACAAAGGTTTTCTGGGTGGGATCTTCCCCCTCTGGCTTCCGTCCCAGCAGGGAAGGAAAAGGAGTGACTGTGGGGCTTCCTGCCTCTCAGAACAGGCCCAAGACCTCCCAGACCCCAGGCTGTCCTAGATGCCCCATGGCCTCCTGGTGGAAGCTCAGCTCTCCTCCACTGTCCTGTTCTGATTAATCCTGTCCGTACTATCCGTCACTTCTCAAGAATAACTCCAGCTTTATCCCGAGTGGCAATGACATTCACCTAGCCGTTCATTTGTGTCATCGAAAACTATTTCAGCACCTACGCTGCGCAAGGTGTTGTGCCAGACAGGGAGCCACCGGTAACCCAAGACTGGAAACCACCAACCAGAGGCCACATGTCATCCTTCCAAGTTCTGTCCCAGCACAGCATGTCTGCTCCAAGGGCAGCAGCAGAAATGTGAACAAAGGCTGCCTGGGTGTGCAGCCTGATTCCCGCACCCCACCTCCCGCCCCCACTGCTCTGGTGCTCCCCCGCCCCTCCCCACAGGGTCCGAGGCAAAGAATGAGTCCCTGCAGAGAACGCTGGTGTCTAAGCCACAATGCCCTCAGGGCCCTGCGCTGGATCCCACTGGGAAAGAGCTTAGAGAAGAAGGGGCAGGAACGTAAGAAAACCCCAAAGTGTGAGACCGTCCAGTTCTCTCAACAGCTCCCTCCCACTCTACTTCTTCCCCTTCCTGTGTCCTCTTTGAGGCTGAGAAGATCATATTCGATTAACATTCACCAAGAGTCCACAGGGTGAAGACTAGATGCCACATAATTTTATAGACAAGAACCAGGACATTGGCTTTGCACATGCTGTTCCCTCTGCCTGGAACCTGCTTCCTCTCCTTCTACATGGTAACAGCTTCAATGTTGTCTCCTCAGAAAACTGCCTATCTGGGCAGGAATGTCCTGATATTCCCTCAGGGGGCCCACGACAAGTGTCATTGCTCCTGCGTCTGTGGTCTCTCTCCCCAGCAGGACTCAGCTCTGCAAGGGCTGCTCCCCGCACTGTCCAACATACAGACAAGGCTGACATCTCTTCTTTTTTTTTTTTCAGATAGATTTTTTCCTTAAGTAGACTCCACACCAAATGTAGGGTTTGAACTCAAGACCCCAAGATCAAGAAGCATATATATGCTCTACCAACTGAGCCAGCCGCGCACCGCAGGCACACTTCTGTCTTAAATACACTGAAAGGCCTGCAGTGGACCAGTAAAAGGCAGCGTTCTCCCAGCGTGGCCGACTGCTGTGCTGAGCTCCACAAGGATGTGAGGTCAGGATGGCTGAGTGATGGCCACACTATTATTATTCCCATTTTACAGATGTAGGAAATTGCATCATTTCCCCCCTCTTTTTAAAGAATGGAAACTAGAACCCAGCAAGCAACTTGCCCAAGGTCACAGGGCTAAAAAGAGAGTGAGGATTTAAACATTTCCCGATTCTCTCTCTCTCCAGGCCACCAGGACGGGTGGACCCCTTATCCTTGGTTGACTGACCCCTTATCTTCCGCTCTCCCCAGGGCGCGAAGGCGCGTTTCTTTCTCGTGCTGCCAGTGACCCTTTGTCCCCTTCCTGAATTCTCATTTCCTCTCCCGATTCAGCAATCTTCCGACTCCCCTCCTGTCCTGCACCCAGAGCTCCCACACCTGATCTGGATGTCACAAGCAAGGACCCCTCGTCTTTCCGCCCTGGGGCCCAGCGCCTGGAGCAGCTGCGCAAAAGGACACCCGCGGACACCGGCAAAGCAGGCAGCTCCCCAGGGAACTCATATGTGGGATCTGTGGTTAAACCTGATTCCCAGGCTCCAGCTCCCGCTCTGTCCCTACTCCCCTCTGCTTGTATTTACAGCGCTGCTGAGTGTGGGGGCCTGTGGGGGACGCAGAGCCACCACAGCTCTCAACAGGGAAAGGCAGCCCACGCTCATGCCCAATCTACGAGCCACGGCACTGGATCGTAGTGCCATAGTGCTACGTAGTGATCGTAGTGCTACGATCCACTGGAAGTCGGTGAGGTCCCACAGGACGCAGGAGGGCCAGGAAGAGGGGGGTCCCATTCAGTGGAGCCAACTTCACAGCCAGCCCCAGAAGCCAGTTCAAGGGCAGAACCCGTGACAACCACGGTGGGCTCCAGAGGCGGGTACTGGGTCACACGGGGTGGTCAAAACCAGAAGCTGCTGGAAGAAGAAAAGGGAAAGGCAACAGGGCCTAAAAATATGGCTGTGGGAAAAGCGTCTTGGAGAGCAAAAAGGAGAGGGAGGAGAGAGGCCTCTGCACCAATACGCAAAGGAGAGGAGATGGTAATGCTGTCCCATATGCCTGTGACACGGCTGACGACCTCAATTCCATTTTGAAACCTTCAGGGGCTCCCTGTTGACCACGCTGGGGTCAAGTTCAAAGTCCTTAGCGAGGCCTTCAAAGATCTTCACGCCCGGGGCCCACTGCAGCCAGGTCTGGAAGGAGAGGTATCCCAGGCCTCCCCAGCCCTGCCCAGGGTTTCTCATCCTTCCCAGCATAGGGCACTCGCTCCTAGGAAGACTTAAGGCCCACCTGGGATGAGTGGGGAGGGGGGGTCACGGGCTCTGGGGTCAGAACCTCTGATTCAGAGCTCAACTCCACCAACTGCCTCCACTTGAACCTGCTAGGCTGACTGCAAAGCAGGAAGGTAAGGATTCCCACCTCACCAGGTGGTGCGGGATGAAACACAGTCATTCATCAGAGCACTGTGAGCTGTGCCTGGCACACAGTAAGTGCTTAATAAACAAGCTGTTGTTCCTATTGTCCTCTGCACCCCTGTAGGGCCTCTGTTCCAACCACAAGTAGAGTACTGTCTTGCCCATAGTCGGTACACACTGGACTCCCCCAGCCAACCACGGCCTTTTAGAAGGCAGCACCACCCACCGCTCAGGACCCGGTCCCGAGGCCTAGCATGGAGCCTGGCACACAGTAGGACTTCAGCAAGTCACACAGAGCTCTCCCAGGGCCCAGCTGCTGGCCTTCCACAACTTGCACACCAATTCCCCAGGCTAACGGCCCTGCAGAGTGAGAAGGGCATTGGCTGTTACTGGGTTTCAAAACAATGAAGGGCTGCGCTCTCTGCCCTACTGAGGCTGTTTCCACTCTGGGGAATCTATGGGGCGAAATGAGCACAGCAGGGACTGGAAATAGCGCTCAGCCCCTCTCAGGGAGAGCGCTGGGCTGGCTCGCCAGAAACCAGGAGGGAAACCTCAAAAGCAGAGGGGGAGCAAAGAGCCTCCCCACGGAAGCCCAAGCTCCACAGAACTGGGCCAACAGGAGTGAGGTAAGACCACTCGCACCCATCCTGCCTTGCGTCTCCTTCCCGCCCATCTGGAGAGCTCTGAAGGGGCTCCTTACCCCACCCCCATGGAGGATCAACTGAGAACACATCCTGAATTCCAAGGGCTACAGAAAGGCAGCCCAGGTTGCCTACGGTGGTGGTGGTGGGGAGGGGAATGTGGCAAAGGGTTGGAAAGGTGGGAATTCACAGTGCCTTCTCTAACCACACCGGCTATTGGGCCCTCCTGTCCTGGTCACTGTTCTCAGCCATCCATACCCTACTCCCCCGCAGACTGGGAGGCCCTAGACCAGGTACCAGTTCCCATTCATCTTCAGACACCTGTGCCCCTAGCATGGCACCTGGCATGTGGATTGTTCAGTTACAAGGCAGCAAGATCTGGCAGCAAGAGAGGTCCCTGCTCGGGGAAGACTCTATCCCGGCCCGCCATGTGCCACAGACAAGTGAGTCATGTACTCCCTCTGGTCTCAGTTTCCTCAACTGCACACAGGGATGACAACAGCTCTGTACTCACATAGCCACTGAGAAAATTAACTGCGAAAACACGTGTGGTAAGCACCAAAGACAAATGCTCGTCATCCTTCAAGCTTCAGCTCAGCTGTCCCCACGTGTCAGAGTCTCCGCTGCTGGCTGTGGTCCCCCCCTCTCCCAGCAGTGAACCCACACTGCGCTCCCTCTACTGCTTTATATTTTTCACATCATTGTGATTACTAGTTTCTGCGTGTGATCCCCCCACCATCCCAGACCTGAGAATTCCCGGAAGCCAGGGGCCCTGTGAGTTTGTGTCCAAGTGACAAAACAAGCACACAGGTCGGGCTGCTGGGGCCCTCCCACCCCATGGTCACAGCACGGATACACACAACACCCTCTGATGGAATGTCCCACAGTGCGGAGCCGAGGGGGCCCAAGCTTGCTGAAAAGGAACAGGGATGCTGCAGACACAATCTGGGAAGGAAGTCACGCCTCTGAGACCCGGGGCTCCTCTGCAGGCGCAGGTGAGCTCCGAGAGCTTGTTTGCTGGGCTGACTGCGCAGCACACAGGCCTCCAGGGCACAGATTGCTGAGGCTTTCCTTACATAAAGCACCCAGCAGCCAGATAAATAATACATGGCCTTCACCTCAAACACAGGTAGCAGGCGTGCAAACACTTGCTTTGCACCATGGTGCCCCTGGGCGTGCGGGCACACCCAAGCGTATGTGTATATGATACCTGGCCTTGCGTGACCCAGAGAGGCTATGATTTGGGAACAGACACCCCGGCCCACTCCCCAAGCCTGCCTTGCCATGGCGGGGAGTCAGCTAGCACCAGAACCAAGCAATGTGCCCAGAGAGAAAATGTACAACTCCCAGGATGGATACACAAATCCTAAACCATCCTCTGTGGTCCCTTTCCAAACAAATGTCCTTTGGAGCCCCACTTTAGTCTCCGTGCCCCTCCAAGCGGCTGACTTGTATGCAAGGCCTGTGCACTCTGCACGCTTGCATCCCCAAAGGCCTGGCCAGGCCAACCATCCTCCCAGATCCCAGCCACCGGCACAGGGCACGGATGCCTCCCCCACTCGGTGGTGCCAGGCGCCAGCACACCCACCGGGCTCACACAACCCCCCTTGCAAAGGGCCTGTCCACCCGCCTTCCCTCTCCCCCGGCCACCCCCACAGGCAGGTCCAATTACACTCTAAGCGAGGGCCTGCCACGTTGGCCAGGAGGGGGCCAAGGCACACCCACGGGCAGCCCCGCGACCCCGCAGGGCAAAGAAGGGGCACAGGGCGGGACCGGCTGGGAGGCGGACGCCCCCTCCCTCCTCCACCAGGCCCGCCACCTTCGTGCCTTCCCCGCCCGGGGACCTGCGGCCAACGCGACCCGTGGGGCAACCCCACCCCCGCGGGGGCCTCCCCAAAACGGAGCAGCCCCCCGCCCCCGGAAACCCGCAGCTGCCCCCCTCAGGGCCTCCAGCGCGAGGCCGGCCGGGCCGGGTACCTCAAGAGCCCATAGCGGCGGCGGCGGCGGCGGCGGTGGCGTGTGCGGACAGCGCGCGGCGGCCGGACTCTGCGGGCGGGGCGGGCGGGCGGCGCCGCAGCCCCGGTGTTTCGCCGCCGCCGGCGGGTCCCGGGCCCAGCGGAGTGCCGCCGCGGCGCGCCTGCGCACTGAGCACGCCTCCGGGGAGGGCGGGGCGGCGAGCGCGCGGCTGAGATCACCCGCCTGGCCTTAAAGGGGCCGCACCCGAAATCCGCAGCCCGCCGCGAGGTGGTGGGAGCCACCTCGGTTCTCCCGCGCTCGCTATCAAACCCGCCGGGA
Source organism: Mustela nigripes (assembly GCF_022355385.1). NCBI lineage: Eukaryota > Metazoa > Chordata > Mammalia > Carnivora > Mustelidae > Mustela > Mustela nigripes. Next base: position 9,720,598 of record NC_081562.1, on the reverse strand, counting down.
GTCGTCGTCGCTCTCGCCTCAATTCGACTCCCCAACCCTACCCACCACGGAGCTTCTGGGGATGCACGGATCGAGTCCTGGGCTCCAACGTCTGTCCCCGACACTCGCTAGATCTCTGGCACTTCACTTTTCTTAATCCTAATTTCCTCCATTTGGGCCTGTTTTGAAGATGGAACAATACATCATGGCTACTTATCGAGTGAAGGATGCATGTGGAGTTGGGAAATTAATGTGTACCGAAGTGCTGTATGCAATCACGCGAGGTAAAATTGCAGGGCAGAGGAGACTTCCTTCCCATTCCACTTAGGGGCGCTTCATTCTTGCCCCGCCTTTCTTTAGGCAGCCTAATGAGCAAAAAGTTTTCGGATGTCATTCAAGCTGCCTACTCCACTGCTGTTTGCCAGGTCCACACCTTACCCAGGTTAAAAGAATCCGATCAAGTTCCGGCATTGGTGTGTTCCAGATCCCCAAATTTATTTATATCTCCTGCCCAGACTCCTCCCCTGAATTGTCACCAAATACTTGAGGTCCAGTAGGCATCCAAAGTCAATGTGCCATCCAAACACATACAAAACTACACCTTCACAGCCTCCCCCAACAGCGGTTGGCAACTCTGGTCTTTCCAGTGTCCAGGTCAGAACTCCTGGAGTCATCCCCGAATCCCTCATCCCGCCACCTCCTTACCCACGGAAGCAGAAAATCCCTGGCTCTACCTGCAAAATGTACCTAGACTCTAATCTTTTCCACCCCATCTCCACTGCTAACACCCTCATCCAGCTTCTGCCAAGGATCACTGCAGTATTCTTTTTGTACACTGAATGCGTCCTCCTCAAATGCATTTGTTGAAATCCTAGCCCAAGGTGATGGTATTGGAGGTGGGGACTTTGGGATGTCATCCGGTCATGAGGGTGCAGCCCTCATGAATGGGATTAGCTCTCTTATAAAAAGGATCCCAGAAAGCTGCCTAGCCTTTCTGCCACGTGAGAATAGAAGTGGTTGGCAATCTGTAACTCAGGAGAGGCTTCTTGTAGATCCCAATCATGCTGTCGGGCAACCTGATCTCAGACTTACAACCTCCAGAATTGTGAGAAATAAATTTCTGTTGTTGATAAACCAGCCGGTCTATGATAATCTGTTATAGCATCCCAAACTGACCAAAAGTATCACAACTGTTGGCCTAACCCATTTCCTTTTTCCAAACTTGCCCTGGGCTATGTCAGGATTGGAGCCACAGAAAGTCTTTTATTTTATTTTAAAATTTTTTAAAGAAAACATTTTATTTATTGGGGCACCTAGGTGGCTCAGTGGGTTAAGCATCTGCCTTCGGCTCAGATCATGATCCCAGGGTTCTAGGATGGAGTCACACACTGGGCTCCTCGCTCAGCTGGGAGTCTGCTTCTCCCTCTGCCTACCCCTCCTCCAGCTTTTATGCGCACACGTGCTCTCTCTCTCTCTCTCTCTTTCTCTGAAAAATAAATAAAAATAAAATCTTTAGGGTGCCTGGGTGGCTCAGTGGGTTAAGGCTCTGCCTACTGCTCAGGTCATGATCTCAGGGTCCTGGAACTGAGTCCCGCATTGGGCTCTCTGCTCAGCGGGGAGCCTGCTTCCTCCTCTCTCTGCCTGCCTCTCTGCCTACTTGTGATCTCTCTCTGTCAAATAAATAAATAAAATCTTTTTAAAAATAAAATAAAAAGCAACAAAAACAAAAACCCAAGTCTTGCTTGATTTGGCATTCTACACACCCAGGATGTCTGACCTCATCCCCACCTCTCCTTTCCCTCTACCCTGACCTCTTGCTGTTCCTAGAACAAGCCAAGCACCCTCTGCCTCAAATCCTTTGCACTGGCTGTCCCATTTGCTAGGATCATTGTTCCCTTGGATAACTCAATGGTCCCTCCCTCATGTTCTTCAAGGATTTGTTCAAATATTCTCACTCAGTGAGGCCTTCCCTGGCCACCCTTAGTAAAATTGCCAAGCCCCTCACATGCACTCCCGAGTCCCCTCTTCCCGTGCTCTATTTTTCCCCTGTATCACTTAAGCTCTACTATAATACATAGTTTGCCTGTTTTTCCGTCTTCCATCAGTAGAACACAAGACCTATGAGGACAAAGATGTTTATTCTGTTTCCTGACGTACGTCCAGTACTTAATACGGGGGCTGGCACAGAGAACACGCTCGGAGTATTTGTCACATTATGAATATCTTCTAGAAAGAGTCCTGTGGAAAACTTCTTTCCCAGCCTCAGACAAGAAATCCTCAGGGCAGTCCCAACACACAGAACAAGTCTGCCAGTTGCATTAGGATCATCTGTTTACAACTTTCCAGCTCTCTGGGCAAAGTCCTTGTCCCAGCTTCACTATTTTTTATGCCTAGCATGGAAAGTTTACAAAATAGACACAATCCAACATCTACTGAGTGTTCAAGCCAAACCACACCCAAGTTCGCGTTTTCAGCCCCTGCTCATCAAGGGTACTAACTCTTAGATCTCAACTTACAGAGGCCCTAGTCTGGCGGGGGCAGAGACAGCGGTGGGTATTTTTAGGCTTGGATTGCCAAAAAGGGCTTCAAGACAGAAAGTCACCTGGCCTGAGTGACAGGGCAGGTCAGCAGGGGGCACTAGGAGACTTGGTTGTTTGCTCCCTGCCTTTCCTCACCACCCCCCCCCCCCCCCCCCACCCCCCCGCGCTTGCCGATCGACGTGGATCCTCTTTGTCCTCTCTCTGCTGCATTCCATTCCCCACCCATCAAGGCTCAAAGATGCTGTTCATATTAGTCCGTCCCCACTTGGGTCCACTGCCCTATTCAGGTCCCCTTACCTCTGGATAATTATAACTGTTCCTCAGCCCACCAGTGGCTCCAGAAGGCGAAATGCCTTTCTTCACCTCCAGCAAATAGCTACTCTTTCCTCAAAGACCAAATCAGAGGCCATCCATCTTCTTGATCCCCACCTCTCCCATTTCCCCCATGATGTTTGAATTAGTTTCTCCTCAACAAAAAGTTGGAAATAATCTGAAAGTCACTGGAGAAGAGTTAAGTAAACTCTGGTATAGCCATACAATAGCCTATTTTTTTTTAAAAAAAGATTTTATTTATTTATTTATTTGACAGAGAGAAGTCACAAGTAGGGAGGCAGAGGCAGGGGGTGGAGGGAAGCAGGTTCCCTGCTGAGCTGGGAGCCCAACGGGGGCCCCATCCCAGGACCCCAAAAATCATCACCTGAGCTGAAGGCAGAGGCTTAACCCACTGAGCCACCCAGGCGCCCCTACAATAGTCTCTTGTATAGCTATTAAAATAGCCTCTTTATACATTTCTGATAACAAATGGGGAAATGAGCAGGAACAATACTGAGTAAAAAGGAAGTAATAAATTTGCATGACAACCTGGTCTGAGCTCTGTTAAAAAAAAAAAAAGTTAGAAGAAAGATTGGAAGGAAGTATGACAAAATGTCAACAGTGTCAACAACACTTCTAAGTGGCAGGATTATGCATCTTGGTTTCGTTACCTTCCCCCTTCCCCACCACCTTGCTTCTCTGTATTTCCCAAATTTGTCAGCAAAAAGCACGTCATATTTTCAGAAGAAGAAAAAAGGTTAAAGAAATTATTTATTGTTCCCTTTTATCTTCTTCTCACTGCATCATAAATTCATTTGAATGCATCTGTCTCCCCCATCAGACTGAAAACCTCTTAAAGGTAGACACTAGGTTGGGTTATTCCTGCATCCAAAATCCACTCCTAGCACTTGGTAGGGGAGAGCGAAGGGAATAGCCAAGACCTCAGCAGTGCAAGCTGTTGAGTGGCCCAGAGCTCAGAGCACTCCGGATCCATTTACCTGCAGCCTCTGTGTCTCCTACTTGTCCCCAAGGATGTCATGGGAGACCTGGCTTGGAACCCTGGAGAGACAGCATGGTGGGGCAGGCAGAGCACAGACCCAGCTCCATTACTTCCTAGCACTGTACCTTAGGCATGCGTCTTTGTCTCAGTAAGTAGGTGGAAAATTAAGAACAACACACCCGCAGGACAGGCCTGAGAAATATACACGAAAATGTCAGCACAGTACAGTACACAGGGCTGATGACTGCGTCCCGTCTATGGAACATGACCGCTGAAGACCCAGCTAACTTTTTACCTGAATGAGACCCTTTTGGTTGTAAACAGATTGAAGCCCAATTCAAGCTAAACAAAGAACATGAATTTACGGGCTCAAGTAATAGTGAACAGCAGAGCTGGATTTGAGGCCTCCCACACGGTCATTGGGACACTGGATCTCTGGCGTGCGGGTGTGCGTGTGTGCGTGTGTGTGTGTGTATGTGTGTGTGTCCGCGCACGCGCGCCTGTGCTTGACCTCATTCTCAGGTGGTCTTTCCTCCTAGCGACAACGGCAGAGTACCTCTTTCTCAAGAATTCTCAAAGTTTTGTTTCTGGACTGCCTCTGATTGGCCCATCTGGGTCACGTTCCCATCTCTGAGCCAATCATTGTGGCCAGGAAATGCAGTGCTCCAATTGGCCAGGCCTAGATCAGGGCCCTCCGCTGGAACTAGGGGGTGGAGTCAGCCCCTTCCGAACCAAAAATATGGACAGGAAATTGGGGTGAGCCTTTTAAGGAAAATGCAATGTCCAGAAGAACCAGGAGAGAGTGCCAGGAAGGAAGGAAGAACCCTCAGATGTTCAGCAGCTCAGAACGTGGAAGTGGCTGTTCCAAAGCCACCCAGGAAGGACAGGGGCTGAAGTGTGACTTCAACAGCAGACAGGAAGGGAACTGGGGCAGAACCATCAGGAGCCGGTGGCTCTTCTGAGACCTTTAGCCGGGGCCGTGGCCAAAGCACTAGGTTCAAATTTCTCACTCCACCACGGACAGGCTGTGAGGCTTTGGGCAAATCACTTAGTTTCTTCGAGCTTCGGCTTCTTCATCTGTAAAATGGGAGTGATAATGGTACCTTCCTTTCCGGGCTGATGTGAGGATGAAATGAGCTTAACACATGGAAGGCTGTAAGCACAGGGCCAGGCACGTTGAGAGCCCTCGGTGTGGGTTATTTTCAAACACAACCATAAGAAGGCCCTTTGTGAGATTCTTGTTTGGAGCTGAAAACATAAGTGGGCTCAAATGGTCGGATTTTGATTAAGCAAACCTGTTTCAAACACCGTCAGCGATTCCATTTCCAGCAGCCAGCCACCTTTCGACCGGCGTCAGGGCGTTGGTGACACCATTCACATCGCGGGGAACATGCTCGTCCCTCCACCCCCACCCCGTTTCCATTCCGCCCCTCCTTTCGGGTCCCTGATAAAACATCAGTTCCCGTGGACCTGTCATTAAGAGGGGTGGGGGTGGGGGTGAATATCTAAGTACTGGATGTCTCGTTTATGCAAATATTTATGTGTCTGTGTATTTCCCTGGGGGGGGGGGAGTTATGCATGCATGAATGTGTATCATTTAAAATGCATAGAAAATTTCTGGAAGTCAGAATACTGCTTCCATAAATGGAGGACAAAAAAGGACTAGGTCTTAATCATCTTTGCATTCCCAGAAACCAACACACAGGGGCTGGCACTGTGTCCTCGCTCGTAATCACCTGGAGCACAACTACTGTTTACTGAGCATTTACTTCGTGCAGACAAAGTACTAAGCTCTTTATTATCTCAGCAACCAGCGGTGACTGTCATTTGGCAGATGAGATGTCTGTGATGGGAACCCAGGATCCATACCAGCACCCACAGGGACTAGGAAAATCAGGCAGCAAAAGAAAATACTTCTGACTTCACAGAGCCTTGCTTGTAATGGTGACCTTGGTTGGAAGGGGGGGAACGGGCGGTGCGGCATCTATGGCCATCAGCAGAACAAGGCCATTTTTTGGAGATGCCACCTGGGAGGTATGTGTATGAACTGGGGATGTGGCTGGGGATGATTTCCAGGTTTCTTTGAAAAAAGCCTGAGTTGGAGTCTCAGGAGAGAAGCTTCTTTTTCTGTCTCTCAGTCACGCGCACATACGCACACACACACACCTGTCCCTCTAATGTAGGGGAGGCCAAGTCCCAGTTCTAATTTATCTAGCCCAAACGAACAAACAAGCAAGTGAAAACAGGCCAAAGCGAAGGCTTTACTGCCAGTTTCCTTGGAGTTCCTAGGAACGTGTTTCAGATTCCCTACAAAATCCCAGGTTGCAGCCAGCTAACCCGGAGTGCTGCTGTGGGGAAAGGGAGGTCCATCGCACAGGGTGGTGGTGTAGGGCGCAGGCAGGGATCTAGGGAAGTGGGGTTCAGGGTTTTCTCAGAGAGGCTTTAATGAGAGGGAGGAGAGGAGGAAGCAAGAGGCCTGGCTGGGCCAGGTGGGAGCTACAGTGAGTGGAAAACCCCGGATGGGACAACTTCAAAGGGGCCACACCTTAATCATAGGGGCTTTGAAGATGCTGGGATGAAAAGTCTCCGGTTGTGTAATTACCTTCAATGCCATTCTCCCAGGGGCCTGCAGGGGTCCCTGGGCAGCCTCCCTGAGCCCCAGGGCTGGTCCCTGGGCACTGCTCACCCCTGCAGCTGTCTGGGCTGCCCCGCCCCCGCCAACCCCCAGCCTCTTACGGTGGTGGGGGTAGATGGGGCAGCCCAGCTTCGGGGAAGACAAGCCCTGCTGGCAGCTTCCTGGCCCTCAGCAGGCTGTGGAACATGACCTCACACAGTCGGGAGGCGGAAAGATGCTATTGGTAGGAGGCTAGGGTAAAAGAGGTGGCAGGGAGGAGGAGGAGAGGGGACTGCTGTCACCACGGCAACGTGGACCCAGCACACCAGATGCCTTCTCCCCCCATGGTCAACAGGACCCAGGGAAGTGTGGCTTGAGCCGGAGTCATAGGTGCCCCCATCGCTGTGGGAGGCCGGAGCTTGGAACACGTTTAGCCCTTGGACTGACGGGACGTGGTTCTGTGGGCGCCCCGTGTGGCAGACTTTGGGAAGGAGGATGTGACGCAGGGCTTGGAGTTCTGAGCTCTAACTATGCCCTGAGCTGTTTCCCAACCAGAGCATGGATGGGGGAGCGGCAGAGGGAAAGGGGATGGTGGAGTAGAAGGTTTTTCCTTTCACTGAAGCTCTGCTGGGATGGCCCCCCATGGAGCAGGCTGCAGGGGTCCCTGGTCCATTCCCACTGGAGGGCCCTGGGTTGGGGGGCCCCCCCGCTGACAGCAGGTAGGAATGGGGCCAGGATGCCACCAGCCAGGAGCCAGTTGCTCGGGGACACAAGGGGCTTGTACCCTTTGCAGGGGGGAGTGAGCTGGAAGCCCTGCCCCTCCTTTTGTCCCAGACCAGGTTCTCCCGGTGTCTCCTCCCCTTTCTGCTCCTCCCAACCACCCGCGGCCAGTCACCAGTCACCGGGCCCCCTCCTCAAGGCTTCTTTAGCCTCCAAATATTTGCACACCTCTTGGACCCTCAAAACCACTGCCTCCCACCTGCCCACCCTAGTAGAGAGGGCCCAGGCCTTCCTCTTCCTGTCAGGCTCCCGGGCGCACTGCCTCCTCCCGCCGCTGCTCTGACTCTTGTCTCCCAGAGTCAGAAGGTCACCTGCTGAGAGAATCTAGAAGAGTGGTGTCCAGTGTATGTATGGGTGGGGGGCTGGAGGGGGGATACTGGATGGGAAAGGGCTTGAGGGAGCTTGCTGGAGTATCTTCAGTCCCTACCTCTTCATCAGGTGGTGATGAGCAACCGAGCTGTACACTTAATATATGTGCATTTTCCTAAATTACAATTTTTTAAAAGATTGTACTTATTTATTTGTCAGAGAGAGAGAAAGAGAGCGCACAAGCGGGCAGAATGGCAGGCAAAAGCTGAGAGAGAAGCAGGCTCCCCGCTGAGCAAGAAGCCCCATGTGGGACTCGATCCCAAGATCCTGGGATCATGACCTGAGCCGAACGCAGGGCATAACCGACGGAGCCACCCAGGCGTTCCTGCATTTTTAAAAAGAAGCTAGGGTAAAATAGTCAGCCAGAACCTCTTTTCTTGGCAGCCTCATCCCTGCCACTTGCCCTTTCGAGTCCGCTGGCCACGCCCTCCGGCCTGATGCTCCGCCCCAAGCACTGCCCCTCCCACTCTGGCCGCTTTTCCTTGCTTTGGAATTCGGAATGCGCCTCCCTGCCCCCTGCTTTCTAGCCTTGTCGGTGGTCCTGGTGGAATTTTCTAAGAGTATCAAGCTAGTACATACCTGTGGGCCTTTGCACATACTATTTCCTCAGCTAGGAATGACTTTCCCCCAGCCTGTCCCCTGGCAAAGTGCTACTCACATTTCAAGGCTCAGGTCAAATATTTCAGACACCTTCCTTGGTGACACCAAATACATTCCCACCCTCTGCGTTGTTTCTAGTTCACACTGAACATCTTACACCGGATTCTGGATTGGGATGAATGATTTGCTAGTCTGTCTCTTTCCCCAGACTAGGCTATGAGCCTCTGGAAGCCAAGATCACTCCTCTTGTTTGAAACGTATAGTTACCGTTACTGACCATCTATGAAGTGCCTGGCTAAGCGAAGGTTAAAGGCATTGGCCATGAAGCCAGGCAGGTTTTCTCTGTACCTCAATGTCCTCATCTAGAAAACAGCCATCATAATATACCAACCTCATAGGATCGCTCTGAGCAGAGGGTTGGGGGAGCAAGGTGTGGCATGGAAAGCCCTCAGTGACCTCAACCCTTACATTGCTCTGTGGTCTTATAATTCCACCACCTTGGGAAGCAGTTATTATCACCCCCATTTTACAGAGAAAACCAGGACCCAGACAATGCCCAAGGTCACAGAGGAGCCAAGCTGGCCCTCCGGACTCCAGCCCTGACCTCCCTGCACCCCCTCCCACGGCCTTGACCCAGCACCTGGCATCCCAGGCACCGGCACGAGCCCAGTCACTGTTTGTTGCATGAATGAAAATGATTCACCAAGTGGCATGTTTGCCCCATCCAGTCTGGGCAAAATTTCTGGGCGATTATTTGGCATACTTAATAAAAATAAACTGTTTGCATGGTTGACACATCTTGGTCACTTCTGGCCTCGGCTAAATGTCATTTCCTCAGAGACTGTCAGCCACCACCCACTCCCATATACATTAGTTTGCCAGATAAGAAACAGGAAGAATGAACCAGAAACCAGTGAAGATGGTAGGTATGTGTGTGTGTGGGGGGGGGGGGGGTGCAGGCAGGGGAGGGGCCAGGAACAGGAGTGATTCTCTGATTATAACTTTTCATATAGCTTGAGTGTCATATACGTGATATCTCCAAAAAATAAAATGAAAACAAGGGGCTGGGGAGGAGGAGAGAGCACTAACTCATTATCAAAATCAATACAATAACCACACAGAGAAAAGAACAATTTCAAGGTACTTCTGGGCACTGGCCTCTGACAGCACCCCCTAAGTCAGGTACATTCTAAAGACAGTAAAATCCCCCCAAATGGTAAAAACACAAATCTACTCCATAGGTATACATTTAGTAGTATTACTAAAATTGGAATTTTAATACAGCAAACAACACATTAGTGTTACTAGGTATTAAGGTCTTTGCTGCAAAAGATTATATATAAAGATTTTCAAAGATTCGCTCTCCTTGTATTTTCCCTAGGGGCCCGTCGGCGGTAAGGCCACACTCACTGATGTCAGCTACGTTGCCTAAAGGTGCTGAGGGGAGGGCAGGGAGAGCTGGGGGGACACTAACTCTCCCAGACAGGCTCTCCTGTGGTCGGCTCTGGTGTATTGCCCAGACTTCTGGGCCTTCTGGTGTTCCTTGATGGTTGTGAATACGGACTTATGTGGAGGGCCAGCAGGAGACCCTCCCCCAGGCCTGAGCCAGGCCATGGGGGTCGCTGGGTCTTCATATACCAGCAGGGAACAGACGTGCATTCTGGGGGTTTGAGCTATGCCCAGGACTTCCAATATGCCCCCTGGAGAACCTCTCAGGGACCTCGCCCTCTCTCCAGGTTGACAGATGAGTCAAGTGGCTTTGCTCCTCATACGGGTTGATGGTGGCAAACAGTGGCTCTTGGGTTAATGAGAGGTTGGAAAGTAAACTGCGTTGGATAAAGGTAAACTGATCAATTCTTCCTTACGCTGCCGAGACAAAGGCTGAGGGCCGCTTTTTTCAAGGCCTGGCAGGAGGAACTGTGAGCGCGGAACCGTACGCCAGGACCCTCTCTCACAGGGCTCCCTGGTCAACGGCGGGGTTCGAATCCTGGTTCTGCTGCCAAAGAGCTGGCTGTGGGACCTCGGGCAAGTCATTTTACTTGTGCCTTGTTTCCCCCTCTGAAGGCAGGGAGATTAATAGGACCGAACTCAGAATTCTCGTGTGTATAAGATCGTGTTGTGAAGAGCGCTTTGAACCTTCCTATGTAGTGTGGTCCTGGGCATGTGGGATCCCCTGGACCTTGGGAGGATGCAGACTCAGTCTCCACACCAGTCTGCACTTGAATGAGGCCTCAGCTAGCATGGCTACAGTTTTTGAAACACTGGTGTAAAGTAACCCCAGGGAGGTACCCATCACTGGCCTAGTCATCCCCAACGGCCACACCTGCTCCCAGGCCTGCTTGGGGAGAAACCCCCAGAGCAAAAATGTGGACCAAGGGCTGTCCGTTTCACTTTATCCTTTTCTACTTTATTACTTCAAATTAACAACCACAATAAAGCTCAAAAAAGTCCAATATTTACACAGGAAAAAAGTACAAAATTCCCCCCAAAGTTCTTCAGTATTTTTTTTTCAGTTTTTTAAATTACAAAGTAATAAAAAGCTTTGCTCTTAAAAAAAAAAAAAAAAAAAGGAGAAGAAAAAAAAGGGGCAAAAGAGGTAAATAAATTAGGAAATACACACACGGAGAAAACAAACAAAAATAAAGTAAAAGGGGGCGTTAACTAGGAGGGGTGGATGAATCCGGTGCCCAGCCCTGACCCCAGGCTCCTCCTGGAGAGAGAGGCAGAACACGGGAGGAAGGGTGGGGCGCCAGGTGAGTGTGGCCTGCCCGGAGAATTCATTCATAACCCAGGAGCCAGATGCTTTCTGGAAGTAGTCACAGATCTGCCCTAAGACCACGGAAAGGGAATGGGGCTGCCACAAGCTGCTGACAGACTCAGGGATCGGTAGTGACAAGGACCCTCTGTGCCCTTCTTGGGGGCCACGGAAAGTCACCGCCTACCCCTGTGTCCTTGTTAGGAGGGTGAGAACCGAAAGTCCGCCAGGCAGGTGGGGCAGGGCACCTGCTGTCCAGGGAGCTACACAGACAGACAGACACACACACACAAGGAATCCCAGTCCCCACCACCTCGCCACCCATTCCTCAAAGTCTTCTTGGAGAAGCAAAGAGACCCAGACGTTCAGGGGACACTGGAAAAAGCCCAACCCAGAAATTCGGCCACAGTCATTTCAAGGCAGTAGGAGCTGTGCCTGTCTCCTGGGGTCCCAAGGCTCAAGAGCACCCAGTGGGATCTACCCCGACCCGACCAACCACACCGTTTCCCCCCCTCCCCCGGCTCCTCAGGCCACCTCTTGATGGCACACGAGGACCAGTGGCATCTCCAACATGGAGTCAGCCCCTCTCGGCCGGTGTCTGTGCTGGCTGGGGCGCGGCCGTGGCACCTGGCGTGTGGAGCCCCATGTCTGGGGGGCATTTGGCTGCCTGAAGGTTGTGGACAATGGGAAATGCGTAGGGACAAGAATCCTCTGTGCTGAAGGCATCCCATCTTCTTGCCAATGGCAAAAAAAAAAAAAAAAAAAAGGAAAAAAGAAAAAAGGAAAAAAAGAAAAAGAAAAAAAGAAAAAGAACAGAAAATCCATCGTCGGTTTTATGCTGGGTTTTTTTCTTTTTGTTCTTTTGAGTGGTTTTTTCCCCCATCTTTTTGTTGTTGTTGTTTTTAAAAGAAAATACAGTGAAGACACTGGAAGGGGGAGAGAAGACAGATCAGGTGCACGTCTGCCTCTGGCCACCATCCGCCAGATAACCTGCAGTCCCCATGCTCCTGTCCCGAGGCTCTCCAGGGACACAGTGGGTGCTCCATTTTCACGGGAAGAACAAGCTCGCTCTCCCTCCTCTGTCCTCTCGGTGAGCAGCCACACACCCGCCCCACCCTGCACGGAAGGACTGGTTCTCGGACCTGAGAGCCAGCGAAGGCAAGTCCTGTTTCACGTCCCAGCTCTAGCCCTGGAATGAATTTCTGCAAAGCACCTCACGCTCAGGGAGTCCTGGTGTGAGGCCACGCTGGCGAAGCCCCCTGCCACATACCTATTCCCCAGGGAGCTCAGCCGTTTCCCCCTACAGCCCTCCCCTCCCAGAACCTCCCCTCTGCGCCCTGCGCTTCCCCAAGCCAGGCTCCAGAGACCTGCTTTCAGCTCCTCAGGCCCCCACGTGGCCTCAGGCGACCCACGGAGATTCACACTGGCCAAAGGGCTCTGGGAAGCCACCAAGGGCCTTGTTTTACATCAGATAAACCCCCAAGTACATAACCCTGTTCTACGTGCTTTATGGGAGTGACTTGTTTAACAGCCCGGGGGCTAAGGCAGGACTAAAGGCCTGGGGGAGAGCATCAGCCTAAGGATTAACTCCTCTGCGGGACTACTGGAAGGGGGGCAGGGACAGCCAACAGAAGGACAGCGAAAGGAGGACTGGCCTGAGGGCCGAGGGAGGCTTTTTCCAGCTGAAATTAGCTGGTGTGGGCTGGGCTGAGCCAATTCAAGAGCTGTTGATTGGGGTGCGGGTGGGAGAGGGCCCTGCCACTCCCCCCCCTGAGGCCATGGGTGCTTCTAGAGCTGGCTGGGCTCCTTCTGCTGCAGATACTGACTCACCTAAGCAAATACTGGTCCAATGGTGGCTCTTCCTCACTTTCCGAGATGGTCAAATGGCACGCTTGTCTTTGGGAGGAGAAACACAAGAGATGGGGTGGTCGGGGGGGAATAGGCTGCTGCTGACAGCGGTCTGGCAAGTCTCTCCCCACTGCGGAGCTCCCTGCCCACCCCCACCGCCCCTGGAACCAAGGGAAGGGGAGTGTGACCTCAATGACCCTAGGACAGAGCTGCTTCAGAGACAAAGCAGCTGCTCCGGGTCACATGGACATCAAGTTGGGGCCACCACACTCCCAGCTCATGCCTGTCCTGGGGCTCACCCACCACAGCAAAAGGACCAAGGTAGGTCTCCTGCCGCCTCTGCAGGAGATCCCTGGGCAACTACAGACTCCCCCTTCCCAACTTTCGGAGTCCAAACATGGTCCCAAGTGAGGCCACCAGCAGAATCTGCCCATCCCTCCACCCTGTGCTGAGAGGGACCTGAGGGGGACTTCCTGAGGGCTGGGACCACGACACCTCCTCCATGAGCTCCCTGTGGCCCACAGGGGCGGGGCCCGGGCCATGAAGCCAGGATCCCAGCTCCACCACTTGCTCTGAGCCTGCTCCGACTCTGCTCCCTGGGGCTAAGCCAACCTCAGGAAATTAAATGAAGCCAGGTCCCTTGCTCAACAAAAGGGGCTGCTCCAAGTCATTGGAGAGGCAAGAATGGAAGCTGGAGCCCAGACTCCCCCAGGCCATGGCCCTCAGGCCCAGTGGCGAGGCAGAGGAGGCCGGCAGCCAGGGCAGCTCACCTGTGAGGCTGAAATCCGGGAGACCTCTTGCCGCCCAGTGAGGTCGGAGGAGGAGACGTTGGCAGGCGCCCCCCTGTGTAGCCTCATGCTCACCTTCCTCTCTCTGTCGACCCGTGAGATCGCTCTGGGAGAAGTATTGCCTAGAGGGGGAGAGGCAGGGGGAGGCCCCCCATCAGTGTCCAGGCCCCCATTACCCGGGCCCCCCTTGGGCCCAGCCCACAGTGCAAGGGGCCCCCCACGCCGCTCACCAGCTTGCTGGATGCGGGAGGCCGGGGTGGAAGCCACAGGCTCTGCGGCACTGCGGAGCCGGTTGGCGGCAGCCCCCGTGGGCGGGCCAGGGGGTAGGGCCCGGGTCGCCGAGCCACGGAGCTGTCCCATCCTCTCCTCGCGCTCGTGCTCTCGCCGCTCCCGGTCCACGTCCTCGGGGTTCCGGGCTGCGCCCTGCGGGGAAGAGAGGAGACCCAGTCAGGCCTGTGAGGTCCAGCCCTCCCACGGGGCTGAGTACGGCAAAGAGGCCGGGTGAGCCCCTGGGGAAGAGGCAGCTCGGAAACGCTCTGGTCCAACCTCCTCCCCACCAGGCGGGAGACCTGAAAACGACTCCCAAACACACAGTACAGAGAAACAAGGCCGCACAAACACCCGGAGGAAGGAGGAAGCTGGGTCCGAGGGACGGGCCGAGGGCACTCTGCCCTGGTCTCAAGGAGCGGAGGCGGAGCTGGGAGGGCTAATGCCCCAGAGGACGAAGCGCACTCCTTGGCCCTCCCAACCCAGGTCCCTGCTGTGTTCCAAAGCCCTCAGCCCCTCCAAGTTTCCAAACAAGCAGGGCAGGTGTTCAGAGACCCAGAGAAAGAGGAACAAGGCTAGCTAAAAGCAGGGCCAGCGTCTGAACCAGGGAACCAGCCAGGGGATCCCTTCAAAGGCTGTTCCTGCCCCATCCCTGGAGCCGGCAATGACTTCCGGCAGGCGGGGTCCGGGAGGCCCCGGGACTCTCACGGATGCCGCTGGCCCTGGGACAAGACAGGAGCTCAGGGGGAGCTCGAGAAAGAATGGGCTAGGCGCCCCCACGGGAGGAAAAAGAGGCCCAACAGGCAGGATGGGGCGCAAGGGTTCCAGAAGCCCTCAGGACCTGCCCTCCGGCCGCTGCCACCCCAGTGCAGGAGGAAAGGAGACAGCCTCAGAGAGAGCAGCACGGCATGGGAGCGGCGTCTGGCCGCATTACCTAGTTGGTCCTGGGGTCGTCCACAGGGAAGGGCAGGGGGCTGGCATGAGGGGGGCCGCATCTGTGGAGGAGAGAGCTGCAGGCTGAGTGGGGGGGCGCTGGTCATGGGCCACGGGGCGCAGGCTCCTGCAACCCCGTCTCTCCCGGGCACCTGGCCGGGAAGGCCCTGCTGTCCTTGGAAACGAGGGCTGGGGGCGGCCCTTGCCTTTAAGCAACTCCAAGAGATAGGGGCTGGGGAGCAGAATGATCCCTGAACCCTAGTGAGGCGTCGAGGCCCAAGGAGCCCTCGTGACCTGTGTGGGCTCACACAGCTCAGGGCAGAGCCAGGATTTAAATCCAGGCCTCTGTCCCCCCGATCCTACTCTGCACCCCCAGAATGCTTAGGAGGGACATACATCCCCAGTCCTTCCACCCACAAGCCTGACAGGGCAGGCCTGGAACTCCCGAGGCTCTAGCTCCTGACTCCGGTCTCCACCCAGCCCCACCCCGGACCCCGGGCTCCCCCGTCAGTGACAGAGAGAGCGACAGGCAGAGAGCACCCGAGCCCCAGAAACAGAGCAGGCCTGTGTAAGAGCTGCAGCCCCATTCAGGAAACCTGTGGGCCTGGTGGGGGACAAGCCCACCCCTGGCCTGGGCCAACTGAGGCTAGTGAAGACAAGGGGTCCACTCAGAGGGGTACAGGCCAGGGGTGAGTGACTGCGCAGAGGGCTACACCCTGACCCCAGCAGGCTCAGGTCAAGGCCAGCCCCGGAGCAGGAGGAGCTACTTTCCACGTTTCCATCCAACCAGTGACGCCTCAAGAAATGCACACCGGAGAGGTTTCTTGGCTTTTATTTGCCCACAGGAAACACAGAAAGTCAACATCAAAGTCACACAATCACCCAGCCCTGTAGTGCAGACCCCTGTCCTTGGCTACACTGAGTATCCTCTGGGCTTGCTGGTTGGACCTCGGAAAACAGTGCCTCCGTGTGCTGACTGCAACGGCCCAGGCTCCAGGGGGCCAGAGGTCCCAGGGCCGTGATGCTGAATGGGGTGGCTACTTCAGGGAGAGCCGCTCGCAGTCAGGGGTGGGATCCTTCCCCCAGGAGTCCGTAGGCCTGGGTGCCCAGCATGGTGTCTGGTCTGTAGGTAGGTGCTGGTAAGTGCACCGGGGCCTGGCCTTGGGATGATGGCATGGAAGGTCCCCACTGCGTGTCTGCAGATGCTTCTGCCAACGGGCCCCTGGAGATCAAGTGGAGTTCACCATGGGGTGATGGGCTCAAAGGTGCCCAGCGATCAAATCCAGGCCCCCCAAGTCAGAGACTGGTGCAGAATAGGCTGTGGGCACCTCTGTTCGGCTCCTGACTCCAGAGCCTGCCTCGAAGGGGACCCCGGGGAGGGGTCGAAGTGCCAGCAGTGGGCAGGGAGGGTGCTCCTGGCCGGGCTTGAGAGGAGATCTTGTCAGTTGGATGGTCCCATGAGAGGTTCTGTAAGGAGCCATCTAGAGCAGCACTGCCCCACAGAACTTTCTGTGATGACGGAAATGTTCACGTCTGCCTTGTTGGATCTGATAGCCACTCACCAGCCACCTGCGGCTCCAGACAACTTGAAACGCAGCAAATTTGACTGAGGAGCTACGTTTTCAGTTTTGGTTAATTTTAGTTAATTAAAAATTAGCCACACGTAGCCACCAGCTACCATATTGCATGGCGCAAGCCTCAAGACAACGTAAAACCCGTTCTCGGAGCTATACTGCGAGGAAGGGCCAAGCCCATCCCTGAAGCCGACCCAGGGATGACTTTCCACACAGATGGGGGCAGTGCCCAGCGTCCAGATGCCTTGAGCAATGAACACCCTTTGGGCGAGAAGAGCCGGCCCCTGGCCCTCGGCCACACTCCCAGCTAGGAGGTCTGGGCCAGAAGGTGCCCCACTGCCCATCGCCCACCCCCACCCGAGTCCCCTGGCCTGTGGGACCGTAGCTCTCCGCCCGATCTCTGTCAGACTCCTTAGGGTACAGTACCAAGTCCCCACCCAAGCCCCAAAGAGAAGAGGGCCGCGAGCCCAGGTGCTGAGCCCTGCATCCAGAAGCCACCCTCAGGTCCTGGGCATCTGGTGTCCGCCACGAAAGGAGAAGCACAACAGCATGAGGTGCAGTACAGGTGGGGGCGCTTAACGAGTTCAGGTTCAATACAGAGGCCACCATCGGGGTCTTGCTGAGGCCATTCTTGGTGCCCATTCCCACCAGGCCCTCCAGGGCAGTGAACATCATCCCTTCTTCAGGCTCCGTTCATGAGGCAGCTGATTGATCCCCAAGAATCTCACGGCAGGGCCTTCACCACTCCCTCTCCACTGCACCCCACCATGCCAAGGGACACCTCCTCAGGCCTGGCCCCGATGGGCTCAGACACATCTGGTGACGTCAGAACTGGGGCCCCGGAGTCCAGACCACAGGCCAGTAGTTTTGGGGGGGCAGCTCCTCCACCTCCTCCACGGGCCTATCTGGAGGGCCCTGGGTGCCCAGGGACGCCGGGCACCTGGAAGGGACAGAGAGCACAGCAGAGGCTCAGCCTCTTGTGCTTGCCCAGCCACGCGGTAAATCTTGGAAAGGCCGGGCCTCTGAGGGTCCTTACCAGTATGAGGGTGAGTACGTGGGCCCGGCACAGGGACAGGGACAGGGACAGGGCAGCGCAATGGCTTCGTTGTCACGGGGCTGAGCCTGGCTCGAGGAAGCCCCCTTTTCCAGAAGAAACGTGAAACAAGACACACGATTTCACAGATTCCGGAGCTCTGGGCACTGCTGACGGGCTGACGCTTCTCCCCACCGCCCCCGACCCCCAAAACCCTTAAAAAAGGGAGACAGAGCAACCGCCTAGCAAGACCCAGGGTCCCATGACCAGGAAGAAAGAAACCACAATGAATGGGTCCAGGCTGGCCAGAGGGGCCACGGTGAAGGCAGCTGCCTGGGGCGTGCAGGACAGCAAGAGCAGGGTGGTGTAGGCGACAATCAGGACAGCCGGAGGGCCCGCCAGCGCCATCCACGCCCTCCCGAGGGCACCTAGGAGGGACTCAAGGCCCGGCCAGGTCCTCTTGGGCCTGGAGGGAGGCGGTGCCCTGCCTGGGCCCCACTGCCCGCGGCGGCACACGCGCTCAGCACAGATGAGGCTAGAGTGGGAAGACCACGGGGACTCCGGGAGCCCAGCGAGGTCACGTGCACTGTCCGGCTCAGAGCCCCCACTTGTCGGGAGCCCCACCCGCCACAGGGTCACTTTGGCCTTAGGAGTCGGGGCCTTCCCTGTCCAGTCCCCCAAGCCCGCCTTGGCCTCCAGGTGACTCACGAATTTGAGCATGTTCCAGTCGAAGACGTAGTCGTAGGAGAAGCCCTGCCGGTGGAAGAGGTTGCGGAAGAGCTGGCGCAGGTACGAGTAGTCGGGCTTGTCGTCGAACCGCAGGGAGCGGCAGAAGTTGAGGTATGTGGAGAACTCGGCTGGCAGGGGGCGCAGAAAAGACCGCCATGAGGCCCAGGCTCCCGGGGCCCCCACCCCCACAGCCCGCATTGTCCTACCCACCCGAGGTCCCTCCAAAGGCTCTCAGTCTCAGAGGGGACAAGAGGACGACAGAGCAGAACGATGGTCCTCCTTACGGCGCTAAAACCCTTGCATGCCAGGGAGCAGAGCCTTGAAGACTCGACGTGGAGGGCCGGGAGTTAGGAGCGCGCGCCCCCTCGCAGCAAGGGCATCCCAGGGCCACAGGCCACGGCTCTACCTGCTCTTGCCAGTCACTCTGGGGAGCAGCATGCAGATGGCAGGTCAAGAGCTGTCCTAAAATCCAAAGGACAGTCAAGGGCCCAGGGGGAGCTCCCAACATGACTGAAGCCACAGGAGGCAAACCTCCACCTCCTCCTCCGAAAAGCAGGGCCGGGGCAGCCCCCGGGATGAACAGAAAATGCACACTGGCCTCTGGCCCGTCCCTGGCACGGGGAGTTCCTCAAACCCTCACAAACCCTTAAATGCTAACAGCACTGGGCGCATCTTTTGTTCCAATGAGGTGACTCTGGGTGGCCTCCTAAATGGCTCCTGGATGGGTGGGAGCCGGTCACCAGAAAGACCAAGCCGAAGACCACGTTTAGAAGCTTAGAATTTCCAGCGTCCATCCCCAAACACTTCTTTAGAAGGGAGAGGGCCTGGAAACAGAGTTAGTACTCACTTCTGTCTACACGAGGAAGCCTCCATAAACATCCCAACAGCATGGGGTTTGGACAGCTTCCAGGTTGGTGAACACATCCCCATACAGGAGGGTGACATGCCCCAACTCCATGGGGACAGAAGTCTCTGTGCTCAGGCCCTTTGCAGCCCTCACGCTCTGTTATCTTTTCATCTGGCCGTTCATCTACATTCTTTATCGTGGCCTTTCATAAGCTGCCACACAGAGGAGTTTCCCTGAGTCCTGCAGCTGCTCTAGCAAATTCACCCGTGCTGGGGGAGGGGGGAACGTGGGAACCTCAGACTCGCAGCCGGCCGGTCAGACCACCAGCAGGTAGAAAGCTGGACTTGTGACCGACCTCTGGGGCTGGGGCGGGGGGCAGGGGGGAGGCTCTCGTGGGACGGAGCCCCGAACTGTGGGATCTCCCACTGTCTCTAGGCAGACCGTGTCAAATGGAGTCAAGCTAGAGGGCACCCAACAGTGTCCCAGAGAACTGCTTGATGCGGGGAACCCCCACACGTGTGGTGCGCCCACGTGTCAGAAGGGGCCTCTGCATGGGTGGTGAAGGGGCCTCACAGGGCGAGGAAGAACGAGCTTTTCTTACTCAAAGCCTTCATGAGATGAGGCGGGAGCAGGGGCCCGAGCAGTGACAGCCAGCCTGTGACCAATGCTCTGAAGCTGGGGCAGCGGGGGTCCAGTGAGGGCTGGGTGGCCCTGTCTTCCCCTCAGGGAGGCCTTGAAGGGTTCCCCGGCCAGCCGCCATCCCCACGGGGCTACTCACAGGGGTAGCCTTTGCAGAGGACCTCGATGGGTGTCGACATCTTCTTCTCACTGATGCGCTCGTACTTTTGGCGCTTAGTGGCCGCTTTGAGGCCCTGCCAGGGCAGGGAGCCCAGGTTGAAGTACATGAGCACGTAGCCCAGACTCTCCAGGTCATCTCGACGGCTTTGCTCTGCACGGAATCAAGGACAGGGTGAGGGGGGGGTTTGCGGGGGCTCCTAGCCAACAGGGACCAGGCCCCCCTCCTCCAGGACATGCTCCTCAACTGAGGGGCATCGCCCACACCTCCTCACCCCACCGCCTGGCCCACCAGCTAGCTGTGACTCTGGCAGAGACACAGGTTACAGTCACCCTTCTACAGAAAAAGATGTGGGGCCCAGCTTCTCCTACTCAATCAGGGCCTAGTTTCTCCAGCTCAGGCGCCTCCGCATTCAGCAGCTAGAGAGCAGGCAGCCCGGGGCCTCCTTGCCAGCCCCCTCTGGGGACAGGGCACAAGTGCAGCCTCAGACAAGGCCAGGGTCAAATGTGACTCCAGTACCTCAAGCACCCGTGAACCCGTGTCCCCCCACAATGGAAAGCGGACACCTGCCTGGGTTGCTATAGGGCTGAAATCAGGCATCTTAAGGTTGTGGCCATGCTACAGCTGTCCTGAAGGGGAAAACCTGACTTTGTGGCAACAATGGGGGGAATACCTCCAGCCGCAGAGAGGCAGGGCCCCGCACTCACCAATGCCCAGGTGGGTGTTGATGGAGGCGTAGCGGGCAGTGCCGGTCAAGTTCTTGTTTTCCCGGTAGGGGATGTGCTGGTGCGTGCGGGCGTCCCGGTACTTCTTGGCCAGGCCGAAGTCGATGATGTACACCAGGTTGCCCTTCTTCCCCAAGCCCATGAGGAAGTTGTCAGGTTTGACGTCCCGGTGTATGAAGTTCTTGGAGTGGATGTACTCGATGCGGCTGATCTGGGGGAGGGGACAGCGAGGCATTCAGCGAGCTGTCTGGGTGTGTGCTTCTACCGAGCAGTCAGGGCCAGACCCTGCAGTGGGGCCTGAGGGCTGGGGCGGTGAGGACAGAAGACACACATCCGTGATCCCTGCCTTGGGTAGGAGAGAAAGATCTGTCTCTGCAGCTGTGTGGGATGACTTCAAGGGGGAGGTCAGAGAGAGCTTCCTGGAGGAAGTGACACAGACAGGAATTGTGAAAGAGGAGTTCACCAAGGTTACTGTGAGACGGAGTGGGGAGAGAGCAAGGTAGGAAAGCTAATGGTAAGATCTAGAAACAAAGCCTGGAAAGGCATCTGGGCCCACAAGGAAGCCTCTGCTGCCCAGCTGTACGTCCGCATCGGACTAGAGGAGCCGAAGGTAGAGGGGCATGTCGAAGGTTGTTCTAGCAATCAGATTGTGGGGGAAGTGAGGAGAGGGAGGAGTACCAGTGAAGCCTCAAATCAGCTGGGGTGACAGAGATGGAGGACAAAAGACAGGCTCTGTGCCCTAGCTTGCCAAGGTCACCAAAGTCAAGCAGACACACAGACCCTGTCTTTCACCACTATGTCAGAAACTAAAATTAACATATAAGTACATGGTACGTTCTCTGGCAAGTCCATTCCTTCTCTGGGTCGGTCTCAGGCTTCTGAGAACAAACATCTGGCTTGGCTGAGTATTACCTACTGTGTCCAATCCTGGGGGAATCTGACAACGCTCCTCCCCCCCCACACACACACATGTAGCCTGAAACTGCAGGGTCTACAGACTTTTGGTGCGCAGGCCGCAGACCCAGACCCTGCCTAACGGGAGCCCCGTCCGTGTATCATTCCGGGTCCCAAATCCTATGCTTTTTTCTTTTTAAAAAGGTTTCCTATCCTGAGTTTATAAAGGATGCTAGGATCGAAGAGCTGCTTATCAGTAGGCATGCATCTGCTCTGGTCCAGGCACTGTGTGGTGTCCCCCTTGATCCCGCAACAGCCCAGCAAAGGGGAGACACAGAGGCTTAGTGATCACCCAGAGTCAGCACACCGGGGTGCAAGCCAGGTCTGTGTGATCACTAGCTTTAGAATCATCCCAGGGACGCCTGGGTGGCTCAGTGGGTTGAGCCTCTGCCTTCGGCTCAGGTCATGATCTCAGGGTCCTGGGATGGGGCCCTCATCGGGCTCTCTGCTCAGCAGGGAACCTGTTTCCCCCTCTCTCTGCCTGCCTCTCTGCCCACTTGTGATCTCTACCAAATAAATAAATAAAATCTTTAAAAATTAAAAAAAAAAAAATCATCCCAGGGCAGAGTACTAGGTCTACTCCAGGACCCCAACCCAGGAGGCCTACAGATCTGCATTTCACGCCCCCCACACCACCATTCTACAGTCAATGGTCAATGTCCCCTGGTCCTGGTCCAGGCAGCAAGGCTGTCCTATATCCCTGTCACTACCTCCTGCTGTGGCATCCTTCAGAGGCAGAAGGCAGGGCTAGTACCCTGTGCCCGGTGGGGAAACAGAAGCTGGAAGGGAAGCCACAAGCCCAGCAGGGCCCACAGTCCCTGGCTGCGGAGGACTGATGGGGGGGGGGGGGGGGGGACTCACCATCTGGTCCGCCAGGAGCAGCACCGTCTTGAGGCTGAACTTGCGGGAGCAGAAGTTGAAGAGGTCCTCGAGGCTGGGCCCTAGCAGCTCCATGACCATCACATTGTAGTCCCCCTCCGCTCCACACCACTTGATGGACGGGATTCCCACTGAGGGCCAGAATAGTGGCTGTCAGCGTGGGACCGCCCCCTGCACACATGCGCATATATGCACGCCCCCAGAGCGCCTCAGGCCCCGCCCCCAGGTCCCGCCCAGCCCTCACCTCCTCCCTGCATCATCTTGTAGAACTTGCTCTCGATGTGCAGCTGCGGGTGCTTCGTTTTCACACACTCGAGCTTGATGGCAACTTCTTCACCAGAGGCAATATTGGCACCTGCCAGGGGCGGGGGAGGGCACAGGGGACCTGGGTCACGCTCGGCCAGGCAGCTGGCCTCACGTCAGGGCCAAGTCAGACGTCTGTGCCTGAGCAGCTCAGCACCCCTTGGGGGACGACAGAAGAGCGGCAGAGGGCCCTGCACTGCATCCAAGGGAAGTGGAGGGACTGTGGGCACAGAGCGGACCCCTGGGCCAGTTGGGGCGGGAGGGCAGGGTGGGAAGAGCACATGTGCAAGGGGAAGGCCAGGAGGAACTGCGGACACGTCACAGAGCCACAGGCTGGTGCAGCCAGAATGTCAGATGTGAAGGGAGGCGAGATGGGCTGCAGACGGCTCACAGATCACGGGAGAGGAATTTTACCCTGGAGAGTGGGAGCCCCTGAGCTGGAGAGGAGTGAGGTCAGTGGGATGTCAGGGCTAAGGAGGAGAGAAGGGAGTGGGGCAAGCTTCTGTCTCAAGAAGTTCCAAGAAAGACCCAAACCCAAACTGTGCCTTGCCTCAGTTTCCCCAGCTCTAATACTGAGTGGGCTGAGTTAGAGGCCAGGGGCCAAACTGAGGGACAGAGAGGCCAAGTGTCACTGCAGCAGGGGTGACTGAAACTGTGGAGCCTTAGCACACACACACACAGAGCAGAAGAGCCAGGGGAGGACACCAGCCCAGAAGACTGCAGGACAGGAGAAAGCCTGCGTCTCAAGTCAGGGGACAAGATGAGGCTCTGCCATAAGCAGCCCCAGAACCACTGGCTGGCCATCTGAGAAAAGATACTATAGTTCACCCCACACACACCAGAAATCCCAAGTGAAGCCAAAGTTTGTGTGGAAAAAAGAAAAAGGTGGGGTATAAGTGAGCATAGCCACTTTGCCTTTTTGCTGTTGTTAAGTAAGCTCTACACCCAACATGGGGCTCGAACTCACAACCCCGAGATCAAGAGTCACACGCTGCCAGGCACTGAGCCGCCAGGCACCCCTGCACAGTCACTTTGAAAACCAAGCTGGCATTTACCCAGTAGAGTTGAATACACACAAACCCTCTCCCAAACAAGCCCACTCCCGAGCATCTGTCCTTCAGAAACACGGGAGCTCCAGGAAGACAAAAATGTCATGACTCCTGAAGTCTGACATCAGAACAGCTAAGTTGCCAAGCAGTCGGAGAGAAGACCACAGGGCAGGGCAAAGGAACGGATACTGGCTCCGGGCAGCTGGTGGGCAGCTCCCAGCAATTTTTTTTTTAAGATTTGATTTATTTATTTGTCAGAGAGAGAGAAAGCGCACTCACAAGCGGGGAAGCAGCAGGCAGAGGGAGAAGCAGGCTCTCCGCTAACAAGGAGCCTGCTTCGGCAGGCTCAATCCCAGGACCCCAGGATCCTGACTCAAGCAGAGAGCAGACGCTTAACCAACTGAGCCACCCAGGCATCTTGGCTCCCAGCATCTTAACATGCTGTCCGAGAGAGCAAGGAGCCACACCATTCACGAGAACCCAAGGTGAAGACAAGCCAGTGCCCAGCAACGGGCAGTGTGGACAAACTGAATGCTCCTCTCCACGCAGCGGGATGTTATTCAGCCACAGGAAGGAATGAAGGACTGATACGTGCTACAGCGTCGATGAACCCTGCAAACGTGCTATGTGAACAAGCCAGACACCAAAACAGAGATGTAGGATTTATTATAGGAACTGTCTAGAATAGGTAAATCGGCAGAGCCCAGAAGTTGACTGGTGATTGCCAGGGGTGGGGAGGAGGAAAGAGGGTGTGTCTACCTAACGGGTATGGGGTTTTCTTTTGGGGTGATGAAAATGTTTGTGGGGAGAGTGCCTGGGTGGCTCAGTTGGTTAAGTGACTGCCTCTGGCTCAGGTCATGATCCTGGAGTCCCGGGATCGAGTCCCACATCTCTGCTCAGCAGAGTCTGCTTCTCCTTCTGACCCTCCCCCCTCTCATGCGCTCCCTCATTCTCTCTCAGATGAATAAATAAAATCTTTCAAAAAAAGAAAAAGAAAATGTTTGCGGGAACTAGATAGGAACGGTGGTTGCACAACACTGGGAATGTATTAAATACCACTGAATTGTGTATTTTAAAAACGGTTAATTGTGTTATGCAAATTTTACCTCCGTTGAAGGAGAGGAAGAGACAGGAGAAGGCAGGCACAGTTGAAAAGATACGATGCTGAACGGGGTTAGGTCTAGGGATACAAACGTAACAAAACTCTTTAACACAAGGGAACAATTTCAACAGGGAGAAGGTGGTTCCCTTTGAGGGGAAAGGAGAGGAGGGGACAGCATGGGGCGGCGGGGGGCCTACACGGTGACAGGCACGTCCTCCTCTGAGGGGAAGGGGAGGAAGGGGCCTGACAGCATGCGTACTGGCTCTATGCCTTCTTTTGTATCTACTCACATTTAATAAAAAGAAAACAATGAGATCTGAGAAGAAGAGAAGGGAGAATTGCCTTACAACTCTGGGGCAGGCAAAGCTTTTTATCCCTGATTTAAAACCCAAAGGCCATTTAGGAAAAAGAAAAAAAATAAAATAAAAATGGCTCCATCCCATCTAAAATGGGAATCCCTTCTCTGTGGCAAAAACTACAGCAACAGGGGCCCCTGGGTGGCTCAGTGGGTTAAGCCTCTGCCTTCGGCTTGGGTCAGGCTCAGGTCATGATCTCAGGGTCCTGGGATCGAGTCCCGAGTCGGGCTCTCTGCTCAGCAGGGAGCCTGTTTCCCTTCCTCTCTCTCTGCCTGCCTCTCTGCCGACTTGTGATCTCTGTCTATCAAATAAATAAGTAAAATCTTAAAAAAAAAAAAACAAACAAAACACCAGCCACAAAGTCCTATGAAATATCCCTGTAACTTACCAGTGGCAAGGGGATGATGGCACTAACATGTTAACCAGCTCCTATGCCCCAGTAGGAAAAAGACCAAAGGCTCAAAGCAAACAGGGTAAAGGACCTACAGAGATGCTTCAAGAGAAAGAAATCATTAATATAAAAATGGCGAGATGCTCAACCTCCTTGTGAGAGTAACGCAAATGGTCCCCAAAGAGCTCCCCCACCAGTGCCTGGCGGAGGTCTGGCGGTGAGACGCCTGCGCTGTCCCACACAGGGCTGTGGGGCGGTGGGGACCATGGCTCGAGGAGCCCATGTGTTAACTGAATAAGCCGGCTCCCAGTTTAGGGGTGCACTCAACACCCTAGTGAGTACAGAAAGGGCCTGGATGAGGCGGTCCGCTGTGGGGTGTTTGCAACAGCAGAACTTGGACACAGCCCAGATGGCCATCATTCCAGGGCCTAGTTAAATGAAGAATGGCCCATCAATAACACGGAATACAATGGAAAAAGAATGAGGAAGCTCTCTCTGTGCAGAAGTGGAAAGATCTCAAAGATACAGGAAGTGAGAAAGCAAAGCACAGAACAGTGTGCATTCTATGCTCTCTCCAGTTTAAAAACATGAAAAGATGGGGGAAATCATACTGATCTGTGTTTGGTTGTATCTACATAAGAAAACACTGGAAAGAAGCAGGAGAAACCAGTGAGGGCCGGGCAGGGCTACGCTGACCCCTAGCCCAGGAGGGGACAACATTTTACTGGATTCTAGATTATGGGCTGCCATCTTTCCCGACACCTCTGTTGGGATACAATTCACGTACTACACGATTATTTCTTTAAAGTGTACAATTCAGTGGTTTTTAGTGTACTCGCAAGGCTGTGCAATTCACACCTCAAGCAACTTCAGAACATTTTCACCATCTCCAAAGCCCAGACCCCTTCAGTTTTCGCTCCGCATCTCCCCCAAACCCCAGCTCCAGGCCACCACTCATCTACTTTCTGTATCTGTGGGTTTGCCTGTTCTGGACGTTTCTTTTAAATGGAAGCATACAATATGTGATCCCTCGTGACTGGCTTCTTTCACTCGGCGTGTTTTTGCGTTTCGGTTTTTGGTTTTGTGTGTTTTGATTTGTGAACCCCATAAAATAAAATTAGTAAGAAAACAGATCACCAAATCCAGGGAGCAAGTGGAGAAAAGGTACTTTGCAAATGGTAAACTGCTTCTGGCACATCAGCATGCATCACCGGGGAGGGCCCTGCACGTTTCTGAAAGGCAGGGAGGGCATGGCATGGGAGGCTGTTCTGAGGTATCAACAGGCTGCCAAGAGTGCCTGGCCCAAGGGCGCTTTGGGGACTCAGTCCCTTAAGCCACTGCCTTTGGCTCAGGTCATGATCCCAGGGTCCTCCCGCCTCGGGCTCCTTGCTCGGCAGGGAGCCTGCTTCTCTCTCTGCCTCTGCCTGCCACTCTGCCCACTTGTGCGCATGCGCACGCTCTCTCTCTCTCTCACAAATAAATAAATAAAATCTTAAAAAAAAAAAAAAGAGTGCCTGGCCCCTAGTAAGTGTTCAGCAGAAGTTGGGCTTGGTAAGTACAGGCCCCTGGGTTTCAGACATGAGCCCAGTGTCCTAACCACGGACAGGCCAGTGGGAGGAGAAAGGTGGCACAGGCTCTAGGAGGCGTGAGCGGGACTGTGCCAGACAGAGGTCACAGCACATGCAAAGGTCCGCTGGGAGTGGGGTATAGTGAGTTGAGTGGTTTGCTGCAGCCTGAGCTTGAGGCAACTGTGGGAGACTGTGGAAGAGGTGATCAGAAGGGTCTCAAATGCCAAGTGAAGATCTTGGCCTTGAGCCTGAGACTTCACGGGCCAGGCAAGGATGCCTTTTTAGAGGGATTCACAGCCTCCGCCCTACTGACATCTAGGGCCCCGCAATTCTTTGTCGTGGGACCTGTGCTGTGCGTTGTAGGATGGCTTGCAGCGTCCCTAACACCAGCTGCCAGCAGCACCCCCTCTTCCCTCAGTTCCAACGATCAGAAACGTCCCCAGACTGGGGGACGAACCCGCCCCCCACCCCCACCCCTGTTCAGACCCACGGGCATGTTAGAAAGGACTGGAGAGAACATGAGGGGCAAGGGAAACCTAGATGAGAGCTGATGGTGACCCCAGACCCAGCAGGGGGCAGAGACCAAGACACTCTGAACGTAGGGCCCCCAGGACTATGGTTCAGCAGACAGATGCAGGGAAGAGAGGTGCTGCGGAGAACACCCTTCCCCGAGATGGGGAGGGGCAGGTGGGAGGAGCCCTTTTACCCCCCCCCCCACCCTGCCCCAACTCCCCCGCCATCCTGCAAGGATTACTGTTTGTATCTCTAGCTGACACATACAGAAACTGAAACACTTAAGGCCAAGAGATCAAACACCACACTAACTTCCCCAGGACAGGGAGCTCGCTCTCAGGTGAAGCTTCTGGGTCCCTAGAGAGTGTTGGAAAACACCCACAGTGGATGGCACCCCCCAGGTTCCCACCACGGCAGGGGCCCCTCAAGCTGCTTCCGATCGGTCTGGAGACGACCAGCCTTCTCTCTGGTCTCCCTGAATTCCCACTGCTGAGGCTCAGAAAGGTTAAGTAACTGGCCCAAGGTCACAGGACTTGTTGGGGCAGAGCTGGGCTTTGAATGTGAGTCCCCAAAGTCCCTGCTTTTTTCTCTCTCCCAACTGTCTAGCATCTCATTCATTCCATCAACAGACACACTGAGGCCCAGACCAGCGGAGGCAGCCCTGCCCAGACGAGCTCTCAACTCATCCTCTATGGAGGCAGCAAAGGAGAACTCTAAGCGGGAAATGCCGGAACAGGGGGAGGGAGACAACAGAGGTGACCCAGCAATTAGGGACAGTGGCCCCATGGGAGGATGGGCCAGTCTGGAAAACACACGCGGACACAGAGAAGGGCCTGGAGCTGGCCAGCCCTAGGATCGGGGGCCTGGGGAAGCCCTGGGTAGGTAGAGGGGGTGACCAAGCGCACACCAGGGCTCATTCAGATACCAACACGGACAAACAAGACAGGACCCCGGGGAGACCGATGCCCCGCCGATTAGAGCTGAGAAACAGAGACCACGAGTAAAGCACAGGGAGCTCTTGAGGGCGCACAGCCAGTGGTGGCAGAGGGGACACAGTCTCGGCTACTTCTGGACCCTGTGCAGCTGCCCCGAGACCGTCATGAGAGGCCACGGGCCTTGCAGCCACATCCACCCAGTACTTGCCTGTGGCTGATCCTGGAAAGCAGGGCCTGGAGGCCGCGCCCAGCCCCACCTGCAGAGGCCATCTGGAGTCGGGCCCTGGCACTGGCACCAGTGACAAGAATGTGGCCAGGGCTTTGAACAAAGGGAGCCAGCGAGGCCAGCCGGGGAGGCCCTACAATCACCACTGTCCCCGCAGCAACGCGACAGGAGCCCAGGAAGGAGGAGGCAGGACACAGCATCAGGCCAGGGTCCCCTGGGCCTGAGCACCCAGCAGAGGCTGGACAGGTGAACTGCTCTCCAGGCAGAACTGTTGCCCCACCCCCACTCAGGCCCAAGTGGACCCAAATCCTCTGACAGTAGCAAATCTCCAAAAAAGACCTCGGGCTGGCGGAGGACACAACAGAAGAGCGCCACAGCTGGGCCGAGCATGCGCAGGTGTGCACACTGGGGTCTCATCACCGCTCACCACCTCGCAGGCCTCCTGACCCCATTCTACCGATGGGGAAGCCAAAACCAGCGGAGGTCACCATCCATTCAAGGGCATACAGCTATGCAAGAAAAGCCAGCCCCCAAGCCCTGGTAGAATTTACTCCGGAGCCTATACAAAGAGGAGTAAAGCTAGACCGGGTTTTCAAAATGAACTAGATAAACAGGAAGTCCTGCCCCCAGGGAGGTTTCTCCACAGGGACCAGGGACTAGCTTTCCAAATGACCTTGGCCTGCCCCTCCCCTCTCAGGGCTTCTGTTCCCTTCTACAGGAAGAAGGCCCTGGACTAGATGTTTCCTGGGAGCAGATGTGCATCTGTGCCAAAAGCCACTGCTCCCTCTTTTTGCCCTTGGTCAGTCAGGCCTCATTATCCCATGAACTTTCCATATGGGGACACTGAGGCACAGAGCAGCTACCTGACGTTCCCAACGGCTGCACAAAGCCAGGTCTGGAACTCGGGTCTGTCTGATGTCTCCCTCCCATGTTCTGTCACACTCTGGCACTCACACGGGTGCAAGGGCTGCCTTTTCTAGCGGGCAAGAGAAGCAGCGGGAGGCCAGCCGGACTGCGCCGCACCTGCTTCTGGCTGGTTGCAGAACAGAAGGGCTCCAGCTCGACCTGCTGCTGTGTGGGGCAACCACAAAGAGGAGCCTGCCCAGCACCAACTACGTGCTCAGACAGTGTCCCCTCCCTGTCCTCTCTGATGGGGCAGAGGGCAGCTCACAGAGAAGCAGAGTTCATACCCCAAGAGAGCAGAGACCCAGACCGCTGGGTAAGAGAACGCCCCCTGCCTCCCGGGTTCAGAACCAGCAAGCACAGCACAAGGCCTTGTTGTTTTTCTCTGCCCAGGACAGAAATGATTTACTTTGCTTTTCCAAGGAGGGAAAGAGCGGCCAAGAGACAGGAATGAGGCCAAACCCTAGGGGCTCGACACCCTGCGCTATCAATTCCCACTCGCAACTACCGCCACAGGCTCTCCCCTCCAGACCAGCAACTGCAGGGGAAGGGCCGTGGCTCCCGACCACGCATGCGCTCGAGCAGCTGAGAAGGTAGCATGTGAAGGCAGGCGCCTCTCCTCTGCCAGGCTGAGGAACGGGGTTGAGATGTCAGCGGTTTGTTTAAAATGACAACAGGAGGGACGCCTGGGTGGCTCAGTTGGTTAAGCAGCTGCCTTCGGCTCAGGTCATGATCCCAGCGTCCTGGGATCGAGTCCCACATCGGGCTCCTTGCTCCGCAGGGAGCCTGCTTCTCCCTCTGACTCTGCCTTCCACTCTGTCTGCCTGTGCTCGCTCTCACTCTCTCTCTCTTACAAATAAATAAATAAAATCTTTAAAAAAAAAAAAAAAAAAAAAAAAAAATGACAACAGGAGCGCAAACTCAGACTTTCAACAGGAAGCCCATCCGGAGAGAATGATCCTGAAAACTCTGACCAGACCCCTACCCCCACCCCTACCCAGAGGTTACTGGGAGAGCCTGCGTCACTGTCATTCCGAAGCCAGCCTGGGCTGAATTCCAGGGGCCAGAGCAGAAGGAGGGGGCCCAGCTGGGAGCTGAGCGATAGCCCAGGCCTCTTCTGTCTACCAGCATCCTTCCCCCAGGAGGCAAGAAACAGGGGTGCTACCCCAGCCTGGGCCTTCCCACGCCCAGCTGGAGACCCAGGTCATCTGCAGCTGGAAACCAGAGCTAAAAATACCCTCCTGCGTCCAGCCTGCAGCAAGCGGGAACCCCGCCCCACCCTGACTGTGTGACCCCACTCCCCTGGTCAGCCTCACCCCCAACCTGCTGCTTCTCTCCCTACCTGGCATGGCCCTGGGGACAAAATGACCAAAAATGTGCCACTGGAGGCCGGAGCCAAGTTCTGGCTGGACAGCCTGAAGTCCCGACAGGTTTCTTCCTACTTGTCTCTGGCACTGTCCCAGGGGCCCCAGAGACACCAGGCTGGAGTCAGGGACACTTACCCAGGTAGATGTCTCCGAAGGACCCACTCCCGATCTTCCTTCCAAGGCGGTACTTGTTCCCCACACGCAGCTCCATGACTCACTCTCACTGCAGAGGGGAGCAGAGACACAGGGGTCAGGGAGGCGGGGAGCAGGGAAGGGAGCCTCGCCGCTGGACCCCACCACACCCGCCCCCCAAAGGCCTTCCCACTGTACAAGAACAGAGCTGTCCTGGCTTTGCCTGAGGGCACCCGGGTGTCAGGTGGGCCAGAGTGTCCCCCTGTGAGGGCCAGGAGGCAGGCTGAGGACGTGTGTCAGGGGCTAATGCCTCAAAGGAAAGAGCCAAGTAAGCATCTCCTTGGGGGACATTCATGTGGGGACCCTCCAATAGGAGCTTCTCAGGGGAGGGCCAGCCACAAGGGGCCAAGACCCTAAGAGGGAAAGTCAAAGACAAAGGGGGTGGCGGGGGGCGGAAATCGGGAGCTGATCCTGCTGGGACTGCCACCATGGCAACCACCAGCAAGTTCTCACCTTCCGGGATGGGAGCACATGTTGAATGGAGGGTCCCACGGGAGTCCCTAAGCCCCTTTAAGACTCAAAAACGAGGGGCGCCTGGGTGGCTCAGTGGGTTAAGCCGCTGCCTTCAGCTCAGGTCATGATCTCAGGGTCCTGGGATCGAGTCCCGCATC
>NC_081562.1:9648774-9688660 GCF_022355385.1 Mustela nigripes | reverse complement strand
AAAAAAAAAAAAAAAAAAAAAAAAAAAAAGACTCAAAAACGACAGGGTCCCCTGCTCCCACCTCCAAGCCCCCACGTTTCTGGTCACAAGTATTGGGCACCAAGTCTCCACAGCCTGGCCTGGTCTTTCCAGAGGCCAGAAGTTGCCAGCTTGAGAGAGAGGCCTCCTCTCCAGCTCAGAGGGCAGCCTCAGAGCAGCCAGCCATCTCCCCCTCTGGACCTCACGACACCGAGCACAGGGCTCTCCACACGCTTTTTCCTTGAATGGACAGTTTGGGGCGGGCTTTCTTCAAGACTAGAAGGAGGGTCTCCTTAGAGAGCCCCAAAGAGGAACTGAGGGGACCATGGCCAGGTTTTTAGCCACCAGGCTCTGGGGTGGACGGAGAGGTCTGATCGGAGCGGCTCCTCTCCTTCCCATGCCCCACCCTGGGTGCCCAAGCTCATGCGACATCAGGGGCCACCCTGGTAGAGACCTCTGCCCTCTGAGGTCCTGGCCCGCAGAAAGGGGAACTCAAAGGCCAGGAGCCGGTTTCTACACTTAGGGGACAGAGGACGGTGGCTATGGAACAGGAAAAGGATGGGGGATCCCTAAGATCTCAGAATGTCTAGAGCAGGGGCCTCCCTCTACAGACAGGGAACTCAGGCCTAGAGAGGCCACATCACCTGCCCCCTGCTCCCCAGTGGCAGAGTGTCCTCACCTGGAACCCAGACAGGGTTCCCGCTGCCCCCACCTGACACATACAGGACTTACTTCCTGCCAGGGCTGGGAAGCAAAGCAGGACGATGGAGAAGGAGCTGCACGAGGCACAGCAGCGGGTCCCTTCCCCATGCCCAGGGCTATCCCCAAAGCCAGACCCAGCTGGGAGGGGAGATGCAAACGAAGATGGCCAGGCTGGAGCTCTTGCCCCCAGCAGAGGCAAGAAGCCACCAGCTCCTGCCCAAGAGACACCTCTCGCCCCAGGACCTAACTCCCAGCGGAGCAGCCACAAGCCCTTCACTGAGGACCACAAGGAAGCAGCCTCCACCCCAGGCCAGCCAAACTCTGGGCTCTCAACCAAGGGCCTCTGCCCACACGCCTGGCCGGTGGCCGCCAGTGGAACACACTCCACATTTGCAGAAAACTCACATGCCACACATTTCACATACACAGTGACCTGTGTGTACACTCCAAAGGAAGAAAGAAAAGCCAACACACACCAGGGGCCCCACAGTGGGGCGGTGGGGGGGGGGCTAGGGAGAGAGGAAGGGGGGGTGTCGAGGATGTGTACATACACAAACACTGCCCCCCCTCCCTCCGTTTTCCGCCAACGCCAATTCGGAGACCACACATGGCAGCCGGGAAAGCCGCAGGTTAGGAAAGGAACATAAATATACCCGCATCCTATATTACATAAATACCCACGCCGGATTATATAAATACCCGCGCCCTCCGTCTGGGTGCCTTACATAAATACACTGCACATGACCCCCAGCCCCTCCCCACTCACCGGGCTGTGGGCAGAGAAGGGGAGAAGAGAGGGTGCAAACAACCAGCCCTGCCGGAAACCACTGCTGGGCGCTAGTCTCCCAGACCAAGGGGGGGGGGGGCAGGGAGAGTCTACACGGTCCCAGCCCTATCCCCTAAAAACCCTCCCAGAGGAGAGGAAAAAGGATCCAGTCGGGAAAAGGAGAAGCTTCCCAGTTCTTTGCCGCTTCTCCCATGGGGTGTGTGTGGGGGAGGGGGGGGTTGGAATAAAAGAAGTGGGAAAAAAAAAAAAAAAGGGCAGATGCAAACCCGGAGTTTCAGCTTTAAACAAATTACACAAACTATCGAACAGCAGAGCGCATAGGCAGGTTTCTTACTCTCTGACACCCCCTCACCCCCAGCCAGGGCCCTCATCACTGGACCATTAAAGTAGAAATTGGAGGGACATTCTAGACAGGAAGGCAAAGGAGCCCCAAGCCCGGGCATCAGCTGGGCGCAACTTCAGGCACTCCGGACCCCCTTCCCTTCTCCCCCGAATCCTTCTCTCCGCGGAAGGCTGTGCCAAGAGGAACATATGTAGAACTCAGGGCAAAGTTGGGGAGGGGGCTCACCCCACTTGGAGTCTGGGCGTGAAGAGGGGCTCGGGGATCCTCTCTCTAGAGCTAACCCGGCCACGAACATAGTTTCATGTGCCACAGAGACTCGCCAAACACGGATTTCTCACGAGCAGAAATGGGAGAATCCGAGCTGATACATAACCCCCACTCCTTTCTTTCTCTCCACAAAGGAAAACAGAATCGGTGGCTGGGTGACCACACAGCCCAGCACGTCGGGGGGCCCCTCCACGCGCCCCCGAGCGCCCCCATCCACTGTGCGGGAGCAGCCTCGCTGACCCCTAGGTCCCCAGCCAGGACAGAAGGGGGAAGGCGCCGCTGATTGTCCGGCGACACACACACAAGCCCAGGGTCTGGCCGGGAAGCCCGAGTCAACAGTATCAACAGTCTCGGGTGCCCCCGGCGCCCCGGGCCTGGACGCCCCCCTTCCCGCAGCGTCCCCCAGTTACAGCCCCCGGGGTGGCCTCTCGGCCGGCTGGGGCCTTGAAGGGTCCAGCTGGGGGAGGGGGAGGCGGGCCGGACTGGGTGGGGGGGCTCCCCCGGCGAAGCCTGCAAAATAATAGTCACCCTCCTCCTCCTCGTCCCCAGCCGCGCCTTTGTCCTCGCCGGGCCGAGCGGGCGGCGCCCGGGCTGCACCCCCCGCCCCGTACCCGAGTGCGAACGCGCGTGTGTCCGCCCTCCCCTCCCCTCCCTCTCGCGCAAAAACAAAGAGGCGGAGGGAGCCCCGTTTCCCCCCGGGTTTGCGCCCCTCCGCGGGCCCGCGGCCCCCCAATATTTACCCCGCCGGGAAGGCTCCGGTGCCGGGCCGCTGCTCGGGGGGCTGCCGCGGGCGGGGGCGGCCCGCCGGGGCGGATGCCGGAGGATTCGCGGAGCCGCCCGGCGCGCCAGCCTCTCCCGGCCCAGCCGCCGCCGCCAGCCGCCGCCGCCGCCGCGCTCCGCTCGGCCCCGGCCGGGCTCGGGCTCGGGCTCTGGGTTCTCGCCGCCGCCGCCGCCGCCGCCGCCGCCTCCCTCCTCCGGGCCCTCCTGCCCGCCCGCCCCCGCCGCCGGCTCGCGCGCTCCCGGCCGGCGCGCGCCCGCCGGCTCCCATTGAGCCCCGGGCCCGACCGCTGATGTCATCCCCGGCCCGCCGCCGCCGCCCCGGAGGATTTAAAGGGCCCGCGCCTCGGCTCCCGGGGACGTGGGGGTGGGGGGAGCGCTCGGCCGGGAAACACGGTTTAGCCATCCCCGCCCCCGCCGCGGGGCGAGGAGCGCCTTGCAGGAACGCGGTCTTACGTGTGGGGCCGGGGAACACACACGGCCACCGACACCCTGATCAGGTCTGGGGCACAGGTAGAAAAAGCTGGGTGGGGGTGGGGAGGAGGCGCTGCACAAAAAGCCGGGATTTTCTAGATCCCAAAGCCTCTTCTTTCCCCGTTCTCTCTCCTCTCAAACCAAAGCAGTAGCCCCTGCGAAGGCCACAGCAAAAAAAGAATGTCTGAGGAGTTGGGGGCTCTGAGTACTACAGAGAACAGAGGTCAATGATTGGACAGGACAGCAGGAGACAGAGAGCGCCCAGGTGACAAAAGACCCAGGGAGGTAACCAGGGCTCAGCTACCCTCACCACCCCACGGGTCCCTCACCCCATAGAAGGGACACTCCCAGCTCTTCCAGCAGCCCAGACTGTGACCGGTACAAACCCTGATCCTGGTCTCACTGGTTCAGTGAGGAAACTGGCACACTGCCAGGGAACTAACATGGAGTCAGGGTCCCTGGCAGTGCAGGGTTAGCTAAGGCACCTGCCAACTCTGGCCTTGGCTTTTCACATCTGCAAAATCAGGAAGGAGACCCCTGGCTCCCCAGGTCACTGGGAGAATTAATTACGGCTTCTCACCAACTTCCAGGGTAGCCAATGAAAGGTTCCAGGGCAAAGTTATTAAAACGATGATATTGACACTGGGCCATACAAAGCTCCAAATTATGACACACGTCCATCCCCACACATGGTTGTGGTGGTGGAAACACGAAATACCAGAGCGCGCTGCAGCCAGTCCAGGAAGCATGGTTCCTGGGAAGAGTCACTTCCCTAATAACCACATCTTCCCTAGAGCCTGAGGGACTTAGTCACACCCTGTCCAAACTGGTGGGACCCCGCAGATCAGGCGCCTCTTCTCTTCCAGATCAGGAAACTGGGGCCCAGAGAGGGGAGGGGTTTGCCCAGGATCCCACAGATAGTTGGCCCGGGCCAGAACCTGGTCTCAGTGCCCTCTTTGCCAGAGCAGGGGTTCACCAGCCAAGGTGGTGGGCTTTGCTTGACCTGCGTGGTGTTTTTGTTATTTATACTGCTTTATTAATTGATAACCAATGTTTCAAATGCACCGATTTCATACTATAGGTCTGTATTCCGTACTTCCCTTGAAGCCCCAGGAGAACAGGCAACACTGGGTCTGAACTCACACCGACCCAGCTGTGGCCACACTCAGCTGGCCTGGGCAGCAGCCACCGACCTCGTTCCTCCCATGAGCTTGTTGTACCCATTGTTATGATTTCCTTTATCCCCTGGAGGTGCCCAAGTATGACCCTGTCCTAGAAGCCAGCCATCACCAGTGCCCAGCCCTCTGTCATCTGTTTTCATCGCATTCTCCCCAACCCTGCATCCTGCTGCTCTGCTTCCAACATCCAGGGATGCCAGCCCTCTGGGTGGCTCCAAGTTCTCCTAAAGTCAGACAAGGTGTCCAGGCCTAGGCAGGCATGGAATGCACCCCTGTGTCCTCTATCCTCATCACCCCACCATCAACCCAAGCCCTGCTGCCCAGTGATGGCTTCCCTCTCCAGGAAGGGACTGGCACCACTTAGCTCTGGCATCTACTGGTTCCCTAAGGCCTGCTCCCAGGCTCTCTCCTGCTGTCACTACCCGCTGTCTCCCTTGGAAGAATGCTCCCACACCCTGCCCCTGATTACCTGGGTTGTGGGCCCGAGTTCTCCCTCCTACTCCCCTAGAAGACCAGCCCCCGAGGTACTTCTTCTTTTTTTTTTGTTTTTAAGATTTTATTTATTTGACAGACAGATCACAAGTAGGCAGAGAGGCAGTCAGAGAGAGGAGGAAGCAGGCTCCCTGCTGAGCAGAGAGCCCGATGCGGGGCTCGATCCTAGGACCCTGCGATCATAACCTGAGCCGAAGGCAGAGGCCTTAACCCACTGAGCCACCCAGGCGCCCCCTGAGGTACTTCTAAAAAGCTTTGCAGCTCAGCTCTAAGGAGAAACTGAGAGACGAGAAAACCCAGAAGAGGACTAGAGCGATTCCAAAGGGAAAGAAATCTTACGGAGTTCTAGCAACCTCTGTGCCTGACTTCTCTCTTAGTTCTAGGTTCCCAGTTATTCTTCCTGAGGCTTAACTCCCAACAGTGAAGGCCCAAGGGTGTGGCCAGCCTGAGTTCATCCCCGTTCTGCTCCCTGCACACCCACTCACTCACCTAGAAGATGCACTCAGCCCGGAACAATGGGCGTCAGTGGAGTCCCAGCTCACCTGGGTCCCACCCTGGAGTCCAGCCGCTCTGCAGAAGGAGAGACTCCCCGGCATACCTCCAACGTGGCACTTTGGACTCATTTTTTTTGGCACACAACCTACCTGCTGCCCTCCCACTCCCCCACCCGCAGCCCCTGGAGCACTGGCCTGGGGAAATCTCGAATTAATGATGATAGTGCAGAAGAAATCAGAGATGGGGAGGAAGCTTTCGGTCCTCCCAAAGGGATCTGCAGCTGAGTCTTGCCCCTGAGCATCCTGGGTTTATTAAACATCAGGATGGTCCTTCAAATGGCCCTAGACAGGCCTTAGCCCTGGCAGTTCCTGCTGCCTGGGATGCTTTTCCCTCAGAGAGCTGCATGGCTCATTCACTCACCTCTCCGAGGCCTTGGCTCTTATCCCCTTCACTGGGAGGCCTTCTGGTCTTCCTGATTTAAGATCCAACCCCACTAGGGCACTGCCTCTCCTCTCCACCCCTCCACTCCTGCTGCTTCATTTTTTTTTTACTGTCATTTCTCTCTAAATAACATGTTCTACATGGTACTTGTTTGAAGTGTGTGTGTTTGTGTGTGTGTGTGTGTGTGTGTGTGAGGCCCCTAGCAGATTATAAGCTGTACAAAGGCAGGGAGTTGCTGCTGTTTGGGGGGTCACTCTCTCTGACAAAACATTAAGAGCTACATTTATTGAGCACCTACTGTGTGCCGGGGCCTCTACAAGACACATTACTTGTACCGACTCATCCAACCGTCATATCTACGCTCAGCAGAGGAAGTGGAGAGGGAGTGGCCTGGCAGAGCCTGTGCCCCAACCACTTCTCCCAGGCTAGTGGAGAACACAGTTCCAGAATGAGTCCACCGCCTCTCCTTCAGGCTCCTGAGCCCCAATCATTTTACAGTGGACATTGAGACCCAGGAAGCCTTGCTCAGAGTCACCAAGAGAGCCCAAGACAGGAGCCCACTGTGGCTGAGAAGCCAGCTTCCAATGCTGACTTTGCCCCTTTTTAGCTGTGTGACCCTAGGAAAGTTCCTTACACTCTCTGAGCCTCATTTGTCCAATGGGGATAGAACAGAGGATCACGCACCAAAACAACTGAGCCCAAAAGCAGCCCTGAGGAAGAGGAAAATGACAAGTTTCTAGGAGCCAGCAGGGAGTGGAATTTGGGCCCCCTGCCTTGGACTTCCAGCACCTCGGGCTGGGGCTCCAGCTGCTTTTATCCTTGCCTTTCTCTTCCCCTTCTGGGTGGAGGTGGGCAAACCCAGGCGGCGGGCCCACCCTCCGTCTTCACTTCTGGCCTTGGCTTTAGGATGCTCCTGCAGGAAGTTTCTCAGGCTTCTTATTCTTGGTGGCTACTCGTGTCTCTCCCAAGACCCCTGAGGGTTGGTGGCCCACCACAGGCTCTGCCCCCAAGACGTCCTCCTCAAGCCTGCCAGCCTGAAAATGCTGCCCTGGTGCATTCTTCTCGCCCAGCGAGCCCTTGGCAGCTTGCCCTCGGACCCTTCCATAATGTTCCACCCACCTCTGACTGCTCACAGGGCAGTGCCCTGTCTCCAATCAGCACCTTGGCCCAGGCCTCTGCAGTCTCCACTGCCTTTAGACACTTCTCCTGGTGACCTCACCACATTGCCTCGCCTGGTCATTCTCTAGGCAGTGGTTCCTCCCTCCTCCATGTTTGGTGGAGATGCAGCAGGGTGGGGTGGCGAGAGGCCTGGACCAGGGGCCAGGAAGCCCACATTTGAGTCCCAGCTCAGCCTGTGAATTTCAG
This sequence comes from Mustela nigripes, assembly GCF_022355385.1. NCBI lineage: Eukaryota > Metazoa > Chordata > Mammalia > Carnivora > Mustelidae > Mustela > Mustela nigripes. Next base: position 9,681,321 of record NC_081562.1, on the reverse strand, counting down.
CGGGAACTTGGAGAATTCACATCCCCTTTCTGGGGGGCCGGACAAGGAAATCTCTAAGGCTCTTTCTTCTGTCTCCCCATCTATAAACTAAAGGCTAGACTGGATGGGGAAGGTCCTCTTACACTCCACATCTGGGGCTCCCTGATCAGAAAGACCCTGAGGTCACCCACATCTGGGATCAGTAGGAAAGGGTTTTCTCCCTGGTTACCCTCGCCCATGTTTGAAACATTGTACACATCCCATTAGCTCCACCGCCCAGCTATATTCTGAGTCCAGCCACCTCTCACCACATGTATCTTTCACATAGATACTGTAGCGGTTTGTTACCTGTGAGATCAGAGCACTTGACTACTGAAAATGCACCAAAGGCTCCCTCTGTCTTTAGTGGGAAATCCATGTTCTTTCCCAGGCCTGCTATGATCGGACCCTTACCTGCTTCTCAGGCCTCAACTCAAACTACCTTTTTTCGTTTCTTCCTTCATTTCATCATAGCTCAGGGCCTTTGCACGTGCCATTCTTTCTGCCTAGAATTATCTCCCTGCAGACGTCATTGGCTGCCTTCAACAGCTTGATTGTATTCAAGTCACAGCTCAGAAGTCACCTCCTCAGAGAGGCCTCCTTTGATCACACAATCTTTTTTTTTTCTTTTTCTTTTTTTTTTTTTTAGGTAAGCTCCATGCCCAACATGGGGCTTAAACTCACAACCCAAGATCAAGAGCCAACCGGGTGCCCTGACCACACCATCTTAAGCAGGCCCCCTTCCCCTCTGCCTCTTTCTACCAGATCACCCTGCCTTATTTTCTTTATGGCACTTACTATGGGCTGAACACATCAACTTGTTTATTTTTAATGCTCTTGAACATAAGCTCCAAGAGAGAGAAATCCTCTTATAGGTGCTCCTGTGAGTGTCCAATTGGTAATGGGTGCCCCATAAATACTTGAGCAATGAGCAAATTCTGCCATGGGTGTGTGGTCGTAGGGGTGGAGGCAAGGGCCTGGCACTTTCCATCCCTGGGCCCGATGGTGCCAGACAGCCTTCTCTCAGACACAGGCCTTACTTATGCCGTGGGTCCTCCCTACCCCATCCACCGCTTACGGTGGGTTCTTGGCCCTCTCCCCTCCACTGGGGAAAACCCCTCTGGGTATCCCTTATGCTGCTGGTCTTCACTGGGGACTCAACTCTCAGACCACCCATCTCTAAAGGCACAGGTTTAGGGAGCACTGGAACACCCCAGCATCACCCAAGGGCCAGTGCCTTCACCTCTGCCCACCTCCCACCGGCATCCTTCCTTCAGCTTGGCTTGTCCCCTCGATGCCCCTCAGCGCGACCCAAGCTTGCCGTTTGCGCCACTGCCAATTCTCTCCAAAACGCGCTCCCTCCATCCTCTGGGAATCCAAGGAATCTCATCTCCAGGACACACAGCCACTCATTAACTGGGCCACGGGAATTACGATGATTGCCACGGCTAATAATCCCAATTCCCACAGCAACACTTCTCAAGTCAGCATAGCTGGCGCGATTCATCATCTCACTGTGTCACACGTCTGTCCACAAACATTTCCTGATGCCCACCCTCACCGGGCCTGAGAGAGCCAGGCTGAGCCCTGCTCGCCTCATGCTGACAATCTGCCTGGACCGGCTGCGTGAGCACGAGAAAGAAAGATGGACTCCAGATTGCAGAGAGAACCTGCTAGATGGAGAGCACCACAGGCCAGGTCCCTGTGGCCTGGCATCAGCGGAGGCACCAAGAGGGCGCTGAGCTGCCCCTCACCCTCCACCCAGGGTGGCCTGTGAAATGCACCATCAGGGAGTTCTTAACTTGAGACCAAGTGCTACACAGATACAACATCTAGATGAGTCCCCGAGACCCCTTCTTGCCAGACTGCACACCATGTCCCTTCCATTGGGAAAGTGGGGAGTTACCATTGGGGGCGGCCGAAGGACGAGGGGCTGGAAGGTGGGTAGATTTGGAGGATGGAGAGGAACAGCCCGAGCCAAGGCTATGAGAAGAAACGCAGACATTTGAAGGTGGCCCCCCACCCCCGTGGGGAGACGAGTCCATTGGCACCCAGGATCTCCCACGACTGATGAGGAAGGTGGAAGCAGACAGGGTCTTTAATCCCAAGCTGCCAACTAGGGGACTCGTCCACTGGCTTTGCTCACAACAGCGTGGCGTTTTGCACATAGAAGATAAGAAGAAGGAGAAAACAAGCAAACGCGCATTTATTGGACCCCGCAAGGGGCACCTGCCACGGGCTCTTGTTGACTTCTCTACAGCAATCCCATGAACCGGGGATCACCCCACCTGTTTTACAGGTAGGAGCCTGAGGCTGGGAGAGTTTACCAGAACATGATCTAATGTTCGCAAAGGTTACAAAGGACTCCAATTCACCCTTCCCAGACCCACCCAGGGGCCTCACCCTGCCTCACAGCCTGTACCCCAATCCGCTTTTGTCTCCCTCCGTGCATGCCAAAGGAACGTGCCCATGCATCTGAGGTCCCCACTGAATGCCCCCCCCCCCGCTTTGCTCTTCAGGACACCACGAATCCACTCACCCACTCTGAAAGCATCCAGGGGATTCTGGTGGCCGCTATGGTAGCTGTTTCCAAAGTAGATCCCGGCACCCCAGGAAATTCACGGAGTGCTCCACTGGGGTGTGGGAAGAGAGATCAGAATTTGCATTCTTATCCAGTTTTTAATCTTGGCTTTCTAAATGTTCTATCTTAATGTATGTTTTATAACACACACGTTAGCCCAGCAGAACATCTATACCCAAGTTTTAAACAAATATATATACATTTGCATACAAAATACGCGCTCAAAAATATTCTCACAGAAGGGGCGCGCCGCCGCAGTTTACATCAGCGTTGGAGGACCCCGGCAAGGAGCTCTCACTTGAGAGGTAGGGGTGGAGGAGACCGCCACAAGAGACAGCCCAGATTCTGGTACCTGAATGTTATTACCCCCTCAGTCACAGGGAGTAGAGCCGGGCCTGGCCTGGCCTTCCTTGTGGTAGGCCGAGCCCTTGGGGACTGCATCTACCATAGGAGGCCCAGGACCCAGAATAAGGGACCAGCATTAAGTCCGAGATGGCTAAAATGGCGAGGGGAGACTATGAGGTCCTTATTACTGTCCCGGTGTGATGGGCCAGGCAGAAAGCGGTGGCCTCAGAGGGTCACAGGGAGGACCCTCACTACAAGATGAGTTTAGCATTTAGGAACTTCCCCCAGGGCAGGAAACCCTTTCTCATTCAGCCCAAAGAGTGCTGTAGGAGCCCTTACAAGAAGGCCAAATTAGAAACACAGAACAAAATTTCTCAGATGCTAGAAGCAGGAGCTCAGGGGAGTATGTAATTTCCTATCCTAACTGAGATGGGGCCACAGGCACTCACCAACAGGTACCTAGACCGCCACCCCCACCCCTAAGATGGCTCGGGGGCCATGAAGACGAAGGGGCCACTGTTTAGGAGTGTTTGAGCAGAGACTGAACAGGCCCTAAGAATGGAAGCAGGCCCTGGCTACCTGGTGATGGGCAGGCTTGGCCGTGGGTACTCAGTAGGTAGGTGGGGAGTTATTATCCCATTTCACAGATGAGGAAATGGAGGCTCAAAAAACAGAGACGTCTGTTTTCTCTCAGCTAACCTTAGCCTGGTACGAGTGCAGCTGGTGACTCAGCCTTGACCTCCTCCTTCCCCTAGTATCAGGGAGTCTCAGCTGTAGAGATCCCTGCAGGAGTTAGGTCCCCGAGGGTCTGAACCTACTCTGTTACTGCTCCCTGTGCATATCCTGAGTAAACCTCTTGTCCTCGGAACCTCAGTTTCCTTATCTGTACAAGAGTTTGATTACTAAACTCCCCCTTCACCCTCTCCCCCTACTTTTCTTCCGATCCTCTCTCTTCCAAAGCCCTTCTAGAAGCTTATCCCAAGCGTTGAACCCTTCTAGGGGCCTGGAGGTCACAGCCCTGCCTTAGGGACCTGTCTGGGCCTGGCTCCCACAGTGATGTGGGTGTGAGCCCATCTACCCCAGACCCAGAGACATCTCCATTCTGGGGAGCCAGTCCTCCTGTACCCAGCTCTTTCTCTACTCCCTCAGCAGCTTCAGCTGGCCCAAATCTCTCCTCCAAACTCACAAACACATGGACCCTTTTCCTGCCAGAACCGTGAGAGCAGTAGGGAAGGCGTTCTACATAAATTAGCTCACTTAATCCTCACAACGTTCTGGGGAGTGGATCCGTTTCCCTGGTGGAAACTGACACAAAGACCTCTCTCGAAGCCCCGTGTTGGAGGCCGAGGTCTTGGCTTGTGTGACCCAGAGCCCATGTTTTCCTATGACAACTCCCGGTCTCCCCCTCAAATCCTTCCTCCAAGTGTTCAGAATGGCACCCAACTACGGCCCCTCCCTCAAATGTAACATAATGCAGCCATTAAAAATAATGATCACACACACACAGCTGACTAATAACAACAGAGAAAATGCTTATGACACAATGTTAAGAGGAGAAAAGCAAGACACAAAAATTGTAAATACAGTATAATAAAATGAGATTAATATGATTATCCACAGAGACCACACTGGGAAAGAAAATACACCAGGAATACTCGCAGTTGTTTCGTGTGTCTTAGTACCACGGGTGATTTCTTTCCTATTTTTCCCCATTTGCCAAACTGTCAACCCATGCATATTACTTTTACAACGAAGAAAAGCTATCATGTACCAAAAAATGATAGATTTGCGGTTGAAATATTTGGAAGCCTGCTGTTTCTTCTTCAAATCCCTCCAAAGCCTCCGTTTTCGGTACAACGTGACCATAACCAAGAGACCTCGCAGGAGTTTTGGGGAGCAACCGGCACCTCCACAGACCCACGCCCAGCTCCTGCTTTGAGCAGGCTGCCCCTCCGCGTCGGAGGACCCCCCCCCCCCCCCCGGACCCTCCTCCCAACCCCCGCCGCCGGAGCTGCTGGGGCTCACCTGACACTCGCGGGCCGGCCTCGGAGATGCGAGATGAGCACACCTGTCCCTTCAGGTGAAGGACTCGGCCAGGGCGCCCCGCGCAGGAAGGAGGGAGCCGGTCGGGGGCGGGGCCGTGACGCCACCCTCCCAGCCCCGCCCCCGGCTTCCCGGCCACGCCTCGGCTTCCCGGCCCCCAGGCGCTCGTGATTGTCGTGCTTGCGGGGTGAGCCGCAGGGGACACTCCTCCCGACCCGCATGCCTCCCCCCTCACACGCCCCCGTGGGCGGACCCCCAGCCAGCAGCAGCGCGGGCCCAAGGGAGCCTCCAAGTGCGCCCTCGGGGGTGGGCGGGCTGGAAGGGGAGGTACTACCCTTCCCCCGGCGAGGGTCCCTTGGAGAAGCCTGGAAAGAGCTGGGATCCCCCTTGCCCCCTAACCCCACCTTTCCACTTCCACCCCCGGTTTACAAAGGACTGTTGGGTCCGCAGATTACGGGTTCAAATCACCTGGGGCAAGGAATGACGTCCGAGGGACGGAGGGAGCCTCGGATTCCCCAAATTTTTTCTTCCTTTTGTACCCCACTCTCTGGTTCCCTAGGACCCTTCCTCTGACCCCTTCTACTAAAGAAACCAGGAATGGGGGAGGGGGGAGGGGCGGGGAGTGACCTAAAAGTGTGATTCCAGCCCTTGGGGCTTGGGAAAAGGTAATCTGGCATCTGATGCCTGGAGTCAGAACACTGTTTTCATCTACTTTATATCATCTGGGATCGCTTATTTTTGGCAAAGTTCCGTGTTGGAAACGCCAGCCTTCTGGCCGTGGCAAAAAGAAAGGGCACCACTTCGAAAAGGCGGTCAGCCTTCACCTATCCAAAAGCTTTAAATACATGCGCGCCCTTGGACCCAGGGATGCCACTCCTGGAAATCTGTCTATCCAAGGAAATCATTCAGAATACATGCTCGCTGTGGCATTCTTCTGGCTTTTTTTTTTTTTTTTTTAATTGTGACGTTCTTTACAATGGTGAAAATTGGGATTAGTCTGGGTGTCCAACACCCGGGTCAGAGGTGAGCAGCACAAACGCAATGGAATATTACACAACCATTAAAAGTCATGTTTACAAACAGCTTGTAATAATATGAGGAAATGTGTTACAGTATTACAAGAAGAAAAGCAGGATGTAAGTGTATGTTGACAGTAGCATCACAGTTGTACTTAAAAGCAGAATACACCTTTATACACAGGAAAGAGCCTGGAAAGAAAGAATGTTCACTGTGGTTCTTTTCGGGGTGGGGGGACTCTGAAGCTTGTTTTTTTTTAATCCTTCTGTTTTCCTGCATTTTTTCCTAATGGGCTTATATCACTTTTATAAAGCTCCTTTATTTCATAAAATTGTTCTCATTAATTGAGCACTTACTATAATCTGGATAAGCTCCTTTCATGTAATCCTTGCAATAGCCCTGAGGTAGGAATTATTATTTTCCTCAGGTTACAGATGAGGAAACCAAGTCTGAGAGGCTGTTTCCCTCTCCCAGGTCACATGAACACAAAGGGTCAAAGATCTTTTCTCTCTTTCAACACTCTCCCGACTAAGCCACTAGGCTAAAAGGGCCACGAACTTTAGCCGGGCTAAAGGGATCCAGGGAGAGGGTTTGTCCACCCTTGGGTTCAAGAGGAAGGGCAGTATACAAGGCAGTCACAGAGTTTCAGCAAGTCCTCCATCCCGTGGGTGAGCTCTTCCCTCCTGCCAGGAAGGCTTTGAGGTTGCCTTGACATCGGTGGGACCCAGGGCGGAGAGCTTCCCAGAGACCAAGCTCCAAGGCTGAGATGTCAGCTAGCTCAACCTTGTTGGTTAGTTTTGTAGCCTTAATATATTTTTCTGATTATAAAAGCGATCTATATTTATAGAATTCATAGAAAATTTATAGAAAATCAGACAGTTGATAAAATATAAAAAAGAAAACAAGTCAATCCCTTTACTGCTTTACCTTTTATTGTATTTTATTTTATTAGTTTAATTACTGATTTATTTTTAAGTCATCTTTATGCCCAGTGTGGATGTTCAAACTCATGACCCTGAGATCAAACAGTCTCACGCTCCAACAGAACCCACCAGGCACCCCTAGGTTTTTATTTTATTTATTTTATTTTAATTTTTTTAAAAGATTTTATTTATTTATTTGACAGACAGAGATCACACAAGTAGGAGAGAGGCAGGTGGGGTGGAGAAGCAGACTCCCTGCTGAGCAGAGAGCCCAACGTGGGGCTTGATCCCAGGACCCTGAGACCATGACCCAAGTCGAAGGCAGAGGCTTAACCCACTGAGCCACCCAGGCACCCACCCCTAGTAGGTATTTTCAAAAATACTAAAAAGTAAAGGGAATATAGTGAAATGAACCCATATACCCATCCATAATTTTTGACAAACATCAACTTTCTCCATTCTTGTTTCATCCGTCTCCCACCTATATTTATCAAAGAAAATTCCAGATGTCATATTATTTTACCTATAAATACTTCAGTAATTATCTCTCGATGATAAAGTCTTTGTAAATCAAACACACACACACACACACACACACACACACTACTATTAATACAACTTGAAACAGTGACACCATTTTTCTCATCAGATTATTTAATAGGCAATCCATGTTCAAATTTCCTTAATTTGTCTCCAAAATGTCTTTTTCCAGATGGTTTGGATCAGCAACTACAGAAGGCCCACCTAATCTATCTGGTTGATATATCTCTTAAATGTTTCTCTGTTTCTGTCTCTTTCGAGGAGATATAATTTACATTCCATAAAATTAACCATTTTTCTAAAAAAGACTTATTTATTACGAGAGAGAGAGAGAGAGTAAATGTGGGGTGCGGGCAGAGGGAGAGGGAAAGAGAGATTCCCAAGCAAACCCACTGCTGAGTGTGGTGCCTAACACAGGGCTCCATCCCATGACCCTGAGGTCATAACCTGAGGCTTAGGGCACCTGAGTGGCTCAGTCGGTTAAGTATCTGCCTTTGGCTCAGGTCATGATCTTGGGGTCTGGTATGGAGCCCTGTGTCAGGCTCCCTGCTCATCTGGGGTTCCGCTTTTCCCTTTCCCTCTGCTCCTCCACCCCACCCACCGCACATGCTCTCGCTCTCTCTCTCTCTCAAAAAAAAAAAAAAAGTAAAGAAAAGATAAGAAAACAGAGTTGGAGGCTTAACCAACTGAGCCACACAGGCAGCCCCAACATTAACCCTTTTGAAGTGTAGAGTTTGTGGCTTTTTGTAGATTCAGAAGGTTTGCAACCATTACCACCACCTAATTCTGTAACAATTTTATCACCAGAAAAAGAAACCCCATACCCTCTTGTAATCACTCCCCACTCCTACCCTCCCCTAGCCCTCGGGGACCACTCATCTCCTCTTGTCTTTTGCCTACTGGAGATAGTTCATATATATGGGATCATACAGTCTATGACCTGTTGGGTCTGGCTTCCCTTTGCCTTTGTAATGTTTTCAAGGTTCAACGATGCTGTGGCACATGTTGGTACTTCATTCCTTTTTACAGCCAAATAATATTCCAGGCTTGAGTTTCCCACAGACTGGAGTTGGTTGACTGCATTGTGGTGTCTCTAACATGTTCCTCTCTCCCCCGTAGTTCCCCATAGGCTGCTAATTGAAATGTAGACACTGGAGGCTGGAGGCTTGATTCAATCTGGACCCCAGTGATTTTTTTTTTTAAGATTTTATTTATTTATTTGACAGACAGAGATCACAAGTAGGCAGAGAGGCAGACAGAGAGAGAGGAGGAAGCAGGCTCTCCGCTGAGCAGAGAGCCCGATGTGGGACTCGATTCCAGGACCCCGAGATCATGACCTGAGCTGAAAGCAGAGGTTTAACCCACTGAGCCACCCAGGTGCCCCTGGACCCTAGTGATTTTATTGAGACTATTCCGCAGGCGATGCTATGTTCTTCCTGGTGCTTCAGAGCAGGAGCTGCCATGTGTGTGTCAGGCTGTGGCACATTTTATTTTTTTATTATTTATTTATTTTTTTTGAAAAGATTTTATTTATTTATTTGACAGACAGAGATCACAAGTAGGCAGAGAGGCAGGCAGAGAGAGAGGAAGGGAAGCAGGCTCCCTGCTGAGCAGAGAGCCTGATGCGGGCTCCATCTCAGGACCCTGAGACCATGACCTGAGCCGAAGGCAGAGGCTTTAACCCACTGAGCCACCCGGGCGCCCCTGTTGCACGTTTTAGTGATGGTAAGGTTGATTGGCAACTCTGGGTGTCAGCCTCATCGTCTGTTACAAAGTTACCATCAACATTTGAGCCAAGGTGTTAGCATCCATTGATGATTCTGGCCTCAGTCTGCTCTTTTCCTCTTTAGTTCACAGAAACAGAAACTGAGGCTAAGAGGAGAAGTGATTTGCCCAAGGTCACAGGGTTAGTAATGATCAATGAATGAATGGCCTCTGCCTCTTGGCCCCTTGCTTATTCCTGAACTGACACATTCAATCCTCTCAACAACTCTCTGGCTGGCTCTATATTTTGCTCTTCCTTTTCAAATTGGGAAACTGAGACCCCAAGTGGTGAAGAAACCTGCCTTTCTTTGATGAGTCATTTGGTAATTCATGTCAGGAGGTTCCAAATGACAGAGAAGTAGGAAAACACAGTTCTTGCTCTGCTAAATATAGACACGAGCAAGGTGAACAGAACCCTAAGAGAGAAAGAGATGGGAGTCATGGAAGTCTTCCCAGAGGAAGCATCACAGGAATTGGGCTTTCACATCTGTGTAGGAGTTTGCCACGGGGAGTACACGCAGAGGACTAGACCCACCATATGAATAAGGCCTGAGGTGTGATTTGAGCTGTGGTCAAAGATTCCATTCCTGGGGCACCCGGGTGGCTCAGTGGGTTAAGCCGCTGCCTTCGGCTCGGGTCATGGTCTCAGGGTCCTGGGATCGAGAACCGCATCGGGCTCTCTGCTTGGCAGGGAGCCTGCTTCCCTCTCTCTCTCTCTCTGCCTGCCTCTCCATCTACTTGTGATTTCTCTCTGTCAAATAAATAAATAAAATCTTTAAAAAAAAAAAAAAAAGATTCCATTCCTCACCATGGACATAGTCTCATGGATGTCTGCCCTTAGGAAGGAGAAAGAGAGAGGGTATGGTTTGGCCTATCACATACTTTGATTATGCAGATTTACGCAAAGGAAGGAGTGCAGAGAACAATGGACTATGAGTCCGGGGGTGGGTGTTCAGTGGGCAGTGAGGCCTGGATGCTGTACCCAGGTACAGTCCCTGCCCTCAAGTGGCTAATAAAAATGGAGGCAAATAGACCCCGGACATCATTAGCTCTCGCCCCAGAAAGGAGAACGTTCAGCCCGTCCCCATGCTCATCCCCAGCTCCAGTGTGCTGACTGGAGGGATCCCTCTTGCATACCTGGACCACTGAGTCAAAAAGTACCCCAGCAAACTACAATTCAAAGTGCCCATGGTACCATATATGTATTTGGTTTTACGTGAACAGAACATCTCTGGAAGGGTACAGAAGGGAAAAAACATTGCAAATCATGCTTTTCTGAATACACAAAGAACACCTAGAAATCAATAAGAAAATAAGAATACAAACAGACTTCCCAGAAAAGGACATACAAGGGTCTCTGAAATTCAGGTCAAAGCTGCAGCCTCATTCATTTATTTAAAAGATATTACTTATTTATTTGAGAGAGAGAATGAGCAGTGGGGAGGGGCGGGGGGGGGGGGGGGGGGGGGGAGAGAGAGAAACAGACTCCCTGCTGAGCAAAAAGCCCAATGCAGGGCTTGATCCCAGGACCTGGAGATCAGGACCTGAGCAGAAGGCAGACGCTTAACCGACTGAGCCACCCGGGCACCCCTGCAGCCTCATTCAAAAGAAGAAAAATGCAGAATAAAATGACACCGAGATTCCACGGGCACCCGATGGGTGAGGAAAATTACGACATTTTGCGAACACACTGACAGCACATCTCGGGGGGGAGGGGGGGGGGACAGGCACCTTCATTTGTGGGAGAGTGAGTAAGTAAATCCCCTAAGGAGGGCAGCAGCGACATCCATCAAACTGACAACCGCACATTTCCTTTGCCCTCAGAATTCCAAACCCAGGTATTTATCTTACAGGTATAAGTGCGTAGGAGGGAAATGGGTTATTCATAGCTGGGCGCATTCACGCGCGCAAGCGCGCGTGCGCATGTGTGTGTGTGTGTATGTGTGTGTGTGTGTTTGGAAATATCTTCTGTCCATCGGTAAAGGGCTGAGAAAATAAATTGTAGAACATTCATCCAAGACACCATAATGAAGCCATATAAATGAGGAAGATCTTTATGTACCAACGGGAAAGGTGGTATCATCTTGTGTCAGTGTCTCTTTATGGAAATAGACAGGGAGGAGAAAGATGGTGCATGTGTTTTCTTCTGTTTATGTTATATGCCGATGTCTGGCCAGCTGTGTAAGAAACTGGGGAGGTGCTGGATCTCCTCCAGGAAAGGAAATGGGGGGCTGGAGGCGAGGCGCTTGCAGGAGACTTTTACTGTACCCCCTGTGTTAACGTTTGGATTTTGATCCACATGAAAACATTTTCCATTCCAAACGTTACGTGAGATTAAAAGTTTAAGGGTCCATTTGTATAGGCTCCTCTCCTGCGAGGCCTGGGATGGGGGAGGGCAGGAGAGACGGGGTGTCCTCTGGTAGGGCACTCCCTTTGTTTCCTGATTTAAAAAATCCTCACAGTAGGGACGCCTGGGTGGCTAAGTGGCTGGGCCTCTGCCTTCAGCTCAGGTCATGATTCTAGAAGTGGGGCTTCCTGCTCTGTGGGAAGCCTGCTTTTTCTTCTCCCTCTCTCTCTGCCCCTGCTCCTGTTCCCTCTCTCACCATCTCTCTTTCTCTGTCAGATAAATAAATAAAATCTTAAAAACAAAACCCCCAAAAAACCAAAATAACAAACCTCACAGCAGGCTCCCCATTTTTTGGATGTGGACACCAAAGCTCAGAACTGGAGAATGACTCCTGAGCTTATGAGCCTGGGGTGCAACAGGGAGCCAACATCCTGTTCAAGTTCATGGTTCCAGACCCTCCTGTAGGCTTTGTCACCACACAATGCACCCCCAGCTGGCCAGCAGGCACGACAGAGTTCTTCATGCTGAACTTTCTGGTTATTTGCCCAAGTGTACTATTGTTTGCCCGAATTATACTTTATTAAAAAGAAAAGAAAAAAAAAAAGATAAGCTGATTGAATGAGGAGTCATAGGACTGTGATGATTCGGACTAGATTTCCCAGACTCTGGACTCCACTGGCCCATTCCTTGGATTATTGGGGAGTTAACTTTAAGTGTAGCCGCCAACTGGATTCACTGGCTTTTTGAATAGGCATGGATTTGGAAAGAAATTCACATAAGTGTTTCTTTGACTAAATTAACAGGATTATTTTCTGACTGAATTAATGGCAGTTTCTTCCAAGACTTACTTTGCCTCCTTCTGAAGCTTTTCTAGACTTTACCAGGGAGTTGGGGGGCGGGCGGTGTGTGGCAGGGTGGCCCGTGGAGGCTCCTGCCTCTCAGGGTCTCTCTGTGTAGCAGCAACTTCCCACCTAGTCTGGTCCTGGCGCCACCTCCTCCAGGAAGCCCTCTAGGAGCACCCCCTCCCCAGAAACACACACACTCTCTGCCCTCCACGGCAGGCATGCCTCCCTGGCCTGACTTCCTGGTTCACACTGGGTGGTAGTGAAGGGTTTCCAGAACTATTTCCCCATAAGGCTCTCAGCTTTCATGGGGCAGAGACTGTGGATTCAACCGGTCCGGGTATTTGGCACAGGTCTCGGCCCAGAGCAGGGGCGAGGGCCAGGAGAGGAATGAATCTGCCCCAGGCCTTCTGATTCCCAGGCCACAGGGCATAAGCCTCCCTCCCACTTAGCTGGGACGCTCTGCTTAGTTCTGATGGGGGGGGGGGGGGCTGAGTTAGAACCCAACATGCCCCACCACTCCACTCCCATTCCGGCCAGCATCTGGCTTCTGTGAGTACAGCTGTCCAAAGTGCACCAGCCTCTCCAGTGCACAAACAGTTCCCCACCCTCTCTGAAACTTGGAGCAAATCCAGGGAGGGGTGGGTTCCCCTTCCCCTTCTACAGCTGACTTCCCCAGCGCTCAGAGAGGGTCAGGGTCTTGCCCAATGTCACACAGCCAGTGGGTAGGGGATGTCAAGACCTCGGGCTCCGGAGGCCAGGAGGCATGCAAGGTGGTGGAGAGATCCCAGGAGAAGCCTCGTCCTGGGCTTGAAGCCTAATCCTTGCGGAGGGATGAGGGCTTGGGGGTGGGGGGCGGGAATCTTAAATTCACAGAGTGTGAGGCCTGAGCTGCGAGACAGGGCAGCAGAAGGTCAGGGAAGATTCTACGAAGTCCTGGGAGATGAGGAGGTGGCCGGCAGTAGTGGGCGGAGGAAATGGGTGTACACTCACCGATTCGATCGTCAGCAGACCTGAGGGCATGCCACGGCTAGCCCTGGGCCGGGCCCTGGACGCAGGGAGGGCCTGGCAGGACACGCCAGCCAGCCTCGCTCAGGAGGGGCACACTGTGGAGGGAGGAGGTGCAGGGGGTTACTGGTTCTCCCCTTGCAGGATGAGAAAGGCTCTGGGGGTGGCCCAGGGCCCAGGAGGGTGGTCAGGAAGGAAGGGAAGGAGGAGGAGGCGTTTGCCTGGCGGGGAAATGAGAATTCGGCTAGCCAGTGCTCACTGAGGGCCCGCTCTGCGCCTGGCTCTGTTGGCACGGCCCTCTCTCCACACCCCCTTGGCCCTGCTGCCAGCCTAGGACCTGGAGCTCCAGCTCAAAATGGCTGCTGAGGGGCGGAGCTGGATTCGAACCTAGGCAGGAAGCTTCCAGAGCCCAGCTTTTAGCCACACGCCAGCGGCCTCACAGAGCAGAGAGTCTGGGCTGGGAGAGCAGACACTCGGGGCTAGGAAAGGGGCCCCTCTCCGGGGCAGATATTCTTTGCTTTTTGTCATGTGCCCAGAGAAATAGGAAAGAGCAAACAGAAGGCAGAGGCCTTGGATCTGAGCCTCACCTCATGCACTCACAATTGTGCAAGCTTGACCTCTCTGAGCCTCAGTTGTCCCATCTGTAAGAGGGGCCAAGAGTGCTGCCTGGAAGCTTACGGAGAAAGGGCCGGGCACCTGCTCGGTGAAGTGGGTTCCCTTCTCTCCTTTGCATCCCCTGAGGAGGCCGGGGACACAGGAGCTTCCCTCCAACCCCCTTCCAGAAACCAAGGAAGGTCTTCTTGTCCAGCCTACCATGTGTACAGAGAACTGGCTTGCCTCTGGCCAGAGGTGCCTTCCCCAGAGGTGCCTTCCAGAGAAGGAAATTCTTTGAACTTCTTGGTGATGATAGGGGTATGGGGATGGAGCTGATGACGTGGGGGTCATGGCGGGGCCGGTGGTAGTGACAGAGCTCTGGGCCCTCCCTAACATTCCAGCAGCCCAGGGCAGCCCCAGCCAAGTGCCAAGCATAGCTCTGGGATGGGTGTGCATGTGAGCACCCAGAAAGCTCTGCTGTGGCCGTGGTGACCTTGGCCTTCTTACCATCTGGGCCCCACCCTCAGATCATGGTGCAGATGACTCCCTCTGCCCCGCCTTCACTACCCTTCGACGGAGCCCGCTCCGTGGGACTGGCTGCTCAGGAGGCCACGTTTCCTAGAAGGTTGTAACCAAAGCCCAGAGAAGGGAGACACTTGCCTGAGGTCACACAGCAAAGCTGGACAGGGTCGGACCCCAGGGCTCCAGACACTTAACCCTCTACCAGCCCCACTTGCTGCCCCTGCTGGGTCTCAGGGAGGTGGACAGGGGACCCGCTGTGGCCAAACCTCTCAGCAGATTCTGCCTGAGCCCCTACAGTGCGCTGGTGCCAGGAGAAGCCTGGAGTTTGTGGAGACTCGGTCCTGCCTACTGGAAGGTCACAGGCCTTGGGGAAGATCCAGGACACGCTCAGAAGAGGGGGAAATCAGGCGTGGACCGTGGAAAGGGGCATTCCTAGAGGAAGAGAGGATAAAAGCGAGGAATCAGGGAAGGACAGGGCAGAGCGTGGGCTGCTGGGAGGAGTGGGTGCCCATAGGGCTATTTCAGGGTCCTGTGCGTGGTGGGACCCAGCCACCCTGGAGGAAGAATGGGAGAGTACAGCTGGGGCCAGGGGCCAGGAGCCTTGAATGCCAGACCAAAGCCTCTGGGTCATATCTTGCAGGCCATAAGGTCCCAGGAGTTTTTTTAGCAGAGGACAGAACTGGCAGGGCGTGTCTTCCCAGAGGCCAGGGGTGTGTCTGACAGCTGGAACAGGCGGCTGGAAGCCTCTATGACTCCCCGGGTTACAGTGACCAAGTGGTCCCAGGAGCGTGGAGTCTTTTGCCCAGTGTGACTCTGTGCAGGGAAGTGGGGTTCTCGGTTGGGGTGGAAGGTGTGGGGACACCGGATGACTGTGACCAAGGATTTGTGAGTGTGCTGGCCGGGCCCAGCCTGCCGGTCCCCACCAGGGCCCCACCTCCTTCCCCATTCACACTCAGAGCTCCCACTCTGGTGTCCTTGCCTCTTAGGGACACCCTCTCCCTCCTGTTTTGCCACTTCGGGGAACCCCTTTTCCCCTACTCTGCCAGCCCCATGCCTGCTCATGTGTTTATTTATTTTTTTTAATGAAAACAATTTTTTTTTTAAATGGTGATAAAATACACATGAGTTGAAAGTTCCCACACGGCCTTCCCCGGGGCCGGGGGAGGGAAATTCTTTGAACTTGGGAGTCCAGGAGGATGATGGTGATGAAGTAGAGGGGAGGAGTCCCTGGCCTTCCCGCTGACACACTTCCCTTTCCAGGTCAGTCTCTGGGTCGGAGAGCAGACTGGAGGGTGTCTGGAGGGTGGGCATGGCCTGGGTCTGCACACAGGGTGGTGGCGTGGGGAGACAGGGGGAGACCGCAGCTCTACTGTCACCATGATACCAGCCCATCACCCTCTGCACCCCTCCCTGTGGTCCCTGATGCCGGACCTGGTGGCCTTGGATATCTCAGCTGTGTCCTCCGCCACCCCCCAGTGGGGTCCTAGAAGCCTGGTTCTTGATGCTCCCCCCCCCCCCCCCCCCGCCCCCTTCTGGAACAGGCTCCCCTGGTCAGCGGGAGGGCCCCTTTGGGGACTTTTTTTTTTTTTTTTTAAAGATTTTATTTATTTATTTGACGGAGAGACATCACAAGCAGATGGAGAAGCAGGCAGAGAGAGAGATAGAGGGAAGCAGGCTCCCCGCTGAGCAGAGAGCCCGATGTGGGACTCGATCCCAGGACCCCGAGATCATGACCTGAGCCGAAGGCAGCGGCTTAATCCACTGAGCCACCCAGGCGCCCTCTTCGGGACTTTTTTTGCATTGTCAGTGGGTGGGACTGGGGAAACTGAGGCATGGGGAAACATTCTGACTTGCCCAGACCACTCTAGAAACCTGCTTCCCTACTGCTGTCTAGGCCCGGAGCCCACACGGGGAAGCAGCCTGCCAGGCCCCTGCCCAGAAGGTAGGGCAGACCCTAGACTCAGGAGCGAGGCTGCCCACAGTTCATATCCCGGTCTGCTCACTCCTAGTGGCCACGGCGCCATCCTTATCTGTCAGTGGGGCAGGTGACAGTGTTGGGGCGCCCAGTAAGGCAAGCCCTCAAGTCAGGGCCAGGCTTGCGGTAGGGGCTCAGCAAAGAGCCCCTCTGTCTTTCTTTCCTGCCCTGAGCTATGAAGGGGATGACGGCTCAGGGGTGCAGAAGGGCCTGGAGAGAGAGAGAGGTTCCAGTCCTGGCTTGCCTCTGGGCTACTCTGAACCTTACTGTCTTCCTCGGTCTCCCGCTGAGAGGCGCCATGCTTAGGGGCTTTGAAGGCCACCCCCAGCTTTGTCCTCCCTCTTGAGGGTGGTGGAAGGGGCTTGTGTTAGGCTGCCCACAAGGAGAGCGTTGGAAGGGAACCAGGTGGGAGGCATGCCCTGGGCAGCAGGGTCAGGCCACACTGGGGCAGACACCCCAGAGGTCATGACGGGGGCTGTTCCCCGAGTCCAGGACCTCCCGTGGGGCATCTGGAGCCTCTCCCTTCTCCTGGGTGCAAAATGGACTGCCAACTCTTGTTCTGTGTAATTTTCCAAATAAAGTTCAGGGGGTGATGTCGCTAAGTCCTTAAATGTCCAGGGAGGCACCAGGAAAGAGAAGTGGTCAGGGACAGAGGCATCCCCTGCCCTGTCCTCGTGCGAGAGCACCGAAAGTCCCTTCCTGCTTTGGGGCTCAGGTTCCCCATCCACATGGGGTTCTTTACATGCTAGCCTTGGAGTCGGTGTGACCTCAGGGGACTCACCTCCCACTCCCAACTTCTCTTCTCCCCCCACCACCCCCGCCAGGAATGAGAGGTGTCTGTCAGACGGGGGCGGGACCCCACTCTGTGAGCAGGGACACCAAAGCTCAAAAGTCCCTCCCACTCCTTGCTCAAGCTTTCGGTGATTACCGGGGTCAAAAAAGGCCCTTGCAGGCAGCCTAGTCCATTTGATAGATGGGGAAACCGAGGTTCCCAGAATGAGGCGACCTGCCCAAGGCTCCAGCTCAGAGCCAGAGACAAGCCAAACCCCGGCCCAAGGTCCTCACTCCTCTCCCGGTCTCCCTAAGGCTTTTCTCCCCTCCGCCTCCAGGCAATGCCCCAGGGTCTAGAACTCAGGCGGCGGGTGGCGCAGAGGGCGCTCGCCTGCTGCCCCCGTGTGGCCACTTCGGGCGCTGCAGCCGGGACGTGGCGGTGCCTCCCGGTCCCCGTCTGGCAGGGCGGGGAGGGGGTTGTGCACTCCTCCGTGCGAAGCCTGGGGCGGCCACGGGGGGCACACTCAGAGAACACCGGCTGGCCGACCGAAGCCCTCGGGCCTCAGCCTGCGACCCTAGAAGTGCCCCAAACGGTTCACTTATAATAGGGAAACCCGGGACACTTCTGGGACGCGGTGTCACCCAAGCAGGTGGCCCTGAGCGTCGGTGAGCAGCGAGCTGGGGAGCAGTCCAGGCCACGGCTGCATTGCCTGCCGCCCGACACAGCAAGGCTGTGGGACTCGAGTGGGGGAGCCCGGCAGCTGCCCCTCACCCTCTCCTGCCTCCTCTCACTCAGGGAGAGACTGGGGGCCATGCAGCTTGAGGATGAAGTGAGGTGGTCTAGGCCTTGGCTCCCGGGGTTCCCCGGGCAGGTTTGGGGAGGAGTCCTCAGCCCAGGCAGGGACCCAGGATCTGTTGGATGGGGGCCACCGCCAGGGTTCTCCACCAGCAACTTGTCCGCAATTTGAAGAGCTCTTCTGAGACCTCTGTGCGTCCCAGACAGAGCCAGCATGGTCTGGTCAGCGGCTGCTGCAGGATATTCACCTGCTCTCCTGCTGTCGGTGTTATCTGAGCTGACCTGAATCATGAATTGAATGTTTGCGTCCCCAACCCCAGAGGTGGTATGGGCGGGGCGGGGGGGGGGGGGGGGGCTTGGGAAGGTGATTAGGTCATGAGGTTGGAACCTTCATGAACAGGATTAGTGTCCTTATAAAGGACACCCCAGAGAGCTCCCCCTGCCCTTTGGCTGTGCGAGGACACAGTGAGAAGATGGCCATCTAAGAACCAGGAAGCCGGCCTCACCAGATCCCCAGTCTGCTGGCGCCTTGATCTCGAATTTTCAGCCTCCGGAACTGTGAGAAATAAATATTTGATGTTGAAACCACCGAGTCTGTGGCATTCTTGTCCCAGCAGCCCAAACTGAGACACTGAGGTAGGCCTACCCTTGGGGAACTTGAAGCTTTGTGCGAGCAGAAGGAAGCTGAGCACTTGGCTGGGAGACACTGTGGACTGGGGGTGGGGGGTGGGGAGGGTGACTGCCGGGGAGAGCTCAGGCTTCCCACCCAGGCGCTGGGGCTCATGGGAATGGATGGAGCCTTGACTGCACAGCTGGGCGCTGA
The DNA here is from genome assembly GCF_022355385.1 of Mustela nigripes. Taxonomy (NCBI): domain Eukaryota; kingdom Metazoa; phylum Chordata; class Mammalia; order Carnivora; family Mustelidae; genus Mustela; species Mustela nigripes. The sequence continues at coordinate 9,662,412 of NC_081562.1, read as the reverse complement.
CCATGGGCCAGTGCTGCCTTGTGCACGTGGCTCCCCTTTCTGTGAGCTTCTGGGGACAGACTGGGGTCTCTCTTGCGCCTGGCATGGGCTTGGCATTTGACAGGCTCCGGGTGAATTTTGAGCGAGTGGAGTGAACAAAGACACAGAGGAGGGACAGTTTGGTCTGTGGGTGACACAGAGACATCACCCTGGGGCTCCAAGATGCAGTGGACCTGCATGGTCAGGGGGAATCCCCTGGGAGTAGCTTCCAGAAGGACACAGAGGAACAGTACTGGGTTGGGTAGCTTCCAGAAGGACACAGAGGAATGGTTCTGGGTGTGGGGGTGGGTAGCATCCAGAAAGACACACAGGAACGGTCCTGGGTGTGGGTAGCTTCCAGAAGGACACAGAAGAAGAACAGTAATGGGTGTGGGGGCAGAGGAGAATAAGAAAAGAGGGAGACTTACTTTCCTGTTTGAATGTTTATATTATACATTACAAGGTGCATATATCCTAATGTGTTATAATTATCATGCATTGCCATGTGCCTACTCAATAAATGAGCGCAGAAGTAAATAATCACCTGGGGAGCTCCTTGAACATGTGGCCTCCTGGGCTGCAGCCCCAGAGGAGGGAAGCAGTAGGTCTGGGGGTGGCAGGGGACCAGGATGAGTTCCCCAGGTGATCCTGTCACAGGTGGCCCTGGACTACACTTTGGGAACAAAATCACCAGCTGGGTTCTCTTCCCACAGCCACCAGCCGGGCTCATTTGCATGGTCTTTTGCATATTTTTGCATGATTTCTCTGGTTCCAAAGGAAGCCTCCGTTAGCCCTTGTCCTCCTTTTTGCCTGGTCCTCAGGAAAGCGTCTCCCCTGCCCAGCTCGCCCTGCAGCACTTCCCCTAGCCCCAGACCTGCCTGCGTAAGCCCCTCCCTCTTCACCTCCAACCTCCTACCAGATATGCCATTCTTTGTACCCCATCTCCGCATTCACCAGGTTCCCCAGGGCCTGGCACACACACACATCACCTCCCCCAGGAGCCTTCCGCACCTCTCAGCTGACTGTCTGTTTCCAGGCCTGCTCTTCCATCCCCTCCACTAGACTCCCAGACACTCCTGCCCCCGCTTAGGAGTGTTTCCTATACTGACCCACTGTGCACCCAGGGCTGAGCCTCCACCATCCCATCTCGCCCAGAGACCCCATGAGACCAGACCCCATGGAGCCCATTATACAGATGAGAAAACTGAGCCTTTGGGAAATCACGTGACTCACCCGCCCATGGAGGCTCTTTCCGGATATCCCACCAACCTCCTAAAATGCCCTTGTGGCATTTTCTCCCAACTGATGTTAATGTTATTTGGGTTTTGTTTTGCTTTTTTGCTTTAATTGGGTTTTTTAAATTACCTACTGCAAAAACAGTCAAACAATCCAGAAATATATGAATATAAAATGAATTCCCTCCTTGTCCCTCCCCCCTCCAGGAACACTCTCTAGGCAGAGCCACTGTGAATGGTCTGAGGTCCTTTTCCATCCTCTTATAGCTTTACATGCAGACGTCATATGTACAAATATATGGACATAGCATTTTTATCGTAAGGCATACATGCAAAACAGAAACAAATTAAAGAATAATACAGACGCCCATAAAAAATTGCCAACACTTCTCAGAGGCCCATCCCTGTGTCCCTCTGCACCTGCAACCCCCTCTTTCTCTGATTCTCCTTGCAAATCAACCACATATATATGTATTCTTCAATACTAAATTTAGGATAAGGAATGCTAGGTCATCCTGTGTGTGATGTGGTCAACTTTATGAGGCAAAGTTAAGCTCTTTTCTGAGGAGATTGAACCAATTTTTACTCCTACCCGAAGCTGATGAGAGTTCGCACTGAGCCGTATCTGTGCCAAATGTGGAACTTTATGATTTTTGCCAAGCTAGTGGAAGTCAAATCCCAACTCAGTGTGGCTTTAATTTTTATTTCCCTGATTACTAATGATAAGCAAATATCTGTCTTATCTGTATCTTCTACATCCTTCGTGATCCTGTTCTCTTCTTGATATATCCGTCACTGAAAGAGTAGTGATAAAATCAGTAATTGTGATGGTAGATTTGTTAGTTTCTCCTTGTTTAGTACAATTTCTCCTTGTTAATTTCTCCTTTGTTTTGAGGTTATGTTACCAGGTGTGTGAGTTTAGACCTGTTATATCTTCTTGGAGTTATATATTCCTTCCTTGTCTCTAACAATGCTTTTGCCTTGAAGCCTCCTTTGTTATGAATACAGTGAAAAGTCTTTTGATTTTGGTCTTTTTCTGAAGAAGGATGATTTATTTGCCTCCAGATAAACTACTAGATGACCTTAGTGAGAGATGACTTGATCTTTTGTTTTATAAGTATTTACATTACAGAAACTTTACAACACATACAGAGGTACACAGTCATATCAAATGACCATCCAGGTACCCATCAACCTTCTTAGATACTCACCAAATCAAACTAACTCCCTTTGCTTGCCCATCCCATATTATTTTGAGGCAAATCCTGTATACATATAAATTAATCCCTAAACATTTGAAGATGGATCTATAAAAGAAAACAACTTAAACCCCCAAATCCCATTACCATCCTGTAACAGTTCCCTAACATCATCAAATATCTTTTTTTTCCAGTTTATTTGAGTCAAGATCTAAATAAAGCCCATCAGAGCATGTAACTGGTTAATTAAGTCTCAGTCTAGAGGTTCCTACTCTATTTCTTTTATTTATTTATTTATTTATTATTTTGTGATTTGTTGAAGAAATCAGGTCAATCTGGGAGCCTGGGTGGCTCAGTGGGTTAAAGTCTCTGCTTTCAGCTCTGGTCATGATCTTAGGGTCCTGGGACCAAGCCCAGCATGGGGCTCTCTGCTCTGCAGAGAGCCTGCTTCCCCTCCCCCCAAACCTGCCTGCCTCTCTGCCTACTTATGATCTCTGTCTGTCAAAAAAAAAAAAAAAAAAAAAAAAAAAGAGGAGTGCCTGGGTGGCTCAGTGGTTAAGCCTCTGCCTTTGGCTTGGGTCCTGATCCCAGGGTCCTGGGATCCAGCCCCATATCGGGCTCTCTGCTCAGTGGGGAGCCTGCTTCCTCCTCTCTCTCTCTGCCTGCTTCTCTGCCTACTTGTGATCTGTCAAATAAATAAATAGAATCTTTTAAAAAAGAATCAGGTCATTTGTTCTCATATAAACATATTTTGTTTGATGGGATTTTACAGGTAAGGTGTCTTATGTCCTTTACTCACTGTGAGCATTGGATGAGAATTCAACAAATATTCTCACAAATCCATAGTGAGCGCCCACTTTGTGCCCAGCCCCCTGCCTGTTCCTGAGGTATATTTCTCAGTTTCACATCAGACACATTCCTGGAGTTTACACTCAGACTTTAGTGTCTGCTGAATCCCTTAAGAGATTTGTTAAAATTCAGGGCTGCCAGAGGTCTAGGGTTGGGCCCAGAAATGGGCACTTTTTGTCCAGCTAGTCCAGAACTATCCTGCAGAAATATGTGATCTCCAACAACAACACATTTGGCAATTTCCATTGTCTAGTAATTATGTAAAAAATTAGAGAAACAAGTGAACTTTTCCTTACAGAAACTTTTAATTCTATATTTAAATTCTATATTTAATCTATAACATTAAAGTATATTTACTATATATTTAACATATCAATTAAAATATTTTAATTTATACTTTATTTAAACGGATACATCCAAAACATCATTTTTAACATGTAATCAATAACGAAGCATTGGGCACCTGGGTGGCTCAGTGGGTTAAGGCCTCTGCCTTCCGCTGGGGTTATGGTCCCGGGGGTCCTGGGATCCAGTCCCGCATCGGGCTCTCTGCTTGGCGGGGAGCCTGCTTCCTCCTCTCTCTCTGCCTACCTCTCTGCTACTTGTGATCTCTCTGTCAAACAAATAAATAAAATTAAATTTAAAAAAAACCACGAAGCATTACTAGAGATATTTCTCATTTTTTTAAAAGAATGAGACCTTATTTTTAAAGTAAGCCCTACACCCAAAGGAGGTCTTGAACTCAAGACTCCAAGATCAAGAGTCCACTGCTCTACCTACTGAACCAGCCAGGCGCCCTTTGTATGCTTTTTATCCATACTGAGTCTTGGAATCAGATGCGTGTGTTACATTTACAACCGACTCAACTCGGACAAGCCACGAGTCACGAGTCAAGGGCTCCTTGGGGGTCCTGGCTACTGTCATTGGACAACGCTGCCTGGGAGTCTGATCCAGATGGCCCCAGGGCCATCGTGGGAGGCGCGCTGGGCTTCCTAAATATGGGGACAAAGTCACACCTGGGCTCCAATGCCGCCTCCGTCCCACCCGCCCGTTCCTGGCTGCGTGACCTTGGAAGTGCCTTCACTTTCGGAGCATCACGGTCGAACGGGCCGTTGAGTTCCGCCCCGCGGTGGTGCAGGAGCTCCTGAGACCGTGTGCAGCCGCCAGCTGAGTGTTGGGGGGCAGGGAGGCGTGACGGGTGTGAGAAGGTTTGGGGGCGCAGAGAGGACAGCGCAGGACTCAATCCTCGGACACCTAGCGGGCGGGGGCCTGGGCTCCCCACGGGGTTGGGGTTTCTGTGCTCCGCGCGGCTGGACGCCCGCCGCCTGCAGTCCCCGAGGCCGCCACGGGGCGGCGGTGTGGGACAGGGACCCCGAGAACCGCACAGGGCGCCCCCCAACCCCGCCCCGGAGAAGTTTAGGCCCCCCGGAGCTGGTGTAGGGGGACGTAGTTGCCGAAGTGAGAATGACTTGTAACCGCTTATCCCGCGCGGACTTCCCTAGGAACGGAAGAATGGGATTCTTCTGGTCTCTTTTGCGGCAGGAGGGGAAACTGAGGCGAGAATTCCCTTCCTCCCCCATCTTTATCCAAACCCACCCACAGCTGCTGTGTGGAAGGAACTCCGGCTTTGACCAGCTGGGAGCCCGTTTTCTCAACTGGAAAACGGTGTTACCAGTGCCTCCCAGGGACTGGGAGCTCTGGGCATTATGGCTACAGAGAGGGCTTTGGCCAACTGTCCGGTGGTGAGCCAGATTCAGCCCGTGGACAGCGACTGAAAGGGGAACCTTGAAAGACGAGAATAAAATTAACTGCCATTAGCTGCTGCGGAATCCCGGCACGGCCTCCTAACCCGCCCACCGCCCAGGCTGGGGTCACTACTGCCCCCACCTTACAGATGAGATAGCCGAGCCTCAGGAACACGGTGTGGCTTGCCTCGGGTCACACAGCCCAGCAACGCCTGTCCCCGGACACCCGGACTCTGTGCTTCCATCTGGCTGAGGAGGGAGGGGGTGGACCTCCTGCCTGGCTTCCCTCTCCTGTCCCCAGTTCCTGGCTTCCGTCCTCCTGCTTTGTTCTCAGCCCCATCAGCCCCCCCCCCCCCCCCCCCCCCCCTGCCCCCCCCCCCCCCCCACCCCCCCCCCCCCCCCCCATCCTCAAGCTGCCCCTCCCCCACTAAGACTCACGCCCCTTCTTCCTCCCTCCATTCCTTCCTTCCTTCCTTCCTTCTGCAACTCAAGCCTGGCCATCAGAGGGGTCCCCAGACCTGGCCATAGCGGGGGGCTCAGGGTAAGCAAGTGACTCAGGCCTGGCCAAGGAGGGGGACTCTGCGGGAACTGCTGAGAGAGACTCCTTCCTGCCTAGAAGCGGAGCAGCTGTGAGCCTGGAGGACCCCACTGAGCCCCTGGGAATGGGATGCTCGGGGAGCTCAGCCTTCCCCCTGCCCCCACTGCCCAACCTCCCACCCATCTCCACCCGCTCCCTGTTGCCAATTCACCAGATGTGAGGAGTCAAGGGCCCCAAGAAGGGGGTTGATCCCAAGCCCCTGCCTCTGCCAGGAAGGGAATTCTCAGCTGCACTTCCACAGGCGCAGTTGGCCAGAGATGCACAGTTGGCCGGCAGCAGGCGCACGGGCTAGAAGCCCATCAGTGGCCTCTTCCATTTCCTCACTTAGCAAATGTCTCCCCAGCCCCTGCCCAGAGACCTGTTGTGAGGGCACAAGGCTTGGGCTCTGGAGACAGACCCCCAAGGGCCCCGATCCCAGGTTCTTCACTCCTTAGGATACAACCTTCTAAGTTACTGCTCGTCTCTCTGTTTCTTCTCTGTAAAATCCGGGGGAAGTCCCCTAGCCGCTCCAGAGACCAAGAACATTCTGCCTGATGATAGCCGAGCCCTCTTTCCTAAGGCTATGCCAAGCACGTGCCATCCCTCTGCTTGGATTTTCTTCCAGAGTGACCGTGGAGTGGTTCAGAGCACGGGCGCAGGCAGCCTGGTTTCCAATCCCAGCTGGAGACGGAAAAGGAAGGACAGGTGCCTCGCCCTGGGAGAGCCCTGGGAGAAGGTTCTGTGGGCTTGATTAGGAAGGTGAACGGCTGCACTCCCAATCTAGCCATCCTGGGTTCTTCCTCTTGCCCCCAGGGAGACCCTGTGCTCTCTCTGGAACGGAGCCGTGGAAACATGCAGGGGACCTCATCTGAATAAGGCGGTGGAGAATTTGGGGCCCCTGATGAGCATAATGGTCCTGGGTCCATGGAAGAGACAGCGTCCAAGGGGAACGGGGCCCCTCCCTTGGACCTGAGTCAGGAGGAGCAGGCAGCACAGCCTTGGTGGCCGGCCCTGGGTGCCCGGGACAGGGGACAGTTACCAGGAGGCAGGAGAGGCTCCAGGGCCCAGCGTGGTGGGGGGATGGAAGGATGGGGTGCTGGTGCCGGCCCTCAGCTGCCAGACACCTTTCACTGAGCTCTGGCCCCCCTCCGTGGAAGAGCTGGAAGCCAAACTGGGACTCTATGTTGGGGGCCTGAGGTGAGCTGGAGTCCTGTCCCTGCCAGACAGAAGAGGTTGCCTCCGTGTCTTCCAGGCCAGGCTGTCCCCATGTGGGAGTGGCGAGGTGTGGACCCTGACAGGGTTGGGGGCAGAGGGACACAGGCTGGCAAGCGCTTGAGGACAACAGCTGCCGAGGTAGGGGGTTGGTTAGTGATGGGGGATCTGGAGGCCTGATGCCACATTCATGGCCTCCCCCCAGGCCCCCAGCAGCCCTGTGCAGTAGGAGCCGGGGCTTCCCCTGTTTATAGAACAGGCCGAGGTTCAGAGACACTGAGTCACTCCTCCAAGGTCACTCAGCAGCAGTGGCAGAGCCAGGAATTCATCCTGGGTCGGCATGGTGCTGCGTGAGACTGCGCTCCCAACCACAGCTGTGTCCCTGAGCATGACCTCCGCAAGTAGAAGGCTCAGCCGATTCCTGACCTTCTGTGTGTGGGGCCCTCTGCAGGGGGCCCAGGCCCCAGAGGCAGGAAGCCACCATCATGCCCATTTCACAGACGAGCTGAGGCCAAGAAGGTTCAGGCCTGGCATGTTCCTAACTCTGTTGGCCATCCAAGTTAGCACACACCCACAGGTGGTTCCCCTTCCCTTCTGGGCCTCAGTCTCCCCATCTGTAATTCCAAGAGATGGGATCAGGTCCCAGAGGGCCTGCCCAGCCTGTCTGAGACCCAGCTCTGGGAGATGGGCAGAGGGCTGGCGGTGGGGACAGCCTCGACAGCAGAGGGAGGGTCCAGAGCCTGCCCTCCCTGCTCTACCTCCAGCAAACCCATTCTCCTGGTCTCCAACCGAGGCGCTCCCAGCCCCGAGGGAAGAGAAGGAATGCACGCCCTCACCCTTGTGAAACAGCAGCTGTTCTTACTATCCTGTTGTCCTTACCGAGGAGAGGGGAAACGCGTCGCCTACGACATGTCAGAGAGCAGGGGACACCACCGGCATCCTCAGGGAGGCTATGGCCTCCAGAAGCTGGCCCTTTCTGAGCCTGAGCCGAGGCCTGATTTCTTTTCCCCTGAGCCTGGGTTCTTGGCTGTCCTGGAGCAGCCCGCGAGGTCATCTGCAGCCTCCTCCTCCGCCACCCATTTCCGGCAGGCGCGGGGCCATACACAGCCTTGTCCGTCCTCTCCCTAGGTTTCCACCTTCGCTGCTCACCGTGCTCAGTTGCCCGTGTCCTCCCTCTCCTCCCCTGTCACGAGGAGACGGCCATCATTCCACCCCTCGCCTTTCCCCGTCATTAATCCGTCCCGCCGCCCACCCCCGCTGCGGCTCCTCCGGCAGCATCCCAGCCCTGCCTGTCTCATTTCTGAGCCCCGAAACCTCCCCTCCTGTTCCTGCTGCCCCAGCCCGCGTCCTCCAGAGCACCCCCCCACACACACACCCCAAAGGAGGCTCCAAGGCTGCACGGAGGCCAGACCCCCCTCGGGGCTGCCCTGCCGCCCCTGCTCTGGCCAACCAGCTTCGGTCCTGTCCGCTCCCCTCTCCAGCCCACGCAGGGCCGCCACACGCAGCTTCCTGACTGTGTCCTTCCGGTCACTCACTCCCCTGCTCCAAACCCGCCCAGGGCTCCCCCGCTGCCTGCGGGGGAAAGGCACCCCCCATCGTCATACACCTCTTTGCCAGCCCCAGTCTCCCGTCAGCCAGCTTGTGCTGTGGCTCAGGGGTCCTGCCCTCCATCCCTCACCACCCGGGCAGCACCCCCTGAACTTGTCCCACCTCTGAGGACTCACCCTTCCCCACCCCCCACGCGCCCGGTACCCCGACCAGGGGCTGCCTGGGAGGCTCGGGAGGAGGGGAGGACAGAGGGCCTCAGACAGGCAGGGAAAGGTCCTGGAGCTGGGAAGGGAGGGCAGGTAGCTGAGGCTCTGCTCTCCTTGGCGGGGATGGTTCCAGAAGTCTGAGGGGCAGGTGTTGGCCTCCAGACCCTCATTCTAAGTGGCCGCTTCCAGTGGAGGTGACCCGAGGGACCGGTGGTGGCAGAGGGTCAGGAGCCCCATTCCCGATTGGGCTCTGCAGCTGCCCCCTCTGTGATATCTTCCTGAGCCTGCCTTTCCCTGACCCATGAGGTTCTCAGGGGTCCCCTCTTGGCCTCCCACTGTGGGCATGAGGAGGGCTGGCAGTGGCCTCTGTCCAGCAGAGGCTCTGGCCGACCTGTCCCTCTGCCCTGCCACCCTCGGCCACAGTGAACAGTTATGGTGACTAAAACCCAGGAGTGCTTCTCGGGGTCCCAACCCGAAGTGGTATCGGCAGAGGTGGCCCATGGTCTCATGCTCGGATGAATAAATGAATGAATGAATGACACAGAAGCCCTTTGAAATCTGTAACAGCGATGATGATGTTTGGGCCGATGGCCAGGGTGCAGGCAAGTGCTTCTGCTTGGGGGTTCCAGCTGGGGCTGGTGTAGGGGCTTTTAGACCAGATGTGAGGCCGTCGGTGGGTTGGAGTAGGGATGGAGCCTCGAGGCAGGCAGTGCATGCGGGGTGGGATGAAGATTGACTCTGCCAGTTTTGCCAAGTACCAGTTGCGTCCTTCCCCACAACTTCCTGTCTTCTAGTGAAGGACATGGGAATAGAATCCTGGGTTGTCAGACATGTCCGGACCCTAGAGGTCATGAGGTCCAACCTCCTAACTTTGAAGATGGGGAAAAATGAGGTTCCGAGAAGGAAAGAGAAGACCCAGGATCACACAACAAATCAGAACCCATGCTCTTTGTCTAGCCTCCTGCTCCTCATTACACGGAGCCCTGAGCAATCTGATTTCCCTTTTTGCATGGCTGCCAGGAAGCTCAGAGGTCCGTTTTCCAACTGTGTCTGGAAGGGAACCTTTCTGGAAGGGAACGCACAGTTATTTGGGCCCACTGATGTGCCCCACATCATGCTGTGTCTGGTCCCATAGGAAATCTCATTTAGTCCACATGGCCTGTGAGAGAGATATGAATGACTCTTTTTTACAGATGAGGACACAGGTTCAGAGACAGAATCAACTTGCCCAAAGCCACAGAGCTTGTAGGAGGGAGAGGCAAAATTCAATGCTGAGACCCTTTGCCTCTCACATGCATGCTCTCTCCTCTCTAGTAACAGGCACATGCATGCCTCTCTCTGCCCTTGGCCGCTGGCCTAGCGCCATGGCTGTCCCCTCTGGCCAGCACTGCCCCTCGTCGGCCCTCACCCTCTCAGTAGGCAGCCCCCTGAGAAGACGTGGAAGGAGAGCTTGGTTTTGAAACTTCTCTCCTTTGCCATCCTTAGAACTCAGATTTACTTGTCCTTGCGGAAAGACTCCCTTGCTGGGGTTGCGTTCTGAGCCGGTCTGGCAAACGGAGCCCAGAATTCTGTTAGTCATTCATTGGAGCAAGCAGCCACCAGAAGAACAAGTACGACAACACAACCAAACAGACTGGACACAGATGCCGACCCCGGTATTGTGTATGGTGGAGAAGAGCTGGCGTTCATCGTGGTCCTGCGGCGGACGGGGGAGGCCAGCAGGGCTCATCAGAGGGCCGGCGTCCCGGGAGGGACCGAAGCTGGGTTTAATGCTCTCTAGGCTCTGTTTTAACGTTCTTCACTTTCTCTTTGAACTTGTGTTCTGTGAGTGAAGTCCAGCAGGACACAGTGGGACGCACAGGGCGCAGAGAAGGTAATCTGGAGAAAGGAAAGAGCTTTATACTGTGGGTGCCTTTAATGCACTGTTTCCCCAACTTTGGAATAAAGGACACATAATTTTCATATTGCCCGTGGTTGCTGCAAGTTAAGCAGCAGGTCCTGTGGGTACGATTGGGAAGGGCCCTGGGCTCGGGTTCAGGACAGTGAGGTTCAAGGTTACTCCCCTCTAGGCCCACCTGTGCAGGGTTGTCCTTCTGAGCGCTAGGATATTTTTAAAGATTTTATTTATTTTTGGGGGTGCTTGGGTGGCTGGCTCAGTGGGTTGAGCCTCTGCCTTTGGCTCAGGTCATGATCTCAGGGTCCTGGGATCGAGCCCCACATCGGGCTCTCTGCTCAGCGGGGAGCCTGCTTCCCCCCTTCTCTCTGTCTGCCTGCCTCTCTGCCTGCTTTTGATCTCTGTCTGTCAAATAAATAAATAAAGTCTAGAAAAAAAAGGATTTTATTTATTTTAGAGAGAGAGTGTGTGCATGCAGGGGGAGAGGGGAGAGGGAGAGGGACAAGCCATGTCTGTGCTGGAAAAGCATCCCATCATGGGACTCGATCCCAGGACCCGGAGATCAAGACCTGAGCCGAAAACCAAGAGTGGAACGCTGAACTGACTGAGCCACGCAGGCGCCCCCTGAGCGCTAGGATTTTATGAACAGTATGTAGTCATTAAAAATGGAAAATCTGTAGACTCCATCAATACCAAGAAAGTCAGACCCCCGTAAAAAAACCTTCGGGGAGAATAGCCAGACGCAGGAAGGAGCTGCATTCCCACCACGGCAGGTGATCTAACTGAGGACCGGCAAGGATGGGGCTAGAGTCTTGCCCGGTGAAACAGCTGAGTTACATTTGTAAGGAATAGGTTTTTCAGAAGCCGGCGGGAAGGAAACAAAGTCGATCCTACAGGAATTATGCCTGAAGGGTGGGATTTGAGGCGAGATGAGGGGGAGGTTTTCAGCTTCATTAGACCACACCCTCTAGCCCCCCCTGCCCCCACTTCTCTTCCTCTCTTTCTCCCACCTGATATCCCTTCCTTCCTTCCCTCCCTGCCGCCCACTACTCCCTCAGGCTGTGACTGAAGGGGGGGAAAGCTGGAGGGCCTGGCTGGGGAGGAGAGATGCGCCTGGGAAGATGGGGTGCGGCGAGGAAGGGCTCGCAGCCCCCCTTCAGCCAGCCCTGTCCCGTGACTGCAGGTTCCATGATACCCCAGCTTCCCCCACCCCAGATACAGTGAACCCCCCCGCCCCCATTTCAGCGCTGCCAGGAGCCCCAGTGCAGTGAGAGATCAGAGGAGCTGCCTGCCAGGGAGCAGTGGGGGCAGGCAGGTGGGAGGGCTCCGAAAGGGGAACAGGTGGGAGAGGGAAGGTGAGTCAGCACCGAGCAGAGCGAGCAAGGGTTTGCAAGCAGCCCGCTTGGCCTGGAAGCCTTCCTGCAGCTCCGAGCTGCCTCCTGGGCTCCTCGGGGCCCCTCCCCCGGGCCCGCCCCCGGGGCCCACGCCTGCCCTCCCCTCTCTGGCACCCCGGAAAGTCCTTGCTTTTCCAGCCCTGGTCCAAACTCGCCTCTCCCCGTGTCCTCCAAGTCGAGCCCATTTGTTGACCTCTAAGATAGGTTCTGGGTCGAAAATTCTGAGTCCGAGGGTGCCTAAGTCTGACTGAGGTCCTCTTTCGTGACCACTGGTCACCTGGGCGCCAAAGCATCTCTGGGAATGAAGTTGGCTGGGGAGGCCCCCCCCCGGGGGGGACCTGCAGGGCTGAACAGTGGGACATCTCCAGTGAGACCTGTGGGAGGTGAGACCCTGGCAGAGGGACACCAAAGGCCCCTCTGAGAGGGCTGGGCTCTTGTCTTGCTGAGTGGTCTTCCCAGGCTCTTGGGAGGGGCCCCAAAGGTCACAGGAGCGCTCAGAAATCCGGATGGGGGCAGCCCCTGCCCCTCACTTAGCCCCTGCCTGGGAGAGGGTGAGCAAAAGGGAAGTAGACCTCTGGCCTCTGGCCGTCCTCACCTTGGTTCGTGCCAGTCCCTTAGCTCCTGGGCCTCCACAAGGATTGAGACCACCGTCCTCGTCTGCCTGCCTCTTGGGACTCTGTCAGAGTTCAGTGAGTGACGGGCTGGGAAGGGTGTCCCATGAAGGGAGGCATTGGGAAGGTTATTGGTTGAGGCTGGCTTCCTTCTCCAGGACAGAGGCCTTAGTTTCTTGTTAAACCGTTAAAGCACAGCGGATACACCATGTTTTACCCAAATGGCAGCCACATTGCTGGTGCTGGTGAAACGTGATCATTCCCAACGCAGCTCACAGCAGCTCGTGGTGGATGAGCTCGCCTGCTGCTTCCCTGCGTTTCCTGAGGTAGTGGCACCTCATACCTAGAAGACTCCCGGGAACAGCGAGGGTTCCTGCTGCTCCCTCACACCTTGACTGGTGGGCGCACAGTTGGCAAGTAGACCAGACGTAGAGCTGGAAGGAGCTCTTGCACTGAAAGGCTCTGTGACAGACTGCCACGGAGGGCCACAATGCCACTACTGTGTGGACACCTTTTGCCACGTGACTTTTACCGTGCTCCCAAAAGCTGGAGTATGATTTCCCACCTCCTTTGAATCTGGGCTGGCCTGGTGAGCACTTTGGCCAAGAGACCGCGGTGGAAATGACGTTGTCCAAGTTCAAGGCTAGGCTCGAGAGATCTCGTAGCTTCTGCCTTCACCCTCTTAGGTCTGAAATGCCATGAAGGAATTTGGAGGAAGAGAGGCCCTGGCTGTTAGCCAGACGGACTATCTGACATGTGGGCAAGGCCCTCTTGGACCTCATAGCCGGGCCGAGCTGACATTCCCCAGCTGCTAGACTGAGCCCCAAGAAACCGGGCAAGGGAGCACTCAGTCCACCCACCGAAGCTTGAGAAAGAATAAGAACACAGGAGTGTCGTCTAGGTTTTGGGGTGGTTTGTTACAGAGCATAGATTAACCAAAGCCCAGAGAAAGGAAGGACTCACCCAAAGTCCCACCCAGAGGGACTTGGACAGAGACCAAGTCCGACTAGGACCAGGTTTCCCAGCTGCCCTCGAAAGCCCTTCCCACCAGCGTCATGAGGCCAGATTCACCTGCCCAGCCTGTGTAGATGTAAGCAGGCCCCCCCCCCCCCCCCCCCCCCCCCCCCCCCCCCCCCCCCCCCCCCCCGCG